>NW_028270144.1:133167176-133526176 GCF_037043375.1 Chiloscyllium plagiosum
TGCAGTAACCGACGAGTTCCTTGTGCTTCTGTAAACATTGGCTAATGATTGTCAAATTTCACAGGCAGCAGTAACCTTTCTGTTGCACAATTCCTGTTTGGGCACAGGGCCCACGGCTCAAGCAGTTCCTGCTGCTGCTGGGACTGGACAGCAATGAGGATATTGTAAAGAGAGCTTTACTCTGTTTCTAACCCCATATTGTCGCTGTCCTGGGAGTGTTTCAGGGGGGCAATGTGGAGGAAGCTTTATTCTGGATCTAACCATGTGTTGTTCCTGTCCTGGGAGTGTTTGATGGAAGACAGTGTAGAGGGAGCTTTACTCTGTATCTAACCCTGTGCTGTCTATTTCAGATTGGAG
Source organism: Chiloscyllium plagiosum (assembly GCF_037043375.1). Lineage (NCBI taxonomy): Eukaryota > Metazoa > Chordata > Chondrichthyes > Orectolobiformes > Hemiscylliidae > Chiloscyllium > Chiloscyllium plagiosum. Next base: position 133,167,534 of record NW_028270144.1, read on the forward strand.
TATGATGCTTATCGCACGGACCTTGAGGAGTTGAACCTGGGACCCCGTGATTCACTGACCCTGTCGAAGATCGACCTGGCGCAGCAGCTGTTTCTGGTGCATAAGGAGAAGTATCCTGTAACTCCCTGTAAATACTGACACACTTCCTCCCCTCCCTCGGACCCCTGGAAATACTGACACCCTCCTAAAAATACGGAGACCCCCCCCCCACTCCACCTCGGAACGCCCTAAACCTCTGGGGAACCTTGCTTTCTGTCAGCACTAACTGATCATTGAATTTTCCCTTTGGCACTCTTGCTGACATGAGCAAGCTCTGGGAGGGGTTCAGACTCTAATCAAGTGCAGCCTGCCTGAGTGAGTCAGCGGGGTGAGGTGGCACTGCCTCAGAGGTAGGGAGGGGTGTTGGATGGTATAATTGGTTCTCTGTAGAGCTGTATTCAACAGTGAACAAGAACTGAATCCTCCTTCATTCACACTGTTAGTTGCCATGTCTCTGTCTCGACAATCATGTTCTTTCCCATAGTCTGCAAATTTATAATGCCGTCTTGTCTCCCTCTCTGAACTCCAACACAGCTAATCCGTTCACACAATACCTCAATGTAACTGAGTGTCTTGCTGCACCTTCCTTCGAGGAAAGGTAAGAGTCAGCTGCATTGCCTTGGGTCAGGAGTCATGAATTGTTCAGTCCAGGTAATGAACAGCAGGTTTCCTTCCTTAAAGGGCATACTGAACCAGGTAGTGTTTAATGACATGCGATGACAATGTAAACATTTCCTTATCCTGTATCTGTGTCTCCTGGTTAAAGGTTTCCCACATCCATGGAAACATTTTCTCAACACCTACCTGTCAAGTCTCCTTAGAATATGCTGTTTCAACAAGATCACCCTTCATTCTTCTGAATTCTAATATTCTAATCTTTTTTTAAAAAGAACTGTGGATGCTGGAAATCCAAAACAAAAACAGAAATTGCTGGAAAATCTCATTAGATCTGGCAGCATCTGTGGAGAGAGAAGCAGCGTTAATGTTATGGTGCCAGTGACCCTTCCTCAGAACTGATTGCTACCCTCAGTTCTGAAGAAGAGTCACTGGACTTGAAATGTTAACTCTGATTTCTGTCCACAGATGGTAACCGTTTAGCTGTTCTTGATATGTCAATCCTTTCCCAGGAATCAGCCAAATGAATCTCTTTTGAACTGCTTCCAATACCAGGATTTCCTTTGTTAGATACGGGGACTAGAACTGTATACAGTACTCCAGGTGTGGACTCACCAACGTCCTGTACAGTTGTAACATATGAACAAGGAATAAAAGTTGACCACTTGCCCCATCAAGCCTGCTCTATCGATAATATCAGGGCTGATCTGTAACAAGACTTACTTATTTTTAAACTCCCAACTCCCTTGCAGTAAAGGCCAAAATTCCATTGATTTAATGATTTGCTTCACTTGCATACTAACTTGTAGTATTTCATGCAGGAGCACTCTGATCCCATTCGGCTGCACTGTTTTGGACTCTCCCTTGTTTAAATAATTGTCAGTTTTTTAATTCTTTCCACCTTTGGGATGTTTATTGTGTTCTGCACTGTGAAGACTGACTCAAAATATTGGTTTAAATTATCTGCCATTTCACTGTTCCTCATCAGTAAACCCGAAGTTGTATCCTCCAAATGTCCCACACTGATATTAGTTACACTGTTTATATTCCTGTAGAAGCTCTTGCTGATGGGACCAGTTCAGTTTAGGAACCTGGTCAGCATGGGTGAGTTGGGCCAAAGGATCTGTATGACTCTGTAGCTGTATGATTATATATTTATTGCCAACTTGCTTTCAAAATTAATTTTCTCTCTTTTTATTAGCTTCTTAGTTGGTTCCTAAAACAAACCCGCTTCTCCCATTTAACATTTATTTTTGAATGGTTACTCACCTTTGCTAATCATGGGTGGTTCATCCATCTCATCAAGTCCTTCTTTTGATCAAAATAATGTTTTGCTGTAGGTTATGAAATATCTACTTAAATGTCTGCTCCTGCTCCTTCACTGACCTTCCCTTTTGTCTATTTTCCCAGGCTGCCTTAGCCAGCACTTTCTTCATACCTCTGTAATTGTTATTGTTTAAGTTGAGGATCCTGGTCTGCAATCCAAGTTGGTCTCCCTCAAGTGCCACAAGGATTGGTGCTGGGTCCACTACTTTTTGTCATTTATATTAATGATTTTGGATGTGAGCTTAAGAGGTATAGTTTGTATGTTTGCAGATGACACCAAAATTGGAGGTGTATTGGATAGAAGAAAGTTATCTCAGAATACAACAGGATCTTGATTAAATGGGCCAATGGGCTGAGGAGTGGCAGATGGAGTTTAATTCAGGTAAATGCAAGGTGCTGCATTTTTGGGAAAGCAAACCTTAGCAGGATGTATACACTTAATAGTAAGGTCCTAGGGAGTGTTGCTGAACAAAGAGACCTTGGAGTGCAGGTTCATAGCTCCTTGAAAGTGGAGTCGCAGGTAGATAGGATCATGAAGAAGGCGTTTGGTATGCTATCCTTTATTGGTCAGAGTATTGAGTACAGGAGTTGGGAGGTCATGTTGCAGCTGTACAGGACATTGGTTAGACCATTTTTGGAATATTGCGTGCAATTCTGGTCTCCTTCTATCAGAAGGATATTGTGAAACCTGAAAGGATTCAGAAAATATTTAGAAGGATGTTGCCAGGGTTGGAGGATTTGAGCTATAGGGAGAGGTTGAATAGGCAAGGGCTGTTTTCCCTGGAGCGTTGGAGGCTGAGGGGTGACCTTATCGAGGTTTATATAAAACCATGAAGGGTATGGATAGGGTAAATGGACAAGGTCTTTTCCCTGGGGTTGGGAAGTCCAGAACTAGAGGGCATAGGTTTAGGGTGAGAGGGGCAAGATATGAAAGAGAGCTAAGGGGCAAATTTCTCATGCAAAGGGTGGTGCGTATGTGGAATGGGCTAGCAGAGGACATAGTGGAGGCTGGTACAATTGCAACATTTAAAAGGCATCTGGATGGGTATATGAATAGGAAGGGTATGGAGGGATATGGGGCAATTGTTGGCAAATGGGACTAGATGAACTTAGGATATCTGGTCGGCATTGAAGAGTTGGACTGACGGGTCTGTTTCCATGCTGTACATCTCTATATCTCTAACTGAATTTGAAGTTCTACGATGTTGTGATCGCTACCCTCTAGAGGATTCTTAACCAGAAAATCTCTTTTATTAATCCTGCCTCATTACACATTACCAAATCAAAATAGTCCCTTCTGAGTGAATGCTACAATGTAAAGCTCGAAGAAACAATCCCTGATGAACTCTACAAATTCATCTTCCCTGTTACCCTTGGGAGAAAGTGCCTTATTCCTGATGAAGGGCTTATGCTTGAAACGACGATTCTCCTGCTCCTTGGATGCTGCCTGACCTGCTGTGCTTTTCCAGAACCACAGTCTCTTCTCTCTTCCTTGTTACCATTGCCCATCAGATTTGGCCAGTCAATGTACAGATTAAAATCACCCATGCCAATTGGAGAAAAAAAACATAGAAAACAGGAGAAACATAAAAACGGAACAGAATAAGCCACTTGGCCCTGTGGATAAGAAGAGCTACAGCATCTTTTTTATATGCCTTCATTATTTCCTGATTTCTCCTTTGTGAGGATCATCCTCATGTCCTATAGATGACCTCCACCAGTGACTGCTTTCCCATGCCATTCATGATTTCCACTCAAACTGGTTCCATATCACAATCTGTTTTCATTTACATCACAGTTCACCCCTGCACTGATACCATCCTTATTAACAACACCTCACCTCCTTTTCCTTTTTGCCTATTCTTTCAGAACGTTGAATACCCTTGAGTATTGTGTTCACAGTTTTGGTCACCCCATAACCATGTCTTTATAATAGCTATCAAGTCACATTCAATTATTAACTATTTGTGCTATCAGTTGATCCCTCTTGTTAAAAAGCTGTGTATATTCAGATAAAGAGCCTATACTTTGATTTTTTTTGCCAATTATTACTCAGGTTCTGTTTTCTGATACTCCTTCCTATCACATTTAAATCGTATTTCACCTCTTCACTACCCTGCAGTTCTGCTCTCTTGTTTCATTCACTGAAAGATTCACAGCCATTTTCAGCCAGAGTTGCTGAGTGGATGAGCCATCTCGGCCTCCACTAGAGCTCCCCAGCATCATAGATTCCAGTCTTTAGCCAATTCAATTCACTCCCTATAATATCAAGAAATGGTCAAAGACACTGGATACTGCAAAGGTTATGGGCCCTGACAGCATTCCAGCAATACTACTGAAGAGTTGCGCTGTAGAACGTGCTACTTTCCTAGACAAACTATTCCAGTACAATTACAACACTGGCATTTACCAGTCCTGTAGACAAAAAAAAGGACAAATCCAACCTGGCTAATTACTGTCCTCAGTCATCTGCGAGTGGCATCTGCTTAGCAATAATCTGCTCAGTGACGCCCAGTTTGGTTTCCACCAGGGCCACTCAGCATGTGAACTCAATGACAGCCTTGGTTCAAACATGGACAAAAGAGCTGAATTCCAGAGGGGAGGAGAGAGTGATAATCCTTCACATCGAGGCTGCGTTTGACTGACTGTGGTTCCAGGAGCCCTAGCAAAACTGGAATCAATGGGAACCAGGGGCAAACTCAGCTGGTTGGAGTCATACCTGGCACATAAGAAGATGGTTGTCATTATTGGAGGTCAGTTACCTCAGCTCCAGGACATCACTGCAGGAGTTCCTCAGGGTAGTGTCCTCGGCCCAACCATCTTCAGCTGCTTCATCAATGACCTTCTCTCCATCATAAGGAGGTGGTGATTTTCGTTGATGATTGCACAATGTTCAGAACCATTCATGACTCCTCAGGTACTGAAGCAGTCCGTGTTCAAATGAAACATGACCTGGAAAAAATCCAGGTTTGGGCTGACAAGTGGCCAGTAACATTTGTGTTAGATAACTGCCAGGCTATGACCACCTCCAGTAAGAGACAATCTAGCCACCACTCTTGACATTCACTGTTACTATCACTGAATCCCTCACTATCAACATCCTGGAGGTTACCAGTGACCAGAAACTGGCCATATACATACAGTGGCTACAAGAAGAGGTCAGAGTCTCACAATTCTGCAGTGAGTTACCTGACTGGCTCCCAAAATTAGATTAGATTAGACTACAGTGTGGAAACAGGCCCTTCGGCCCAACAAGTCCACACCGACCCGCCGAAGCGAAACCCACCCATACATTTACTCCTTACCTAACACTACGGGCAATTTAGCATGGCCAATTCACCTGACCCTGCACATCTTTGGACTGTGGGAGGAAACCGGAGCACCCGGAGGAAACCCACGCAGACGCGGGGAGAACGTGCAAACTCCACACAGTCAGTCGTCTGAGGCGGGATTTGAACCCGGGTCTCTGGCGCTGTGAGGCAGCAGTGCTAACCACTGTGCCACCGTGCCGCCCACCGTGCTGTCCACTATCTACAAAGCACAAGAAAGAAGTGTAATGGAATACTCCCCACTTGCCTGGATGAGTTTGCAGCTCCAAAATTACTTGAGAAGCTCAATGCCATCCAGGACAAAGCAGCCTATTTGATTGGCACCACATCCACAAATATCCATACCCTTCAGTGTGTACTACCTGCAAGATGCACTGCAGAAATTCAGAAGATCCTCAGACAGCACCTTCCAAATTCATGACCACATCCATCTTGAAAGACAAGGGCAGCAGATACATAGGAACACCACCCCTGCAAGTTCCACTGCAAGTTCCCCTCCAAGCCACACAACATCCTGACTTGGAAAATATCACCATTCCTTCAGTGTCACTGGGTCACAATGTTGGACTTGCCTTTCTAAGGGCATGTGGGTCAACCCACAGCACATGGACTGCAGTGGTTCAAGAAGGCAGCTCACCCCCACCTTCTCAAGGGGCAACTGGGAATGGGAAATTAATGCTGGACTAATTAGTTTTAATCCAATGTGCAATCCTTATTATACGATTTGCTAGGACACTGGTCCCAGCTTAATTCAGATGAATCCTGTCGGAACAGCTCTCTCTTGCCCTATGTACTGGTGAGCTCTGAATTAGAATAATTTGTTCCGTACCAATCTTTGAGCCACTCATTTACCTTTTCAATCCTATGTGCCCCATGTCACTTTGCATGTGGCTCAAGTAGTAATGCAGAGATTATTATCTTTGCATTCTGATTTTTAATTCCATCCCAAGTTGTTCATATTCTGGATTAGTGGTGCTGGAAGAGCACAGCAGTTCAGGCAGCATCCAAGGAGCTTCGAAATCGATGTTTCCTTGATTCCTGATGAAGAGCTTTTGCCCGAAATGTCGATTTCGAAGCTCCTCGGATGCTGCCTGAACTGCTGTGCTCTTCCAGCACCACTGATCCAGAATCTGGTTTCCAGCATCTGCAGTCATTGTTTTTACCAAGTTGTTCATAGTCCATCAGAAGAAGTTCTTTCCCAATCCTAGCTGTGGCATTAGTACCTATAGGCCATGTAGGCAACACAGTACAGCCATGATCTGATTGAATGGGAGAGCAGGTTCAACGGCCGAATGGTTCTACTCCTGTTCCAAAGTTCTACACTTCTGTTCTGTCATGAGATTGATGCAGATTTCCAGCAGGGCAGTTTGAAAATTTGAATATAGTTGCAGAGAAATCTGGAAATAAAGCTTTCAGGTCAGCAATGATGATGATGATGATGCTGCTGTCTTATTATTACAGTTGTCTTTGAGGGAAGGAAACCTGCTTTTCTTACCAAGTCTGGCCCTCTGTGTGACTCCTCCATGTTCAGGCAGTGCATTTTCACATGAAGGGCTTTTGCCCGAAACGTCGATTTTGCCTGTCCTCGGATGCTGCCTGAATTGCTGTGCTCTTCCAGCACCACTGATCCAGAATCTGGTTTCCAGCATCTGCAGTCATTGTTTTTACCTCGTCATTTTACACCCTAGTCCATTGCAGTATAGAAAAGATGTTCCACGTCACTTCATTGGGAAGGCAGCAGCATAGTGGGAATGTTATTGGTCTAAATTATCCAGAATCCCAGATGATTGTTCTGGGGACATGGGTTCAAATTGGAAGCTGGTGAAATTTGGATTCTATAAATGACTTATGAAATGCATAGCCTTGGTTAATGGCAACCATGTAAACCCTTGTTGAATGTTGTGAAAAGCACCATCTGGTTCAGTAATGTTTTAGGGGAGGAAACTGCTGTCCTTACCTGGTCTGGCCACATGTGACTCCAGACCCACAGCAATGTGGCTCTTAACTGTCCTGTGGGCAATTACGGAAATGCCAGACCAGCCAACAGTGCCTGCATCCCATGAATAAATACAACCTTGATGGTTTTAATATTTACTTTAAAACAGTGCCGTTTTTGTCATGGATCCAAGTAGACAGGCAGGAGGATGGAAGAACACAGCAAGCCAGGCAGCATCAGGAGGTGGAGAAATCAACATTTCAGGTGTAACCCTTCAAGACTGGGGGGAGCCGCAGATAAAGGGATTGGTGGAGGCAGGGTTGCACACCATCGAGGGCCGAAAAGCCTGTACTGTTCTTTATTTAGTGACTGTTCATCAGAATAGTTTCTCCCTATTCAGACCTCTTATGATTTTGAAATCTCTATCACATCTCCTCTCCACCCTCTTCTCTCTAAGGTTTTTTCAATGTCTTCGTATAACTGAAGCTTCTCATTCCTGGGACCATTCTTGCAAGCCTCTTCTGCACTCTCTCTAACACGTTCATGTCTCTCCTATAATGTAGTGCCCAGAACTGGAGAACTGGTCGTAATACTCCAGCTGAGAACTAACTGGTGTTTTATATCGCATCACCTCCTTGCTCTTGTACTATATGCCCCTATTTATGAAGCCTAGGAGACTATCCTTTATGAACTGCTCTCTCAGTCAGTCCTGCTGCTTTATCACTTATACAAATGTACATCCAGGTCTTTCTGCTCCTCCCTTTAGAATCGTACTCTTTATTTAATACTGTCTCTCCACGCTCTTCCTACTAAAGTATGTTATCTCTCATTTCTCTATGTTGACCCTCATCTCCTACCTATCTGCCCACTCCACCAACTTATGGAGTTTGACACTCTCCTCACAGTTTACAGTTCTTCCACGTTTCATGTCTGCAAACTTTGAAATCACCTCTTGCATACCAAGGGACCTTAATACACTTCAGAAAAAGCCAGAGTCCCAATACTGACCTCTGGGAAACTTCACTACAAACTCTCTTGCAGCATGATGGATATTCATTACCGTTATTCCCTGTTTCCTGTCACTCAGCCAATTATTTACCCATGTGGTGTCAGCAAATCTGGATACTAATTAGTGCACATTCTGATGCCACAAATGATAATAGACTGCCGGTCTGATGGGGAGGGAAGTTGGCCAGGACTTGGGGAATGCTCCCTGTATCGATTGATCTTTAACATTTTGTATGTGGAACCTGGTAAGATTTTTTTATGTTATCCAACAGATCTGAACAATGACAGACGGGATCATGGGAAAGGCCGCCACAATGGAAATTGCCATAAACAGCAATGGTGACACAGCCGGTTTACCAGAGGATGATGGTTTAGAGCAGGTACTGTCATCTCCCAGTATGCTCAATAGGGACCTGTTAGATCAACCATTTCAGAGTCAGCCACAAGGTGAATCAAAAACTATTTCTCTGTTATTCAAAGTATTTTCCACAAAACCATTCCCAACACCCAGGCTTAACTCTCCCTCTCTGCTGGGGGTATTACCATCCCATAGATGTGTAGAGGAAATGTATAGCAATCTCTTGCAGTGAGTTTAATATAAAACAAGCTGTTAACACTGCTAAAGGAACGCCACAAATTGAAACTTTTCATCTTGTACTCATCAGAATTAGGATACAAGAAACAAACTTGAAAAAGGAGACCCCATTTTATACAGTATGAGGAGAGGGTGCTGTTTGGTTGGTCCAGTTGGTGTGGAGATGCAGCACAGTCTGGATTATTTAATAAATGATTTCTGTTTAATGTGATAGGCTTTGCTGAAGCTTGCAAGTTGAGGGTGTAGGCCCTTTGTTGGCCCTGAGTGATACCCTATTTATCTCAGGTTATCCTGGAGGAGACAGTGTCTCAGTATTTAAACAATCAATAAAGCTAGATATCCCTCACTGTTACTGTGCAGTACATCCACAGGTGGTTTTCTCCAGTTACAGGATGCTGCCGTCAAGCTATAAAGATGTTTTGCCTGTGATCTGAGTTTCGGTGCTACTGTGATGCCAGGTGTATAGGCTGTACATCCCAATGATAACCATATTAAATAACACATCCTGCTGACCACTCACAATGGGTAACATACTGATGGTGTTCAACCAGCCTGTACATGCCAGCGTCTGGAAAGTAAATCCACCATTAGATGGGATTCTGTGATTGGACATCATTTATTCAATAATCCAGACTGTGTTAAGAATTAAACTGGAAACTAATCTGAATTCCATTGCCAGGCATGCACTGTTATGGATTTGTTTATGCTACAAGTTACATCTATGAATTCTCAGCAAGATGTTTATTGTGGACAAACAGAATTTGCGCAGACTGTGCAGCTTCTTTTAAAAAAAGGTCATGGAGATAACTAATTGGTGCTGCATCTCCATAACAACACTGACCAATCAGAATCAACCCACTGAATAAAGATTGACAGTTAAACTATTTTTTGAGATATCTCCAGGCCAATGATAGTCCAGCCAATCAGCACTCTTCAGCTGTATATTTTTTCCCAAGTCTGTTGTTTGTGTCTTTGTTTGGATGAGTGCAAGACAAAAGCTTCATCTCATCTCCTTTTAGCAATATTTAAATTTTGTTCTTTCAAGCTGTTAATACTCAGTCTCAGACTGAGTTGTATCTGAGTTTGACTTCAAACAGATAGTGAGCTTTGTTCTGAAAGGAGAGAAACTTGCCTGTGCATTGACCGTACATTACTGTCAGTGCAACTCTCCCTCACGCATTGTATAAACCATCTCCGTGGTTTCCCCCCTCCCCCCCCCACCCCCCACCATGAGTATGGAGTCAGCACTAGGGACAGATGGCAGTGTGTACCACGCGGCTGAGCTCTGATTATGCAATGTGACCATTTCTGCTGGTTTTGACCGTGACCGTGACTGTGTTATGCTGCAGTGTAAAATCTTCCTTTCTGTGTCCAGGACCTTCAGCAGGTGATGGTGTCAGGCCCAAATCTGAATGAGACCAGTATTGTCTCCGGGGGTTATGGGGGAACAGCAGAAGCGATAATTGCAACAGGTACAATCAAAGGTAAGTGAGGGGAGAGACTGGTGACATGGGGATGGGGTGAGGGCATGATAGTGGAGGATGGGAGAGTGAGAAGGGTATTGAGGGAAAATGTGGGTGATGGGAGGGTGAGGTGGTGAACTGGAAGGGTGGTTGTGAGGGATGTTGTTTCAAATCTATGAAAGGGCAAATTGGAAGAGGGTGTTTTCCTGAAAATATTGTGGGGGTGGTATGGGTGAAGTGGAGTTGGCTGGCACGGATTGGCTTCTTCCAGCAGTTAAATACAGACTGTCTCAGTGTGTGTTGTGTCTGGGGTACCCTGTGATATCATGGGTTAACCTGGCACACTGACTGTGTCAGTGTAATGCAGCATCTTAGTAAGCATAGTGTCCAAAGAATAACATGTAACTGTTTCTAATTTCTATTCTTTTTGTAAATTGCAGGCAAGCTAGAGGAAGTGCAGCTTCCCTGGAAGGAAAGGGCCATAGGCAGCAGTCAGGAAGGAAAATCTGTTTTCAATCTGGTCCCAAAAGTCAGGATTTATAAACCGCGTAGGCAGTTCTTTATTCCACTAGTATTCAAAATTACAGTTTGAGAGAGCTGTGTTTCTAAACTCTGTTTGGTTTCCATGTTTGACAGAACCCTCTGAACAGGCATGTGTCAGTCAAGTGTTTGATGTCAGGTCACTGGCCCAGGCTGTGAAGAAGGACTGAAGGCTCACAGCATAGTGGGGAGGAAATGAGTAAAACTTCACAGGAGCTGCTGCAGGCTTAGCCTGCCCTGGTTGAAGTTTGCAATGTTATTATTCGGTCACGCTCACTCCCGGCAGAGGAGCCAAGACAATGAATGAGCAGCTGTGGCCATCACAGATCCTGTCCTCAGAGTGCTGACATTTCTGTTTACCCACATACCTCATTGCTGTAGTGACCGACTGCTAATGTGTCCCACACAAAACACACTGCTTCACACAATGCTTGTACTCAATTGTTAACTGACCTTGTATGGATAACTCCAATTACAGTGGGTGAGGCATGCCTGGGATGATTCCATGTGCTGGGGGCAAGACTCTGTGTTGGGAATATGGGACTGGGCAAAGCTCTTTCCAGTGTACACATTTCTGGGGCTAGTTGAGGAAGCTGAGAACTGCTCCACAAGTAATGAAGTTATCCAAAGCCTGATTAACATCCCCAATCGGGTATTATCTTCAGTTCTGGGTTCTTCACTGACCCTCTGATGATGCGGCACTCCCTCAGCACTGACCCTCCGACAGTGCGGCACTCCCTCAGCACTGACCCTCCGACAGTGCGGCACTCCCTCAGCGCTGACCCTCTGACAGTGCGGCACTCCCTCAGCGCTGACCCTCCGACAGTGCGGCACTCCCTCAGCGCTGACCCTCCGACAGTGCGGCACTCCCTCAGCGCTGACCCTCCGACAGTGCGGCACTCCCTCAGCGCTGACCCTCCGACAGTGCGGCACTCCCTCAGCGCTGACCCTCCGACAGTGCGGCACTCCCTCAGCGCTGACCCTCCGACAGTGCGGCACTCCCTCAGCGCTGACCCTCCGACAGTGCGGCACCCCCTCAGCGCTGACCCTCCGACAGTGCGGCACCCCCTCAGCGCTGACCCTCCGACAGTGCGGCACCCCCTCAGCGCTGACCCTCCGACAGTGCGGCACCCCCTCAGCGCTGACCCTCCGACAGTGCGGCACCCCCTCAGCGCTGACCCTCCGACAGTGCGGCACCCCCTCAGCGCTGACCCTCCGACAGTGCGGCATCCCCTCAGCGCTGACCCTCCGACAGTGCGGCACCCCCTCAGCGCTGACCCTCCGACAGTGCGGCACCCCCTCAGCGCTGACCCTCCGACAGTGCGGCACCCCCTCAGCGCTGACCCTCCGACAGTGCGGCACCCCCTCAGCGCTGACCCTCCGACATTGCGGCACTCCCCTCAGGGCTGACCCTCCGACATTGCGGCACTCCCCTCAGGGCTGACCCTCCGACATTGCGGCACTCCCCTCAGGGCTGACCCTCCGACATTGCGGCACTCCCCTCAGGGCTGACCCTCCGACATTGCGGCACTCCCCTCAGGGCTGACCCTCCGACATTGCGGCACTCCCCTCAGGGCTGACCCTCCGACATTGCGGCACTCCCCTCAGGGCTGACCCTCCGACATTGCGGCACTCCCCTCAGGGCTGACCCTCCGACATTGCGGCACTCCCCTCAGGGCTGACCCTCCGACATTGCGGCACTCCCCTCAGGGCTGACCCTCCGACATTGCGGCACTCCCCTCAGGGCTGACCCTCCGACATTGCGGCACTCCCCTCAGGGCTGACCCTCCGACATTGCGGCACTCCCTCAGCAGTGACCCTCCAACAGTGTGACACTTCCTCAGCACTGACCCACCGTCAGTGCAGTGCTCCCTCAGCACTGACCCTCCACTAGTGCGGCACTCCCTCAGCACTGACCCTCCACTAGTGCGGCACTCCCTCAGCGCTGACCGTTCTAGAGTGTGGCACTCCCTCAGTATGAGTTTTGGGAGTATTGACCTGGACTGTGTCTGCATATTTGGAGTAGGTCTTGGACTCCTGCCTTGATGGGGGATGTTCTAATCCCTCCCCAGCTGCTCGTTCCCTCAGCGTTGTTTGTGCGTTTGCTGTCTTCTGATGTCTTCATTTTCTCACTTCCCTGATCCCTTTCATCCATCCCTCCTATTTCTTTCTCACTGTTTCCAGGCACACGTGTGAAAGCCCTGGCACCACGGTCTGTGCTAATCTCACCCAGCAGGTCTGCTGCCAGTAGGATAGCCAGTCAGGGCAACACCTCACCAGGTACAACGCTGTGCCGACAGCTGCCTCCCCCTTCCTTTACTGCCCTGCAATGGGAGAAAGATATCCTTGACCCTTCCTCTCCTCCTTCAGCTCCACCCCAGCCTGTCTCCCCCTCCCTCAGTCCTGCAGCAGAATGTTTTGCCCTTACACCCAAGTTATGGTAAATACTCTCCACTGTATCCCTGCCCTTTCAATCCTGATTGCCCTCCTCTGTGGTGAACAAATCCCCCCTCCCCCCGCGCCCCCTGTCCTGTCCCATTGCTTTACCTCCTCTTATCCTATCTGCTGTATTTGATTTCATTTTTGTGAAGTTTCAGAATGCTATGAGATTTAAGTCCATTGTGTAAATCTCCAAATAATAATGCAACGTGGAGGCCTTGTATATAACATGGAGTGTCCCTCTTCAGCACACTCATGGGCTCACACTCTCAAAATCTCTCTCCTCCCCCATTTTCTTACTCTCTCTAAAACTCTGTCTCATACCTAGGCAACATCCTTGACTAACCTGCCTCATGTAGATCACTGGCTGCTGGTGCTCTTTCTGTCTCTCCCAGCGATCATTGAAAAGTGATCAAGAACAGAAACCCTGCCTGATTTCCCCTCTTTGTAACTCAAGGATCACTGGAAAATGATAAGAGCAGAAACCCTGCCTGATTGTCCTACCTGTTGTTTGCAATCAGTTGTTTGCCCATCTTTGCTCTGCAGGAATTGCACTCTGTGGGGCAATCTCTCCCTAAGCTGAAAATGTGTTGCTGGAAAAGCGCAGCAGGTCAGGCAGCATCCAGGGAACAGGAGAATCCCACCACCAAGGATATATTTCCCTCCCCTCCCCTATCAGCATTCCGTAAAGACCACTCCCTCCGTGACTCCTTTGTCAGGTCCACACCCTCCACCAACCCAACCTCCACTCCCGGTACCTTCCCCTGCAACCGCAGGAGGTGCAAGACTTGCGCCCACACCTCCCCCCTCACCTCCCTCCAAGGCCCCAAAGGAAACTTCCATATCCGCCACAGATTCACCTGCACCTCCACACACATCATCTATTGCATCCTCTGCACCCGATGTGGCCTCCTCAATATTGGGGAGACAGGCCGGCTACTTGCGGAGCGTTTCAGAGAACACCTCTGGGACACCCGGACCAACCAACCCAACCACCCTGTGGCTCAACATTTCAATTCCCCCTCCCACTCCACCAAGGATATGCAGGTCTTTGGACTCCTCCATCGCCAGACCACAACAAAACGACGGTTGGAGGAAGAGCGCCTCATCTTCCGCCTAGGAACCCTCCAACCACAAGGGATGAACTCGGATTTCACCAGTTTCCTCATTTCCCCTCCCCCCACCTTGTCTCAGTCTAATCCATCGAATTCAGCACCGCCTTCCTAACCTGCAATCTTCTTCCAGACCTCTCCACCCCCACCCCAGTCTGACCTATCACCCTCACCTTGACCTCTTTCCACCTATCACATTTCCGACGCCCCTCCCCCAAGTCCCTCCTCCCCACCTTTTATCTTAGCCTGCTGGACAAACTTTCCTCATTCCTGAAGAAGGGCTTATGCCCGAAACGTCGATTCTCCTGTTCCCTGGATGCTGCCTGACCTGCTGCGCTTTTCCAGCAACACATTTTCAGCTCTGATCTCCAGCATCTGCAGACCTCACTTTCTCCTCAAAGATCTCTCCCTAAGGCCAAGCAAGCAGTGACTGCTCTCCATTTCCCTGTTCACCTCTTGTTACTTACCATTCTCCCACATTAAGTAAATGAGAAGCCACAGTATCTGTCAGATTTAGCCAATACCCTCAAAATCACTGTCCATCTCAGCTTCTTACACCAACTGATCACATACAATTCAAACTGACTTCCCAACAGTCAGACAGGAGTATCGATCCTGCACCGCAAACCCCCCACCCTCCCCCTCCCCACCGAAAAAAGCACTCCTCTGTCTGGAAACACACCCGATTTTGTGTCTGTTCATTTTCCACTTCATGCCTCATTTGTCCCTTTTAGTCTTTTTCGTCTCTGCTTGTGACCAGAAACAAATGTGGGAATGACTGGGGAATAAAGGCGTTTTTTGTTGTAGTGGTGTCCCTCTGTTAATATTGGAGTGTTCTTCACCTCTCAGGCCAGCTGATTAAATTCCCTGCATGTGAAGGATTTTTGTGGAGGACAGTGGTGATTCTGTATGGGTTAATGATGTTCCATTCTTTTTGGGAAAGCTGAGAGTCTTTGTTTCTCAGTCTAGAATGCTGCATCCTGTCCTGCGTTCTCCCGGGTCAGAGCTGAGCAGAGTTCCCCTGTCCCGGGTCAGAGCTGAGCAGAGTTCCCCTGTCCCGGGTCAGAGCTGAGCAGAGTTCCCCTGTCCCGGGTCAGAGCTGAGCAGAGTTCCCCTGTCCCGGGTCAGAGCTGAGCAGAGTTCCCCTGTCCCGGGTCAGAGCTGAGCAGAGTTCCCCTGTCCCGGGTCAGAGCTGAGCAGAGTTCCCCTGTCCCGGGTCAGAGCTGAGCAGAGTTCCCCTGTCCCGGGTCAGAGCTGAGCAGAGTTCCCCTGTCCCGGGTCAGAGCTGAGCAGAGTTCCCCTGTCCCGGGTCAGAGCTGAGCAGAGTTCCCCTGTCCCGGGTCAGAGCTGAGCAGAGTTCCCCTGTCCCGGGTCAGAGCTGAGCAGAGTTCCCCTGTCCCGGGTCAGAGCTGAGCAGAGTTCCCCTGTCCCGGGTCAGAGCTGAGCAGAGTTCCCCTGTCCCGGGTCAGAGCTGAGCAGAGTTCCCCTGTCCCGGGTCAGAGCTGAGCAGAGTTCCCCTGTCCCGGGTCAGAGCTGAGCAGAGTTCCCCTGTCCCGGGTCAGAGCTGAGCAGAGTTCCCCTGTCCCGGGTCAGAGCTGAGCAGAGTTCCCCTGTCCCGGGTCAGAGCTGAGCAGAGTTCCCCTGTCCCGGGTCAGAGCTGAGCAGAGTTCCCCTGTCCCGGGTCAGAGCTGAGCAGAGTTCCCCTGTCCCGGGTCAGAGCTGAGCAGAGTTCCCCTGTCCCGGGTCA
The DNA here is from genome assembly GCF_037043375.1 of Chiloscyllium plagiosum. NCBI lineage: Eukaryota > Metazoa > Chordata > Chondrichthyes > Orectolobiformes > Hemiscylliidae > Chiloscyllium > Chiloscyllium plagiosum. The sequence goes on from NW_028270144.1 coordinate 133,183,683, forward strand.
GAGCTGAGCAGAGTTCCCCGGTCCCGGGTCAGAGCTGAGCAGAGTTCCCCGGTCCCGGGTCAGAGCTGAGCAGAGTTCCCCGGTCCCGGGTCAGAGCTGAGCAGAGTTCCCCGGTCCCGGGTCAGAGCTGAGCAGAGTTCCCCGGTCCCGGGTCAGAGCTGAGCAGAGTTCCCCGGTCCCGGGTCAGAGCTGAGCAGAGTTCCCCGGTCCCGGGTCAGAGCTGAGCAGAGTTCCCCGGTCCCGGGTCAGAGCTGAGCAGAGTTCCCCGGTCCCGGGTCAGAGCTGAGCAGAGTTCCCCGGTCCCGGGTCAGAGCTGAGCAGAGTTCCCCGGTCCCGGGTCAGAGCTGAGCAGAGTTCCCCGGTCCCGGGTCAGAGCTGAGCAGAGTTCCCCGGTCCCGGGTCAGAGCTGAGCAGAGTTCCCCGGTCCCGGGTCAGAGCTGAGCAGAGTTCCCCGGTCCCGGGTCAGAGCTGAGCAGAGTTCCCCGGTCCCGGGTCAGAGCTGAGCAGAGTTCCCCGGTCCCGGGTCAGAGCTGAGCAGAGTTCCCCGGTCCCGGGTCAGAGCTGAGCAGAGTTCCCCGGTCCCGGGTCAGAGCTGAGCAGAGTTCCCCGGTCCCGGGTCAGAGCTGAGCAGAGTTCCCCGGTCCCGGGTCAGAGCTGTAGCAGAATGCTGGGGGTTGCTGTAATCTTGTCTCTTGTGTGTATCACCTTCCAGGGTGTAGTAACCTTCACCAATCGCAGAGTGGTCCGATGACCGGCAGTGAGGAGTCATCCCGGGGGATCGCTGGTGAGAAGTTTGACATTGTGAAAAAGTGGGGAATCAACACCTACAAGGTGAGTGGAGGGGAGTGATCTGTGTTATGGGGTAACTCCCCATGCTAACCTATGTCCCCCCAGACCTGCACATCAGGACCCATGTTAGACTGTCCCCCAGATAAAAGCAAGATACTGCAGATTCTGTACATCTGAAATAGAAACCAAAAATACTGCAGAGATTCGGCAAGGCTGGCAGTGTTTGTGGAGAGAATAAAGTTTTTTTAGATTAGATTACTTTACAGTGTGGAAAGTTAATGTTTCAAATCAAATATGGACTTCGGCCTGGATGAATGTGTGGTGATGCACTTAGGCAAGAGAATGGAAAACGAATGGTAGGACCCTGGGAAGCACAGAGGATCAGAGAGACCTTGATGTACTTCTACACCGGTCCCTTAAGATGTCAGGGCAGATGGATAAAAATGAAGGCATATGGTATACTGGCCTTTATTAGGGAGAAAGTGAGGACTGCAGATGCTGGAGATCAGAGCTGAAAATGTGTTGCTGGAAAAGCGCAGCAGGTCAGGCAGCATCCAAGGAACAGGAGAATCGATGTTTTGGGCATAAGCCCTTCTTCAGGATTCCTGAAGAAGGGCTTATGCCCGAAACGTCGATTCTCCTGTTCCCTGGATGCTGCCTGACCTGCTGCGCTTTTCCAGCAACACATTTTCAGCTACTGGCCTTTATCAGTCAAGGCATGGAATTTAAGAGTTTGTGGGGGGTGGGATAGGGGTGGGGGTAGTGTATAGTTATGCTGAAACAGCCTAACTGTTTACAGTTCAGGATTCCACATTAGAGGGGAAATGTGATAGCACTGGAGAGGGGGCAGAGGGAGATTTACCGGGATGTTGCCTGGGCTGCAGACTTTTGGTGATGAAGAGAGAATGGACAGAGTGGGGCTGTTTTCCTTAAGGCAGAGGAGACTGAGGGGGACATGATTGAGATTTATGAAATGATAAGAACACAAACAGGGTAGACAGGAAGAAACTTTTTCCCTTGATGGAGACATCAATAACAAGACGATGTAGATTAAGGGAAGGGGCGAGAGGTTTAGAGGGGATGTGAGGAAATACTTTTTCACCCAGAGGGTGGTGGGAATCTGGAACTCACTGCCTGTGAGGGTGGGAAAGGCACTTGCAATGCCAAGGCAGACAAGGCAAAGGGCCAAGTACTGAGAAATGAGTTCAGGATCGTTAGGTGGTTGTTTTTGACTGGCATGGGCATGATGGGCTGAAGGGCCTTATTCTGTTCTGCAGATCTCTTTCACTGCATGGCATTTCAGAACCAAAAGGTGCTGGAAAACTGTTTTCCTGCTGTTGACAGAGGGAGAAGGGAATGATTGGAACAGATAGGGAGGGTGCCCAGAACAAAAGGCGGCAAGTCATATGAAATCAAAATGTTAAATCTGTTTCTCTCTCCACAGATGCTGCCAGACCTGTTGAGTTTCTCCAGCATTCTCTGTTTTTATTTAAACTGTACCCTTCCTGTACTGGTATAGCTGCACCATTCTCCCCAGCTTGCACATCCCAGATCACCAATCACCAACCTTTACTCTGTTTCCAGATGCACATGGACACTGTACCTGTTAGTGCTGTATCCCAATGTCCTGCTGTTGAAATTGCTTTATCTAGCCTTCTTTGAAAGAGCACGTTCTCACTGCTTACCAAGTTAAGGGAGTGTTAGTGTGTGAATACCATCCTGACTTGGAAATATATCGCCGTTCTTTCACTGTCTCTGGATCAAAATCCTGGAATTCCCTCCCCAAGGGCATTGTGGGTCAACTTACAGCACATGGACTGCACTGGTTCAAGATAAGGGGGAGGCAGTGGGACATTGATAAGGTTAATTCAGAACCCTGTTAATTATTCAAGGGACATAGCTCGAATCCCACCATGGTGACCCAGAATGTTACCTGGGTCACTGGATTACAGTCCAGTGATAATACCACGGCACTGTCACCTTCGTGTTAATTATTGTAAAAACCTATCCGATTCACCAATGTCCTTGAGGGAAGGAAATCTACTGTCCTTACCTGGTCTGGCCTACCTCAGGGGAGGTGAGCCTGGACAATTAATCCAGAGACCTGGGTAATGTTCTGGGCACTCCGGTTCAAGTCCCAGCACAACAGATGGCTGAATTTGAATTCAATAAAAATCTGGAATTAAGAGTCTAATGATGATCAGGAACCCGTTATCAGTTGTTGGAAAACTGCCATCCTTACCTACTCAGGCTGACACATGACTCCAGACCCACCGCAATGTGGTTGACTCTTAACTGTCCTCTCAAATGGCCTGACCAACCATTCAGTCCGAAGGCAGTTATGGATAGGTGGTAATATGCTGGGCTGGGCTGGACTGGGCAACACTGATGGCATCCTGTAGATGAATTTTAAAAAGCTGTCCTCCCACCTCCACAACCAGGTGTTGGTGTGTCAGATTGCACTGATGCTGATAGCACCATCATGTTTGTGGTGTTGAGGTTTGTGGTCAGAAATACATGTGGTCTGTGTGGTTCAATGTGGCAGTATTGGGCAGTCCAGGCTTTCACTTTCTGCATTCTTATAACGTGTGTCTGAGAGCTGGCAGCTGCTGAATGATCTGAGATTGTTGGTTGTGTGACAGAGTCAGAGCTAATGCCAATACTTCAGTCTAACAGACATTACCATTGGCTGTGTCTGTAGTGTACAAAGCAGTTGATCTCGGAGAGGTTTGGTCGAGGCTCTCGGACAGTGGACCTGGAACTTGAAGCTCAGATCGAGCTCCTACGTGACACAAAGAGGAAATACGAGAATGTGCTGCGGCTTGCCCGAGCGCTCACAAACCATTTCTACAACCTGGTGCAGACACAGCGGGCCCTGGGCGAGTCTTTCTCTGATCTCAGTCAGAAATCCCCCGAACTCCAGGTACACAATGGACACGGGCAACAGACACCGACCGGGCTGAGAGTATGGTTTGTCTTGCTACCGGTGGGAGGTGTTGGTGTTCCCTGTGCTGACCGTGGTGGGTGTCCATGTCCCTGTGCTGACCCTGGGGTTAACTTTTTTTTTTCTCTCTCTCTCTCTCTCTCTCTCTCTATCTGTATCTGTCATGCCCCACACAGGAGGAGTTTGGACATAACGCTGATACTCAGAAGCTGCTGTGTAAGAATGGGGAGACATTGCTTGGAGCCATCAACTTCTTTGTATCGAGCATCAACACTCTGGTCAACAAGACAATGGAAGATACGCTGCTCACTGTCAAACTGTTTGAGAATGCCAGGTGAGACCATTACAGTATAGAGCAGGCTGAGGAACTCAGGAAACAAATACTCACCTGACTGAGGGTAAAAGGCTTCAACTAAGAGGGCAGAATTATTTTCTATTGCCTTAATTTTAAAAGATTGAGATGTTTAAGATGATTGGAAGGTCTTCTACCATTGAGAAACTATTTACTTTTGGGGGAAAGAATTTCAGGTCAAGGGTCAGAACCTTCAAACTTGAGCTGTGTTGTTCAGCGGTGATGTCAGGGAATACCTCCACACACAAATGGAGTGGGGAGTCAAACTCACCACCTGAGAAAACTTGGTGCAGAGGTCCATATAAATACATCAGTACACAGATAGTTGGTAAAGGTCTGGAGCCAGTAGAGGGAAAGGATGTTGTAATACAGATCAGGCAAGGTTTACCAAAAGAACAGGAAAGGGTGGAAGACTGAATGGCCTCCTGAAGATGTGACATGGGCACAGACTGAAAGTACGAGTCCGGTCAGTGCAGGCTCAGTGGAAGAGATCTTCTCTAGACTAGCTTTACTGTGACCACCTGATTGTGTGTGATCTTAGTCACCCCTCAACTCGGTTAAACTCCAGTGGAAACAAGCCCAGTCTGTCCAAATCTTCCTCTTAAAACATGGTGGCTCAGTTGTTAGCACTGCAGCCTCACAATGCCAGGGATCTGGGTTCAGTTCCAGCCTCGGGCGACTCTCTGTGTGGAGTTTGCTCGTTCTCCCTGTGTCTGTGTGGGTTTCCTCCGGGTGCTCCAATTTCTTCCCACAGTCCAAAGATGTGCAGGTCACGTGAATTGGCCATGCTAAATTGCCCATAGTGTTAGGTGTGTTAGTCAGAGGGAAATGGGTCTGGGTGGGTTACTCTTCAGAGGGTCAATGTGAACTTGTTAGGCCAAAGGGTCTGTTTCCACACTGTAGGGAATCTAATCTAATCTAAAAACCCACTCCTTCCAGGGATCAGTCCAGTAAACCACCTCTAACCTGCAATGCATTTACATCTGTCCTTCCACTAGGAGCTTAAAATTGCATGCAGTCAATTAAATGCCCTTCATAACTACAGCGTAACATTCTCACGTTGATGTCTGGTTCCTCTTGTAATAGAGGACAGAGCCCATGTGCAGTAACTTGTGACTCCGGTGTTAGCTCCCTCTGAATCCCTCTGTGCCTCAGAATTTCACACTTCACTTCACATTTTCCCACATCACAAAAGCACAGAATTGTTATAGTGCCAAAGGAGGCCAGTCAGTCCACCATGTCTGCACCAGTTTTATCCCCTAGTGCCAATCTCCTGCCTTGTCTCCATATCCCTGCACACTATTTCTCTCCAAGTATCTATCTGGTGGCCTCTTGAATTGAAGCTGCCTCCACCACATTTCCAAGCAGTGTATTCCACACCATAACTACCTTCCTGAATGGAAAAGCTTTTTTTTCTCTCATCATCCTTGCTTCACTTGGACATCACATTAAAACTATTCTGTCTTGTTTTTGTCTTTTTTAACGAATGGAAACAGCTTCACCCTATTGGCATGTCTCGCTCATTCCTGATTTTGAAAACCTCAAAATCAACATGCTCCATCTGTCAGATTTTTCCCCACTCACTCAATCTGTCCCTGAGTCTGTATTCTTCCTTATGTTGTCTTCAGCACACTTTCCCACCGATCCTGGTAATGTCGGTGAATTTCATTACCAGTTATTTGCTTCCCTCATAAGTGATTGAAGCCTTTGCACAGAACCTGTGCGATTTTACTTGCCACATCCAACCAATTGGCCAAAGTCCCATTAATGCTGACTCTCTGCTTCCTGTTAGCCAGCCAAACCTCTATCCAGACAAGCAAGACATCTTGAGCCCCCAGTTTGCACAAGAACTGTGGTGTTAGAACTGGCATTGCAAGGTACTTGATTGAACTAACCATGTCACCGTGATACAGGCAGCCAGTCTAGTGGGGGAAGCACAAGGAATGTAGTGTTACAAAAGCAGAATTTGCTGGAAAAACTCAGCAGGTCAGGCAGCATCTGTGGAGAGCAATCACAGTTAACGTTTCGGGTTCAGTGACCCTTGTTCAGACCGGATCCAACAGGTTAACTCTGATTTCTCTCCACAGATGCTGCCTGACCTGCTGAGTTTTTCCAGCTGTTTGTTTTTCTTTCTGATATCCAGCATCCGCAGATCTTTGTTTTATTTTGAATGTAATGTTTGTAGGCGACACAATAGTGCGGGGCGATTGACACTGTTCTCTGTAGCTAAGAGTGAGAGATCCAATTGTTGTGTTTCCAGCTCACTCTGGGCTTTGGCACATGCTCAGAGCCAGAGAGGAATTTGCAGGGGAAGTATCCAGTATTGATGGTACATGTAGGGGCAGTGTAGAGGGAGCTTTACTCTGTATCTAACCCTGTGCTGTCTATTTCAGATTGGAGTATGATGCTTATCGCACGGATCTTGAGGAGTTGAACCTGGGACCCCGTGATTCACTGACCCTGTCGAAGATCGACCTGGCACAGCAGCTGTTTCTGGTGCATAAGGAGAAGTACGAGAGATTACGCAGTGATGTCACCATCAAGCTAAAATTCCTGGAGGAGAATAAGGTGCTAATTGGTTGTTGGGGATGGTGGTTGTTTTGTACTAGGGCCGTGGAGATACCAAGGTGGGTGGTGGTGGAATCAGATCTAGAATGCGTGCAGCACAGATGGAGGGTACTTTGTCTAGTATTTGTGCTGGTTCTACAAGAAGGATTCAGCTCAAAGCTTTATTCTTCCTATTTCCACCAACACTGCAAATGATCTAATTTCCACCTGCCTCCCCCCACACTCTCAGACAGTACATTCCAGTCCCTAACTGCTCTGTCCTAGGGAGGTGTGATGTCTTTCTGATCTGTAGGTGGTAGTCTTTTAGATTAGGAGTGAGGTGATAGATCTGTGTCTGATCTGGGGTTTCAGAGTCTCTGACCCGTTAGAGCGATAGGGTCTCTGAGTTGGTGGGTGTGGGGGAGGGTGTGCAAGATCTCCCTAACCCATGGGGATGGAGGAGGGAGCTGATGCTGGGGTGCACTGACCTTGGGTGGGGGTGGGGGTGGGAATGGGAACTCTGACCCTGCGGGTGGGTGGTTGAGGGGGCTCTGACCCTGGGGGTCTCTGACCCTGTGTGTGTGTGTGGTTTCCCCGGCAGGTGAAAGTGATGCACAAACAGTTACTGCTGTTCCACAATGCCATCTCGGCCTACTTCGCTGGGAACCAGCAGCAATTGGAGCAAACCCTCAAACAATTCAATGTGAAGATGAAGGTGTCGAGCTCTGAAAAACCATCGTGGCTGGAGGAACAGTGACAACAAAACTAGTTTGGAGCAGGACCTGAGGGAAGCAGAGCCAGGCAATGAGGAAGCTGCATTAAATACAAAAAAAAACTCAAAAATTTACCATTTGATTCCATGTGTTTGAAACAAACTCTCAGACATGTTAGAATTTTAGGGGAAATTTCCTGGTTGCTTAAACTCAAATCATTTCCAGATTTCTTGGCTTTGTAATCTTACACTAAAGCAAACACTAAGGTACGATGGGACTGTGTCAGAGCTTCAAGCATGCTCCTCGTTTGTAAATATTCAGTCTAGGGACCACAGAGGCTTTCCAGATTCCTGGAGGTCTGTGGGTGTGGTGATACCTGGAAGTTTGGAACATGAGTCACCCTCCCAAAACATCCCGGTTCCCCAAAGTCTTTGGGCTCTGGTCCTGGGGGTGCTGAGTTTCGTGGGGAACAAGTTATTTAAAGGGGATCTTGATTTATTTAGTTGCTTAATTCTAAAGGGGGGGAGGGGAATGAACCTTCCAGACACATGGAGCTGCCAGTTGGTGAGGCCATTGTTCGGGCTCCTCCATCAAGACCAGCTCCCACCCCCTCCCTCCGTCCCACCCCCAGTGGGGGTGAGCATCTTTACCGGGAGCACCATAGTTAAAGGTTGTCCCATGAATGGGGAATTTCCCAAACCTAGAGTATTTATTGAAGCTGAGTGGAGGAGAGGGGGTTTGGCTGTTAGATGGAATCAGTTCAAACATCCACAAGTGTTGTCACTTTGGGGGGAGTCCCCAAGTATTGGAAATGTTTGCAGAGTGAGAATTCTGTGGTGTATTAAAAAAAATCTTTAACTCTGCATTTTCTGTATGTACTGTTTGTGATGTTTAAATTTATTACTATGAAAGAAACAAATCAAATAAACAGCAAAAACCAGGTACGCTGGGGAATTCTGGAAATAAGAGTTGTCAGGATTGGGAGAGATGGGGATACAATTGGACAGCAACATTCCTGAGACCCATTGCTCCCTGAGACCGCTCCTGCCACTTCCCTCTTCCCCACCCCCCCCCCCCCCCCCATCTCCCTCCACACTCAGCCTGCTGTTTCTGCTGTTTCTAGACCCTTCAGTTTATAATCTTAAAGTATACAACTGGTGATTTTATAAAATAAATTCCCTTCCATCTCCATTTTTGAGGCAATGAAGTGTGCGATTTGTTGAGTGTGTGAGTGTATTTTTATTCTCAGCTGCTCACTCCAGGTCCAGGCTGGTGGCTGAAGTGAGCAGACAGCTTCTTCGCTGACCAGGCAAACCAGACACCAATCAAAAAGCAGAGTGTGGCCTGGCTCAGGACTCCGCTTGGCCTGGCTGAGACATTGAGCTTGTCAGGAAATGGGCAATTCCCTTCTGAGTTAGTGATGTTTCAAAACAGCTAGGGGTACATGTCTTTGTTTAGTCACTCAGTTATGATTTTAGTTAGATCACAACATCATTGATTGCACCTATTCAGGCTCCTCAGCTCCTGCTGAGGGTCTCCTGATCCTGGCTGATGGGAAGTCCAATCGCAGAATCTGATTTGGGTGGACCATTCGTTTTCTCTTTGTAATTTAATTACTGTGCATTGAATACACGAGGCTGCTGATGTACTTTTAACAAAATTCACTAAAAAGGAAAACACTAATTTATACTGTACAAGAGCAAATTAAATGGTCTGATTGCAAAATAGATAAATTAGCAAATAAAGACTCAATCCTTTCACCTTCAACAACAATCTCTCACATACTGAAACCTCCATGAAAGCTCACTCTTTTCACTCTAATTTCCTTGGCTGCTTTCTGGCAAAACTGCATCCACCCGAAGCTCACCTTTAGTTAATGTGCCTTCACAAGGTCCTTATCCATGAGCAGAGCTCACTCACTGTTTAGCATTTATTAGGGATTGGGGCCAATACACTCTCGGGTTTTGAAGAATGAGAAGGAATCTCATTGAAAGGAAGAGACAGGACAGCAGCAGGTGAGATGTTCCCCCTGGGTGAGCAGATGTCAGAGTTTAAAATTAAGGGGGGAATCATTTGATACAGAGATGAGGAGAATTTCTGGTTTTGCTCAGATGTTAGTGAATGTTTAGAACTCTCTAGAGTTCTGTGGGAGCTTAGTCTTTGAGTATATTTAAGGTTGAGGTCGATAGACTTCTGATGACCAATGGAGTACGGGGTCCAATCATGATTGTATGGAATGGCAGGGCAAGCTCAATGGGCTGAACGACCAACTCCTGACACTATGTTCCTAACTTATACATTCAACAGTTTTGTAGCATCTATTCCTCTTTTGACACCTTCTAGCCTTCTGTAACCATACTGCAACAGAGTTTTACATTAAATTTGGGCAAGGTGTAGTTCACTCTGAAACCCCGGATCTCATCTAAAGAAGGGAAATTATGAAGGTGTGATGAGAAAGTAGGCTGCGGTGGATTGGAAAATATATTGAAAGATTTGATGGCAGATGGGAAATGCCTGGTAATTAAGGAATTGAATATTAACTATATGATTAAAGAATTAATGTTTGCATTTCAATCACCTGCATTCTTTTAAGACAAAAATACCCAATAGGAAAAGCGAGGAAACTAAAGTTAACAAAGTTACAAATCATCAGGTGGTTGTGGAGGACACAATTGTAAGACAGAATTTATAGCAAAAGTTTATAGTGTGTAACTGAAATTATACATTGAAAAATACCTTTATTGTTTGTTAAATCTCTCATCTATTAGAATGACCATGATAGTTTCACATCTTTCATATGTAAATCGCAAAACTTTTTTTAAAAGTTACATTCTCAGGTTAACTGTAACAATTGGTATCAGAACAGATAAGGTGTTGCGATGTTGAAGGTGTTAGCCCCCTGTGCTCCCTGTCTGTGCCATAATGTTTAGACTGATTCTAATCTAAAAAGTGAGTTCTTAGACCGCCAGTTCCGATGTGCCACAGCAAGGAACCGTAATGATCTCCTCAGGAGACAGACACGCGCTGCAACCGGCAGGGTACCCATCGTTGTCCAGCACTTCCCAGGAGCCAAAAAACTACGCCATGTTCTTCACAGCCTGCAACACATTGGTGCATTGTACAGCATGGTACATTGTTGAAACCGAACAAAGGCTATGGCAACGGATGAATGGGCACCGCACAACAATCAACAGACAGGAGTGTTCCCTCCCAGTTGGGGAACACTTCAGTGGTCCAGGACATTCTACCTCGGACCTTCGGCTAACCATCCTCCAAGGTGGACTTCGGGACAGGCATTAGCGAAAAGTGGCCGAGCAGAGGCTGATAGCTAAGTTCTGTACTCATAGGGAGGGCCTCAACTGGGACCTTGGGTTCATGTCACACTACAGGTGACCCTACTGCACTATACAAACACACACAGACACTTGTATGCGTGTGCACGCACACACAGTCACCCCTATACACAGACACACTTTCACAATCACACATGTATCCTCTCATAGACTTAGACACTTTACACACACGCGCACACACACATACACTTTCTCTCACAGACACTCATAAACCCCCACCCCAGACTCTCTCTCACACAAACTCACATACACATATATGTTTGTGGGGTGAATTTGTATTTGCGGAGTTACATTGGACTTTGCTCAAAAACTACATGAATCCATGTAAAACTCTGTTAACTCACTTTTTAGATTAGAATCAGTCTAAACATTATGGCACAGACAGGGAGCACAGGGGCTAACACCTTCAACATCTCAACACCTAATCTGGGTTGACACCAATTGTTGCAGTTAACCTGAGAATGTAACTTTTAAAAAAGTTTTGTGATTTACATTGAAAGAAGTGAAACTATCATGGTCATTCTAACAGATGAGAGACTTAAACAATCAAAGTTAAAAATCACACAACACCAGGTAATAGTCCAACAGGTTTAATTGGAAGCACACGAGCTTTCGGAGCGACGCTCCTTCATCAGGTGGTTGTGGAGGAGCGGCGCTCTGAAAGCTAGTGCTTCCAATTAAACCTGTTGGACTATAACCTGGTGTTGTGTGATTTGTAATTTTATACACCCCAGTCCAACACCGGCATCTCCGAATCAAAGTTAACAAGGGAAGTTAAAGATAGTATTAGATCAAAGGAAGAGGCGGTTTATAAAATTGCCTGAAGATTGAGAGAATTTTAGAATTGAGCAAAGGAAGAATGAGAATAGGAGATTGTGGAATATTATTGTAAATGCTGTTTTACAAACATTGTTCATGACGTGGGTGTTGACCCAGCATTTATCATACATTCCTAATTACTGGAAGGGGGAAGGGGATTAATTGTCAGAGGGCCCTTTTGTTGAGCTGTGGTTGTGTCCCTACCCCTAGACTCAGAGGCCTGGGTTCAAGTCCCACTTTCTTCAGAGGTGTATAATATCAACATGTCTGAACAAATTGATTAGAAAAGTATGAGTCAACCACAATACTGTTGTTCTAGACAAGACTAGATAAGGATGGTAGATTTCCTTCCCTGAAGGACATGAATGAATCAGACCAACAGCTTACCAGAACTTCAAGGGTCAGGGGGCAGAGGTGTTTGTAGTGGCTATCACTAAGGAGAAAGTGCTGGAGGAGCTGCAAGGTCTGAAGGTGGATAAACCACCTGGAGCAGATGGACTACAAAACAGAGTTCTGAAGGAGTTAGCTGAGGAGATTGGACAGGCATTCTGGGTGATCTTTCAGGAATCACTGGAGTCAGGGAGGGTCCCAGTGGACTGGAAAATGGTTAATATGACACATGTGCCCAGGAAAGGAGGGAAGCAGAAAACAGGAAATTATTGTCTGGTTAACATGACATTGGTCATCGGTAAGATTTTAGACCCCATTATTAAGGATTGGATTTTGGAACACTTTGATGTTTTCAGTAAAATAGAGCTGAGTCAGCACAGCTTCATCAAGGGGAGGTCATGCCTGACAATCTGTTAGAATTCTTTAAGGAGGTGATGAGCAATTTAGACAAAGGAGAGCCAGTGGGGTGATGCAAACTGCACTCAGTGCTCCAGCTGTGACCTAACCAATGTGGGCGGCACGGTGGCACAGTGGTTAGCACTGCTGCCTCACAGCGCCAGAGACCCGGGTTCAGTTCCCGACTCAGGTGACTGACTGTGTGGAGTTTGCACATTCTCCCCGTGTCTGTGTGGGTTTCCTCTGGGTGCTCCGGTTTCCTCCCACAGTCCAAAGATGTGCAGGTCAGGTGAATTGGCCATGCTAAATTGCCCGTAGTGTTAGGTAAAGGGGTAAATGTAGGGGAATGGGTGGGTTATGCTTCGGAGGGTCGGTGTGGACTTGTTGGGCCGAAGGGCCTGTTTCCACACTGTAAGTAATCTAATCTAATCTAATCAATGTCCTGTACAGCTCCCGATCTTAGAATCAATGTCTATGTGTTAAAGACAAGTGTCCCTCTGTGAGCTAATATGGTATGGCTTCACACTGTCCAGGGGTTGGGGGGATGACAGCTCCCTTCAGGAACACACCACCATCCACTCCCTCCAGTAGCAGCAGTGTGCATCAGCTACAAGATACACTGCAGAAATTCAACAAAGATCCTCAGGCAGCACCTTCCAAACCCATAATCACGTCCATCTAGAAGGACGAAGGCAGCAGATACATGGGAACACCATCCCCTGAAAGTTCCCCTTCAAGCCACTCACCATCCTGACTTGGAAATATATTATTGTTCCTTCAGTGTCACTGGATCAAAATCCTGGAATTTCCTCCCTAATGGCATTATGGGTCAGCCTACAGTACGTGAACCGCAACAGTTCAAGAAGGCAGCTCACCACCATCTTCGAGGGACAACTAGGGATGGGTAATAAATGTAGACCAGCCAGTGCCACCCACATCCCATAAAATAATTTTAAAAATCCTTCTCCTTGCCCCAATCCCTGAACTCTCATCTTGCAATCCAGTGTGTGGACCCCAGATACTCAGAGCCTGACACCCATGCTGTTTCTTGACATTATCCCTCATTCTCAATTCCTGGGCTGGGCTGAGCTTCAGGAATCCTGAATCGGGAATAGTTTCCAGTGTCAGCCAGTGTGTGTGAGAGAGAGATTGCTGCAGCTGTTCAGAGGGTGGGACATGAACCTGCTCAGACGTGTTTGCATTCCGTCAGTATCTAATAACACTGACATCAGCAAACACACTGAGGCGATTCAGTCCCTCAAGCCTGTTCTGTTATTCAATTCTATCACTGCTTTGTGTCACACTGATTCCCACAGTCTGACTGAAACAAATTGCCCTGCAACATCTCTCAGTGCTGAGGCTGAACAGGGCCACAATGCAATCATCATGTCAGGCAACTCCTCATCTTTAAAGATTGCATCTCTTCATTTTTTTTGTATTTTCGTTTGTGGACTGAAATGGGAAAAGGACTGTTTTAAAACCAAGGATTGTCTGCACTTTCTAAAGTAAGCTGACCCTTATTGTAAGTGCTGTTTTCATAGCTGTTGGGGAAGCAGTGGGGAAAACATGAGTTATAGACAAGCTGGAGTCAAGGGACTTGGTACAAGTGAAGGTCTGACTGGCTGAAAATGTTTTGCTGGAAAAGCGCAGCAGGTCAGGCAGCATCCAGGGAGCAGGAGAATTGACGTTTTGGGCATGAGCCCTTCTTCAGGAATCTGAAGTCTGACTGGCAACAAGTAGCTCATTGGTCTGTAAAATGGTGACTAGTCCCCGATGGCAAAGGTTGCCTTGCCTGCCAATAAGTGACTGGCTTCCAGAGAATTGACCAGTTTGTGGATGAGAACTTCAAGGCAAAAGCTATCAAACCTCTGGAAAGGAAGGAGCATTTCTGCTTCTCAGTAAAAAGCTTCTCAATCCTGAAGATAGCTCCATCACTTCCTCTCATCAGTTGTTGTAAACTCAAACTTTTAAGTCTGAGAGCTTTCTAAGTACAAACTAAACATACTGCGGCTCCAGTGAAAGGATCATCTCAGCAATTGCGTGGGCAGGTCCCACTGAGCTGCCTTCTCCTTCCCTCTGCCTTCTTCACTATTGGGTGGGTAGGCAGAATGTGTATGAAGGAGTGTTTATAAAGGGGTTTGAGAGTTTAACCAATAGACTATGTTGGTTTATAATAGTTTATCTGTAGCTAGGATCAATTATCTATAATAAACAGTGATTCATAGAATCCTTACAGTGTAGAGGCAGGCTATTCGGCCTATTAAATCCACACTGACCCTCTGAAGAGCATCCTCACCAGACCCAATTCCCTCCCCTATCCCTGTAACCCTGCATTTCCCATGGCCAGTCCACCCAACCTGCACATCTTTGCACTCTGGGAGGACTGTGGGGCAGTACAGTAGCTCTGGTCAGCACCGCTGCCTTACAGTATCAAGGATCCAGGTTCAATTCCAGCCTCAGGCAACTATCTGTGTGGAGTTTCTACATTCTCGCTGTTCTGTGTGGGTTTCCTCTAGGTGCTCCAGTTTCCTCCCACAGTCCAAAGGTGTGTAGGTTAGGTGGATTGATCATGCTAAATTGCCTATAATGTCTGGGAATGTACAGGCTAGGTAGATCAGCCATGGGGGTTGCAGGGATAGGGGAGGGGGAGTTGAGTCTGGGTTGAATGCTCCTCAGAGAGTTGGGCTGAATGGCCTGTTTCCACATTGTAGGGATCTATGAAACCAGAGCACCTGGAGGAAACCAACGCAGACACAGGGAGAATGTGCAAACTCCACACAGACTGTAGCCTGAGGGTGGAATTGAACCTGGGTCCCCAGTTTTGATTCTTGTTCAGTACAGAATCCTGGTCCATGCTTTTGTCACTCTGGGTCCGAAGGACATGGAAAATGGGGAATCTGTGTCTTTTAAAAATCTGGAAGTTCTGGGACGGTTCCAGGACCAGTCAGATATGAATTCCAGCGTACTCCTCTCACCCCCTCCCCCCACAAACGGAGGACAAACCAAGGAACATTCATCACTTCACCCTTCCATCATGTCATCGTTGATCTTTGATACAAGTTACAGGGAACAGAAAGCCTTTCAGTTTTATTCTGTAAACTAAAGTGACAATATTTTGTCATTATTTGTACAAATATGTTCTTAATTGTGAAGTCCCTCTGTGATGTTATACTTGGTTTTATTTTAATAAATTATGACTTGTTCCAATTGTATCATCACCAAAATCTACTGTGGCCACCATCTTAATTTTTGAACAATTCATCTATCTATCTTTCCACCCAACTTCATTGTTAGTCTGTGTCAAGCCAACTTATTTAATGGAGATGACCCCCATCTGAGGCTTACAATGAGTATGTGCAGGAACTGCTCCCCCTAGTGTTTGTGGCACAAGCCAACAGCTGCCCTGCAGGCTTTGTGACAGATAATTAAAGACATGTATTTACTTTTGAGTAATTACAGAGTACCCTGGGCAGTTCCTGACACTGAAAGAGATTTAAATAGTAACTGGTGTAACATGCAAAACACAGCAACTAACTAGTTCACAAACAGCAAATGTGATATTGAGGGATAAATCTATGCCATGACTCAAGGAAATAACTGCAGCCATTCCCTTGGTTCCTGTGGGATTTTGTACTTTCTTGGAATCAGTTCCTGGTTGGATTCTCTGCTCCTCAATGAGAATATATGCCCCCAACTCCCATCCATCCAAAGTGAACATCATTCACTCCAGGTCTCGTGGGAGGGAGGTTGGGTCTGTTCCTGGGGTTGTGAAGGGGTTAATCTCTACCCAGAGTCACAGGAAGGTCAGTCTTACTTAGGATCATGGGGATTGGCGCAGTCTGTACCTGGGATCATGGGAATGGGCTCAGTCTGTACCCGGGGCTGGGAGGGTATACAATATTGAGTCCAATCCAGTTTCCCCTCCCCCTGTTAGTGTCCTGAGAGAGTGAGTGATCAGGAGTTTACCATCAGACTGTTGACACACACTGCTCCTTCCACTCAGCCGCGTCTATCTCTTTCACAGACTGCATGAGGCTGTTTTATTGAAGGAGGTGCCTGTCCCTTTAAATTACCTGGGCTGGTTTCCAGCTGGAAATAGTTACCTGTGCAGTGAGGGTTAATGCCAGTGGGTGTGGAGGCCTCAGGGATAAACTCAGCTCAGTCTTACTCATTGCTCTGCATACGTATTCAGCTCGTAGTCCTTCCTGTCAGTCTGAGCTTAGGCCCAAGTGTTTTAGATCCATAACTCCTGTTAAGTATCCTGAATTCCCAGTGGGACTCAGACCCTGACTTCTCCGAATGGTGTTCCATTCATCGGGAATGAGATGAACTGGGAATGAGAGGGAGTCTGTGAAAGGAAGGCTTAACATGGACAATGGGATGAAGGTAAACTGTTTCCTCATCACTCATGTCTCAGGGTTTCCGCTGTTAGAAATTCCCTGATTTTTGATACTCGTCATCACTCTTCAATACCCACCACTCTGCCTTCCGCTCCTGGGCCCTAAACTCAGGAATTTCCTTCCTAAACCTTTCTCTCTCTCTCTCTCTCTCTCTCTCTCTCTCTCTCTCCACCTTGAAAACACTTCTCAAACTCCTTGACTGAGCTTCTCAATGTGTTGTCCTCATGTGGTTTGACGTGAGATGCTCTTTGTAATGCCCCTGTGAAGTGGTTTGAAATGTTTCCTTGCGGTGAAAGTGTTATCAAGTTGTAAGTTGTTGTTAACTATAGGGATGTCTTTTCCTCTCCAGGAATTCAGTTGGTTTGAAGGCTACTGGATTCAGTTGCTGTTAAACTCTCCTCCATTCCTTGAAAGATGCCTTTTCAGGCCTTGATGTGATCAGAATCGATTTGTTTCTGGAATCACTTGTAGTACAACTCAGGAACGGTCCCTGTAACCATGGCAACAATGACAGGTTCGGGCCGTGGAAAATCCAGAACAACTCAA
Source organism: Chiloscyllium plagiosum (assembly GCF_037043375.1). Lineage (NCBI taxonomy): Eukaryota > Metazoa > Chordata > Chondrichthyes > Orectolobiformes > Hemiscylliidae > Chiloscyllium > Chiloscyllium plagiosum. The sequence continues at coordinate 133,200,932 of NW_028270144.1, forward strand.
CCCTCTGACCCCAAGCCTGGTAACCAAGGACAACTGCCCTCTGACCCCAAGCCCAGTAACCAGGGGCAACTACCCTCTGATCCCAAGCTGAGTAAGCAAGGGCAACTGCCCTTTGATCCCAAGTCCAGTGACAAAGGGCAGCTACCCTCTGACCTCATGGACGGTAACCAAGGGCAACCACCTCCTGACCCCAAGCCCTGTAACCAAGGGCAACCATCCCATCCCACTCAGGACACCCCATTTGTAATTTCCGCTCCTCACCCTCTTCCACCTCCACCCCCTCTGCCACCTCCACCCCCTCCTCCACCTCCTCCCCCACCCCCTCCCCCGCCTGTGGGAGGCATTCAGAGATCCAGAATGACTCGGCGTTCCACACTCCGTAAGTTTAATTGGGAAGCCCTTCCCCAGAACCGGGTGGTTGGGAAGCAGAACATCTGGACAGTTGAGAAATGTCCGGAACATTTTGCCATCGACACGGAGAGAATGGAGGAGCTGTTTGGCCGCAGGGACAACCAGAAGACAATGAGTGTTCGAAGGAGCTTCCGAGCAAACTCCCCACAGAGAAACGGAGTGGAACAGGTGAGTAACCCCCAAGGACACCAATATCTCCTGCATCTGACAGAACTCTAGTGGGACAGAGGGGAAACAGAAAGACAGGAAGGCCATGAGTGATGGAATGTACCCTTTATGTTTTCACAGAGTGTGGGCCTGATTAGAGACCAGCCTGAATTGAAGATAGTTAAAAGCAGTGTTCCCTCTAATGTTCTTTCTGTCTGTGTGGCTCCCTAGGATCCATGTGGGGGCAGTGACTTCCAGAACCACAGCAGCTTAGAGGGAATGTTGGAGAAGAGTCAACCTTCTTCTAAAGTTAGGTGCAGGTTAGGCTAGGTAAGGATGGCACAATTCCTTCCCTGAAGGACAGGATAATGAGCCTGATGGGTTTTTATAACATTTGATGGTAGTAATGAATGTGGGAAAATAAAAATGAGGGCTAGGAGGAGACCATTCGGTCCCTCAAACCTCCCCCTTTATTTAATAAAATCATGGCTGATTTGATTGTAATCTCAAATCCACATTCCCAATAACCTTTAACCCATTTGCATTGTGATGGAGAATGCACCAGTTAACATGATTGACAATTAACTGCTAAAATCTAGGAGGAAGTGAGAACTGCAGATGCTGGAAATCAGAGTCAAAACGTGTGGTGCTGGAAAAGAACAGCCGGTCAGGCAGTATCCAAGGAGCAGGAAAGTTGATGTTTTGAGCATGAGATTCTTCATCAGGAATGCTGATCCTCAGATGCTGCCTGACCGGCTGTGCTTTTCTAGCACCACACTCTCGACTCTGATCTGCAGCATCTGCAGTCCTCACTTTCTCCTAGTTGATTTTAGCCTCTTCCAAGGATGCCTATCTTGAAGAAGTTCTCCTCCTCTCTCTACAAACATGTCAGTGAGTCTCACTCTCTCACTGCACCTCCCCCCCCCCCCCCCCCCCCGCCAGGTCATCTCCTCTGCCCTGAAGCTCTTCAGCCACATTCTGAAGCAGACTCACTACCCACAGCCACATCTCCTTCCTCAGTGCCTGCCTATGGAACCAACTGATCCCGTGAGAACTCCAGACCACATTCAGACCAACATAATCTGGACCTGAACAGGACAACCAGTACTACAAAACCAAACCTCTGGAAACGGTTCTCCTTCCAGATCCTCCGGTCCACACTCGCAGCCATGCGCCGTCACCTACTCTCCCTGCAGTCAGCCCTGCCACAGCTCAGGGCCACACTCTCCCAGACCTGCAAATAACTTCCAAAATTGTTTGGAAAGTGAATGTGAGGAATGTTGGATCAGCTATGATCCTGTGGAATTGTGGAGTAGGCTAAAGGGGCTGAATGGTCTCATATTCCCTTGGGGGAATCAGTCATTATCTAATCTGGTATGAAGGAATGCCTGAAGACTAATGGAATGGGGGGAACAGGGGATGGGTATATTAATGAAAAGTTAATTGCAATTGATTTGTTTCCATTCAAAAATGGGGAGCCAGTAATCAGTGGGGTGTGAGTTTTAAGGAGTGCGCCTAACTAAATGAACCTCACACACAAAAGTGTGGACTTGAATTCTGTTTAGATACAGTTATCCTGTTGAGAATAACAGCTGTATCTTGGGTCTTGACAGATACAGCTTGCTCAAGAAATAAAAGGTTGAGAATTTTTTCATCAGTCAATCTCCTCCAGATGAGCAGTTAGGATTCACATGGATTTTACCCTCGAGGTGTTTTAGAGCTGGGCAGCTTGTTCTGTGCAGGCATTCCAGTCTGTTGATTCTAGGCAGAAACAACTCTTAAAGCCTCGAAATGTTTAAACAAAAGCATGAGGATATTGTTGTGTAATAGTACATACCTGAATGTCACGAACAAAGATTCATTTTGTTGAAATGTGTTGTCTTGCACTCATCAGGACCATTCACAAGAATACCATTTTAAGAGGAAAATACATCTATGTAATATAATGTTAGAGGAGATTGCTGATTGTTTACTTGATGAGTGGATTCTAGGCGGTAAAGGTGTTGCCATGGAGAATGCACCAATTAATGATCATTGACAGTTAACTGCCAGACTTTGTTTATATTTTTAACCAGGCAGGTTGATTCTAATTGGTCCAGGTATTTCACTGAAAAATGAATCAATGTGAGCATTGCTGATTATTGCTGTCCCTAGCTGCCCTGGAGAATGTGGTGGTGAGTTGCCTTGGCAGTCCATGGGAAGTTGGGGTAGTCACACTGCCATTCATCCCTGGATATTGCCTCAGTGACCCTGAGGGAATCGAACCATTATCACCTGCTCAGCTGTGATTAACATCGATGCTGTCAATCATTGTGGGTGTGGCTATGGGAGATACTCTCAGCTCTGACACGAGGAGAAAGGCAGTCGTTTGGGGAACATTCTAATGGCCGATGCTTTCTGTTCCTAGGTCTCTATCCTGGATGCCAAGAAGAGTATGAACCTCAGTATAGTCCTGAAACAATTCAAAAGGTAACAGATGGTCAGTCAGCATATCTGTGCCCATCTTCCTTAAGATATCTAATATTTAGCTGCTTGCCTTTTTCCAAATCTGTTACACTGAGATGAATAATTTAGTCCTTGGTAAGTCTGCTTTCAGCATTTATTAGTAAATTGATTGAGTTTTTTGAGGATGTGACCAAAAATATGGATGTGGGTAGTGCGGTAGATGGTGTCTACAGGGACTTTAGCGATGTCTTCAACAAGGTCCTGCATGGTAGATTGGTTGGTAAGATTAGATCACATGGGATCTAGGAAGAGATAGTCAATTGGGTACAAAATTGGCTTGAGGGTAGGAGACAAAGGGTGGTGGTAGAGGGTTGCTTAGACTGGAGGCCTGTGACCAACGGTGTTCCACAGGGATCAATGCTGGATCAACTTTATTCGTCACTTAAAATAACAAGGAGGTATGGTCAGTAAATACTTGTGGATGACTCCAAAATTGGAGGTGTACTGGACAGTGGAGAAGGTTATCTCAGAGTACAGTGGAATCTTGATCAGATGGGCCAATGCGCCGAGGAGTGCCAGATGGAGTTTAATTTAGATAAATGTGAGGCGCTGCATTCTGGAAAAGCAAGTCAGGACAGGACTTATACACTTAGTAGTAATGTCCTGGGGAGTGTTGTAGAATAGTAATGTCCTGGGGAGTGTTGTAGAATAGAGAGAATAGAATAGAAATGTACAGCACAGACCAGGCCCTTTGGCCCACGATGTTGTGCCGAGGTTTAATCCTAATGTAAAATATAATAACTTAACCTACGCACCCCTCAACGCACTGCTATCCATGTGCATGTCCAGCAGTCACTTAAATGTCCCCAATGATTCTGCTTCCACCACCACAGCTGGTAACGCATTCCATGCATTCACAACTCTCTGCATAAAGAACCTCCCTCTGACGTCTCCTTTATATCTTCCTCCTAATATCTTCAAACTATGACATCTCATACCAGTCAATCCTGCCCTGGGGAAAAGTCTATGGCTATTGACTCTATCTATTCCTCTCATCATTTTGTACACCTCGATCAGGTCTCCTCTCTTCCTCCTTCCCTCCAGAGAGAAAAGTCCAAGCTGACTGTGTGGAGTTTGCACATTCTCCCCGTGTCTGCGTGGGTTTCCTCCGGGTGCTCCGGTTTCCTCCCACAGTCCAAAGATGTGCGGGTCAGGTGAATTGGCCATGCTAAATTGCCTGTAGTGTTAGGTTAAAGGGGTAGATGTAGGGGTATGGGTGGGTTGCGCTTCGGCGGGTCGGTGTGGACTTGTTGGGCCGAAGGGCCTGTTTCCACACTGTAAGTAATCTAATCTAATCTTATTCAACCTTTCTTCATAAGGTAGGCCCTCCAGTCCAGGCAGCATCCTGGTAAACCTTCTTTGCACCCTCTCCAAAGCCTTTGTATCTTTCCTATAGTAGGGTGACCAGAACTGGACACAATATTCCAAGTGTGGTCTCACCAGGGACTTGTAGAGCTGCAGCAAAACCTCGCGGCTCTTAAACTCGATCCCCCTGTTAATGAAAGCCAAAACACCATATGCTTTCTTAATAACCCTATCCACTTGGGTGGCAACTTTGACGGATCTATGTACTTGCACACCCAGATCCCTCTGTTCCTCCACACTGCCAAGAATCCTGTCTTTAATCCTATATTCAGCATTCGAGTTCGACCTTCCAAAATACATCACTTTGCATTAATCCAGGTTGAACTCCATCTGCCATTTCTCAGCCCAACTCTGCATCCTGTCTATGTCGCGCTGCAGCCTGCAGTAGCCCTCGATACTATCGACGACACCTCCAACTTTGTGTCATCTGCAAATTTACTAACCCACCCCTCGATCTCCTCATCCAAGTCATTTATAAAAACTACAAAGAGCAGAGGCCCAAGAACAGACCCCTGCGGGACCCCACTCAACACTGACCTCCAGGCAGAATACTTTCCATCTATAAACAATCTCTGCCTTCTGTCAGCCAACCAATTCTGAATCCAGACAACCAAATCTCCCTGTATCCCATACTTCCTGACTTTATGAATGAGCCTATGGGGAACCCTATCAAATGCCTTGCTGAAGTCCATATTCACCACATCCACTGCTCAACTGTCGTCGACCTGTCTTGACATCTCCTCAAAGAACTCAATAAGATGTGTGAGGCATGACCTGCCCCTCACAAAGCCATGCTGACTGCGTTTAATCACACTATGCTTTTCCAAATAATCATAAATCCTATCCCTCAAATTTCTTTCCAAAACTTTGTGACCATAGACGTAAGACCTGGGAGTTCTTTGTCACAGGTAGACAGGGTGGGTGGGCAACAAATGCTGGGCTTACCAACAACACCCATATCCCATGACAAAAATAATAAAACAATTAATACTGAATCAGAGAACAATGTTCAGCAATGGCAGTATAAGGATGGTCTGTGCCTCTGTGTGGTCAGCTATCACAGAGGATCCTGAATATCTCCCTCCAGGGAAGAGCCAAAGGCATTGGTCCATCTCAGAGTCTATGAATAATGGGAGGGAGAAGCTGGAGCTCCCTGAATCAGAGCCTCAATTCCCAAGAAAGCATTTCAGAGAAATCTCATTTTAAAGGCCAGAGCCTCTGGACACGACAGAATTACGAAAATGTTTTGGTGAAATCTGAAGTGTTATCCCAGAAAAACCATTTCCAACGAGTTTCTCTTTAGTCCTCTTGAGAGGAATATGGTCTAGGCCCAATCTCAGTTGAATCCCCAAGATAAATCCAGTGTCTTTGAAGCGCTACTTTCAAGAAAGATTAACTTGCTTTCCTTCCTTCATAAAATATTAAAACAGCATTTTTGTTAAAGAGGTTTTCCCATTCAATAGGAATCTAGACAAAATTAATACAAAGAAAGCTTCCCATTGGTGGAAGTTTATAAAATCTGACAATATGGAATTAAAGTAATTAGTAAAAGTGACATGACGAAATCTTGTAAAAATGACATGGGATTACAGGGAAAAGGCTGAAGAATGACACGAGGTGGGCCGCTCATTTGGAGAGCGGATGTTTTGGAATTGTCAGATTGCTGCGGTTGTGTGAATGGATGTGGATCTACAAAGATTGGGTCTAGAATGATAGCACCACGTCTTTGCAGAGCACAATCTAGTTTCCAGTGTTGCTAACGTGACTGAGCTATTTAAGGGGAGGCAGAGAGAGAGCTATTAGCCTGGTGTGAGGAACAGGGAATATTCTGGAATTTGCTATAAACATTACACTGAGAGGATGCTTTCAAAATGATGATCTGATTGGACACAGTCAACATGGATTCATGAAGGGAAAATCATATTTAACAAAATCATTGTCATTTTATTGAGGAATATAACCAGTAGAATAGATAAAGAGGGATCTGGTGAAGTGGTTTGTTGAGATTTGCAGAAGGATTTGATAAAGTTCCACTCAGGAGAGCATTAAACAAAAATACAGCATTAGAGATTTAGGGCATAGATTGAATGCAAGTTAATGAACAGATTGAGAGACAGATTCAATAACAGCCTTCAGAAGGATAAATAAATGAAAGAGAAATTAGTTGTCAGGATTTAGGGGGAGAGTGGGGAGTGGGGACACTAAGGAGAGATCTCTAAAAGTGCTAGCACACACTAATGGGCAAAATAGTCTCCTGTATCATTGTATCCTTTAACTACGGTCCCCCAGACACACTGTTCGGTCACTGCCTCATTACTGTGCGTATGATGTTTCCGAGTGAGTGCAGTGTTTCCAACTAACTGTCAGTGACAATTCCCCAATTCTGAAGAATTCCAGGGCATCGGGACATTGTGAATTCTGAACACACGGTCACAGCTTTTCTGTTGAACGGAAATTCCTTTTGAGAGATTTGGAGCGATGAGTGAATTTCCTATATTCTCCTTGTCCCTTAGACCCGTGGAGAGTATTCTGGAAGATATTCAAAACGGAGAAGGAACCTCGTATGGAGCTGAGAAACTAACAGAACTCTATAAGCTGCTGCCTGAGAAGGAAGAGGTAACTGGGAATGTTTGGCTTCAGACCATTTTACTGAAAGCCATTTGGCCCATCACATCTGCTGTCTCACTGTGAGGAACACTGAGAATGTGAAGCAGGACATTCAGAAGTGAAGATAAGAGACTGTTTCTCACACGCACATCAAGCAGGAGATTGGGACTTGACCAATTGTTTCAAATCAGAATTGAATCATCTGTGCTTGACAATGACACTCAAAGATGCCTAGCCAAGCCGGGTGCCTGTGCTTAGGATACAGGTCAACTACCCTCACATTCACTGATGAGATAGGCTTGGTGGGGCTGAGTGGCCTCCACTTGTTCCTGTTAAATTAACACCTATATCCTGCCCCCCAAACTACCAGCTTTTCTCTCAGAACTTTACAATTGTTACAATGCAGAAGACCATTCAGCCCATAGAGTCTGTGCTAGCTCTTGAAAGGAGCAATTCACCGTATACCATTTTCCTGCCTTCCTCTGGAGCCCACGTTAGCTGTTCCCTTTTGGAGGTGCTCCCTGGGACTGTGCTTCCCCAACGTTCAGACACTGCACTTTGGACCCAAGCTCCGTGGAAGCATTTTATCTTAAGTCACAAGCTTTTGTGAATCACTTTAAATCCATTACCTCTCATCCTTATCTCTTTCACAAATAGGAATAGTTTCTTCTGATTTACTCTGTCCAAGCCCCTCATTATTTCTAAGCAAACCTCCATCAAATCCCTTCTCAGCCGTCTTTCCTAAAAGAAAAACAAATTGTTCTCTCCATCACTGAAGTTTCTCATCCCGGAACTATTCTTGTAAATTGTCTCTGCACCCTCTCCAATGAATTCACATCTTCCCTGTAATGTGGGGCCCATATCTGTACACACTACTCCAGGTGAAGTCACACATCCACCAATATCATTTATTGTATCCGTTGCTCCCGATGCGGTCTCCTCTACATTGGGGAGACTGGGCGCCTCCTAGCAGAGCGCTTTAGGGAACATCTCCGGGACACCCGCACCAATCAACCACACCGCCCCGTGGCCCAACATTTCAACTCCCCCTCCCACTCTGCCGAGGGCATGCAGGTTCTGAGCCTCCTCCATCGCTGCTCCCTCACTACCTGACACCTGGAGGAAGAACGCCTCATCTTCCGCCTCGGAACACTTCAACCCCAGGGCATCAATGTGGACTTCACCAGTTTCCTCATTTCCCCTCCCCCCACCTTACTCCAGTTCCAACCTTCCAGCTCAGCATCATCCTCATGATCTATTTTACCTGCCAATCTTTCTTCCCACGTATCCACTCCACCCTCCCCTCTGGCCTATCACCTTCATCCCCACCCCCACCCACCTACTGTACTCTTTGCTACCTTCTCCCCAGCCCCACCCCACCCCCTCCCATTTATCTCTCCACCCCGGAGGCTCCCTGCCTTCATTCCTGATGAAAGGCTTTTGCCCGAAACGTTGATTTTCCTGCTCCTCAGATGCTGCCTGACCTGCTGTGCTTTTCCAGCATCACACTAATCCTAACAAGTGTTTTGTACAAGTTCACTATCACCTCCTCGCTTGTGTACTCTATGTCCCTATTAATAAAGCCGAGGACACTGCTTGCTGTATTAGCCGTGCTCTCCACCTGTCCTGCCACCTTCGATGATCTGTGCACATATACACCCAGCTCCCTCTGCTCTTGCACCCTCTTTAGAATTGTAGCCCCTGTTTTATGGTGTCTGTCAATGTTCTTCCAACCAAACTGCATCACCTCATACCGGGCTGTATTGACCCTCATTTATCACCTCTCCATCCATGCACCAACCTGTTGATGTCCTTTTGGAAGTCCAACACTGTCCTCTCCATAGATTAATATTCTTAATTTCATCTGCAAACTTTGAAATTGTTCCCTGCACATCAAGATCCCGATTATTAATAAATATCAGAAAAAGCAAGGGTCCCAATACTGACCCCTTAGGTGTTCAAAGTTTGTGCGAAGATTTGTAGCTCGGGTGCTCGTTGTTGTGGTTCTGTTCGCCGAGCTGGGAATTTGTGTTGCAGACGTTTCGTCCCCTGTCTAGGTGACATCCTCAGTGCTTGGGAGCCTCCTGTGAAGCGCTAAGATCTTTCCTCCGGCATTTATAGTGATTTGAATCTGCCGCTTCCGGTTGTCAGTTCCAGCTGTCCGTTGCAGTGGCCGGTATATTGGGTCCAGGTCGATGTGCTTATTGATTGAATCTGTGGATGAATGCCATGCCTCTAGCAATTCCCTGGCTGTTCTCTGTTTGGCTTGCCCTATAATTGTCGTGTTGTCCCAGTCGAACTCATGTTGCTTGTCACCTGTGTGTGTGGCTACTAAGGATAGCTGGTCGTGTCGTTTCGTGGCTAGCCACGAACACCAACTAGCCACGAAACGACACGACCAGCTATCCTTAGTAGCCACACACTCAGGTGACAAGCAACATGAGTTCGACTGGGACAACACTACTATTATAGGACAAGCCAGACAGAGAACAGCCAGGGAATTGCTAGAGGCATGGCACTCATCCACAGATTCAATCAACAAACACATCGATCTGGACCCATTATACCGACCACTGCAACAGACAGCTGGAACTGACAACCGGAAGCGGCAGATTCAAACCACTATAAATGCCGGAGGAAACACCACAAAAGCGCTTCACAGAAGGCTCCCAAGCACTGAGGATGTCCCCTAGACAGGGGACGAAACGTCTGCAACACAAATTCCCAGCTCGGCGAACAGAACTACAACAACACTGACCCCTGGGGAACTCCATCACAAACTTGCTTCCTACCTGAACAATATCCATTGACCTATTCATTCCTGTCACTCAGCCAATTTTGTATCCATGTTGCTCCTCTCCCTGTATTACTGTAATCTATAACTCTCCTCATAAACCTGTTTGTGGCACTACATCAGGCACCTTCTGGAGATCCATGTACATCGGATCAACAGTGTTACTCTCACTGAGCATTTCGGTTACTTCTTCAAAAAAAAACTCCAACAAGTTAAACACAGTTTAGACAGCAATACTTTCTCCCTTCTCTGAGGCCACCTGTTAATTACTATTCTCTATTCCAGTATTGTCTACGCCTTTTGTTTGTCCTTTGCCATGTGCAAGATAGGATCATAGTCACCACACAGACAGAGGCCTTTTAGCCCAGAGGGCCTGTCCTGGTCATCATGCCCCTATTCACTTCAGTGTCAAATTTCAGCACCTGGCCTTCATGGAGATCCAGGTTCAGGCTGACAATCTGCACCACAATAACGCCAGGCAATGATCACCTTCAATCAGAGACAATCTAACCACTGCCCCTTGACAAACAATGCCCATTAGCACGGTACAGCCCACCACTATCCAGGGTGAAGTATCTCACTGGGGGAATTAATATGCCACAATCATTTCCAACATCCACTCCCTGCACTACCAATGCTCAGTAGAGTCAAAGAGACATAGAGATGTACAGCATGGAAACAGACCCTTCGGTTCAACCTGTCCATGCCAACCAGATATCCCAACCCAATCTAGTCCCACCTACCAGCACCCGGCCCATATCCCTCCAAACCCTTCCTATTCATATACCCATCCAAATGTCTCTTAAATGTTGCAGTTGTACCAACTTTCACCACATCCTCTGGCAGCTCATTGCATCCAGGTACCACCCTCTGCGTGAAAAGGTTGCCCCTTAGGTCTCTTTTATATCTTTCCCCTCTCACCTTAAACCTATGCCCTCTAGTTCTGGACTCTCCGACCCCAGGGAAAAGACTTTGTCTATTTATCCTATCCATGCCCCTCATAATTTTGTAATCCTCTATAAGGTCACCCCTCAGCCTCTGAAGCTCCAGGGAAAACAGCCCCAGCCTGTTCAACCTCTCCCTGTAGCTCAAATCTTCCAACCCTGGCAACATCCTTGTAAATCTTTTCTGAACCCTTTCAAGTTTCACAACATCTTTCCGATAGGAAGGAGACCAGAATTGCACGCAATATTCCAACAGTGGCCTAACCAATGTCCTGTACAGCCACAACATGACCTCCCAACTCCTGTACTCAATACTCTGACCAATAAAGGAAAGCATACCAAACGCCTTCTTCACTATCCTATCTACCTGTGACTCCACTTTCAAGGAGCTATGAACCTGCACTCCAAGGTCTCTTTCTTCAGCAACACTCCCTCGGACCATCTATTTAAATGCACGGCAGAAATGCAGGTCAGGCAATGGGCCTCATGGTTTTATCACTGGACTTTTAATCCAGAGACCCAGGTAATGTTCTGGGGACCCAAAGCCCACCACAACAGATGGTTCAATTTGAATTAAATGATTATCTGGAATTAAGAGTCTAATGATGACCATGAATCCATTGTTGATTGTTGTAAAAACCATCTGGGTCACTCATGTCCATTAGGAAGAAACTGCCATCCTTACCTGGTGCACCTACTTGAGATTCCAGATCCATAACAATGGGGTTGACTTTAATTGTTCTCTGGGCAATTAGGGATGGGCAATAATTGCTGACTTGGCCAGCGATGCCCTCATCCTGTGAATGAATGAAAAACAAACTCACCAAAGATCCTAAGACAGCACCTTCGAAACCACTTCCATCTAGAAGGACAAGGGCAGCAGATACATGGGAACACCACCCCCTGCAAGTTCCCCTTCAAGCCACTCACCATCCTGAGTTGAAAATATTTCACCCTTCCTTTAGTGTCACTGGATCCAAATCCTGGAATTCCCTCCCTAAGGACATTGTGGGTCAACCTATAGCACATGTACTGCAGCGGTTTGAGAAAGCAGCTCACCCCCACCTTTCTCATCAGGCAACTAAGGATGGGCAATAAATGCCAGTGACACCTAAGTTCCATGAATGAATTTTAAACAAGTTCCTGCCTCTATTGTACAGGGCATCATGAGATCATATCTTGAACACTGTGTGGAGGTTTGGTCTCGTTATTTTAGGAAGGCTGTAAATGGATTGGAGATAGTTCAGAGGATGTTTACTTGATTGTTAATCTGGAATGAGTGAGCTGTCTGATGAGGTAAGGTTGGACAAATTGGCTTGCTTTCCTGGAGTTTAGTGATTTAATTAAAGTGAATCAGATCTTGAATGGTCTTGATGAGATGAATGTGGAAAAGTTGTTTCTTCTTGTGAGTAAATCCAGAACTGGGGATATGGTTTTACATTTAGGGATTGCCTTTTGAGAACAGAATGGGAAGAATTTTCTTCTCTTGGATGGCTGTGTGTCTTTGGAATTCTGTCTAATCTTTTCTGTTTGTCCTCCCTGGGTACACATGCCCCTCAGAGCGTGGAACTGCGAACCTCCTGCTTGCTGTTCAGCACAGTGATTGGTCTTAGCTCAGCTCTTTATTGAGATTCAAAACAGATAAAGATGTCAGTTTGTTAATTTTGAGGCATGTAAGATTCCACAAAGTGAAGAAATTAATTCTGTTGAATCCCTTTACAGTTGTTTCTCCTGTCTGCTGTGGGGTACCGCAGGGATCAGTGCTGGGACCGCAGCTTTTTACAATATATGTTAATGATATAGAAGATGGTATTAGCAATAACATTAGCAAATTTGCTAATGATACTAAGCTGGGTGGCAGGGTGAAATGTGATGAGGATGTTAGGAGATTTTCAGGGTGACCTGGACAAGTTAGGTGAGTGGTCAGATGCATGGCGGATGCAGTTTAATATGGATAAATGTATGGTTATCCACTTTGGTGGCAAGAACAGGAAGGCAGATTACTACCTCAATGGAATCAATTTAGGTAAAGGGGCAGTACAGCGAGATCTGGGTGTTCTTGTACACCAGTCAATGAAGGTAAGCATGCAGGTACAGCAGGTAGTGAAGAAAGCTAGTAGCATGCTGGCCTTCATAACAAGAGGGATTGAGTATAGAAGCAAAGAGGTCCTTCTGCAGCTGTGCAGGGCCCTGGTGAGACCACACCTGGAGTACTGTGTGCAGTTCTGGCCTCCAAATTTGAGGAAAGACATTCTAGCTATTGAGGGAGTGCAGCGTAGGTTCACGAGGTCAATTCCTGGAATGGCAGGATTACCTTACACTGAAAGGCTGGAGTGACTGGGCTTGTATACCCTTGAGTTTAGAAGACTGAGAGGGGATCTGATTGAGACGTATAAGATTATTAAAGGATTGGACACTCTGGAGGCAGGAAACATGTTTCCGCTGATGGGTGAGTGCCGAACCAGAGGACCCAGCTTAAAAATACGGGGTAGACCATTTAGGACAGAGCTGAGGAGAAACATCTTCACCCAGAGAATGGTGGCTGTGTGGAATGCTCTGCCCCAGAGGGCAGTGGAGGCCCAGTCTCTGGATTCATTTAAGAAAGAGTTGGATAGAGCTCTCAAGGATAGTGAACATAGAACATAGAACATAGAAGAATACAGCGCAGTACAGGCCCTTGGGCCCTCGATTTTGCGCCGATCCAAGCCCACCTAAACTACACTAACCCACTATCCTCCATATACCTATCCAATGCCCTCTTAAATGCCCATAAAGAGGGAGAGTCCACCACTGTTACTGGCAGGGCATTCCATGAACTAACGACTCGCTGAGTGAAGAACCTACCCCTAACATCAGTCCTATATCTAGCCCCCCTTAATTTAAAGCTATGCCCCCTTGTAATACCCGACTCAATACGCGGGAAAAGGTTCATACTGTCGACCCTATCTAACCCCCTAATCATCTTGTACACCTCAATCAAGTCACCCCTAAACCTTCTTTTCTCTAGTGAAAACAGCCCCAAGTGCCTCAGTCTTTCCTCATACGATTTTCCTTCCATACCAGGCAACATCCTGGTAAACCTCCTCTGCACCCGTTCCAATGCCTCCACATCCTTCCTATAGTATGGCGACCAAAACTGCACACAATATTCCAGATGCGGCCGTACCAGAGTCTTATACAACTGCATCATGACCTCAGGACTCCGGAACTCAATTCCTCTACCAATAAAAGCCAGTACGCCATATGCCTTCCTCACCGCACTATTTACCTGGGTGGCAACTTTCAGAGATCTGTGTACATGGACACCAAGATCCCTCTGCTCATCCACACTACCAAGTATCCGACCATTAGCCCAGTACCCCATCTTTTTGTTATTCTTCCCAAAGTGAATCACCTCGCACTTAGCTACATTGAATTCCATCTGCCACCTTTCTGCCCAGCTCTGCAGCTTCTCTATATCCTGCTGTAACCTGCCACATGCTTCCTCACTGTCAACAACTCCTCCGACTTTCGTATCATCCGCAAACTTGCTCACCCAACCTTCTAACCCCTCTTCCAGGTCATTTATAAAAATGACAAACAGCAATGGTCCCAAAACAGATCCTTGCGGAACACCGCTAGTGACGGCACTCCATGAAGAAACTTTGCCATCAACTACTACCCTCTGTCTTCTTCCATCCAGCCAATTTCTAATCCAAACCTCCAACTCACCCTCAATGCCATATCTCCGTATTTTCTGCAGTAGCCTACCATGGGGAACCTTATCAAACGCCTTACTAAAATCCATATATACCACATCTACCGCTTTCCCCTCATCAACCTCCTTCGTCACCTTTTCAAAGAATTCAATAAGGTTTGTGAGGCACGACTTGCCCTTCACAAAACCATGCTGACTATCCTTGATCACATTATTCCTATCCAGATGTGCATAAATCCTATCCCTTACAATTCTCTCTAAGACTTTGCCCACAACAGAAGTGAGACTCACCGGCCTATAGTTACTAGGGCTATCCCTACTCCCCTTTTTGAACAAGGGAACCACATTTGCTATCCTCCAGTCTTCTGGGACTACTCCTGTAGACAAAGAGGACATAAAAATCAAGGCCAATGGCTCTGCAATCTCCTCCCTTGCTTCCCAGAGAATCCTAGGATAAATGCCATCAGGCCCAGGGGGACTTATCTATTTTCACCTTTTCCAGGATTTCCAACACCTCTTCTCTACATACCTCAAAGCCATCCATTCTACTTATTTGTGCCTCAGTATTCTCATCGACAACAATGCCCTGTTCCTGAGTGAATACTGAAGAAAAGTATTCATTCAGTGTCTCCCCAATCTCTTCCGCCTCCACACGCAACTTCCCCCTACTATCCTTGACTGGACCTATTCCTACCCTAGTCATTCTTTTATTCCTAACATACCTATAGAAAGCCTTAGGGTTTTCCCTAATCCTATCTACTAAGGACCTTTCATGTCCCCTCCTTGCTGCTTTTAGCTCTCTCTTCAGGTCCTTCCTGGCTACCCTATAACTCTCAATCGCCCCAATTGAACCTTCACGTCTCATCTTGAGATAGGCCGCCCTCTTCCATTTAACAAGGGATTCCAATTCCTTATTAAACCACGGCTCCCTCGCACGACCCTTTCCTCCCTGCCTGACAGGTACATAATTATCAAGGACACTCAATAGTTGCCCCTTGAACAAGTTCCACATATCATTTACACTCTTGCCTTGGAGTCTACTTTTCCAAGCCACACATCCTAAGTCATGCCTCACCGCATCATAATTTCCCTTACCCCAGCTATAATTCTTGCCCTGTAGTACACACTTATCCCTCTCCATCACGAGTGTAAAAATCACCGAATTATGGTCACTATCCCCAAAGTGCTCACCTACCTCTAATTCTAACACCTGGCCTGGTTCGTTACCCAGAACCAAATCCAGTATGGCCTCACCTCTTGTTGGCCTGTCTACATATTGTGTCAGGAAACTCTCCTGCACACATTGAACAAACACTGACCCATCTAACGAACTTGAGCTATAGCTTTCCCAATCAATATCAGGAAAGTTAAAGTCCCCCATAACAACCACCCTATTACTGTCACTCATCTCCTGAATCACCTTCCCAATCCTTTCTTCAATGATTCTAGGACTATTAGGAGGCCTGTAAAAGACTCCTAACAGGGTGACCTCACCTTTCCTATTCCTAACCTCAGCCCAAACTACCTCAGATGGCAAGTCCTCATCCATCGTCCTTTCCACCGCTGTAATACTATCTTTGACAAGCAATGCCACACCTCCCCCTCTTTTACCCCCCCCTCTGACCCTACTAAAACATTTAAATCCCGGAACCTGCAACAGCCAATCCTGTCCCTGTTCTAGCCATGTCTCCGTAATAGCCACAACATCGAAGTCCCAGGTACCAACCAACGCTGCAAGTTCACCTACCTTATTTCGTATACTTCTTGCATTGAAGTATACACACTTCAAGCCACTTCCCTGTTTACAGGCACCCTCCTTGGAAATTGATGCCATGTTCCTAACCTCCCTACACTCCAGGCCCTGCACCCTGAAGCTACAATCTGGGTTCCCATGCCCCTGCCGAGTTAGTTTAAACCCCCCCCAAGAGCACTAGCAAACCTCCCCCCAAGGATACTGGTTCCCCTCAGGTTCAGGTGTAGACCATCCTGTTTATAGAGGTCCCACCGTCCCCAGAAAGAACCCCAGTTATCCAAATACCGGAACCCCTCCCTCCTGCACCATCCCTGAAGCCTCGCATTTAAGTGTTCTCTCTCCCTATTCCTCGACTCTCTATCACGTGGCACGGGTAACAAACCAGAGACAACAACTCTGTTCGTTCTAACTCCGAGCTTCCAACCTAGCTCCCTGAAAGCCTGCCTAACATCCTCAGCGCTCCTCCTACCTATGTCGTTGGTGCCAATGTGGACCACGACTTCGGGTTGCTCCCCCTCCCCCTCCAGGACCCGGAAAACACGATCAGAGACATCACGTACCCTTGCACCTGGGAGGCAACATACCAAACGTGAGTCTCTCTCGTTCCCACAAAACCGCCTATCTGTGCCACGAACTATCGAGTCCCCAATTACTACTGCTCTGCTCTTCTTCACCCTTCCCTTCTGAGTAACGGGGACAGGCTCCGTGCCAGAGACCTGAGCCCCGTTACTTACCCCTGGTAAGTCATCCCCCCCACAAGTATCCAAAACGGTATACTTGTTCTTGAGGGGAATGGCCGCAGGAGGTCCCTGCACTGGCTGCTTCCTCCCAGTCCCCCTCACTGTAACCCATCTATCTGTAACCCACTGTAACCCATAAACCCATAGTGGAACCAAGGGTTTATGGAGATAAGGCAGGAACAGGATACTGGTTAAGGATGATCAGCCATGATCATATTGAATGGTGGTGCAGGCTCGAAGGGCAGAATGGCCTACTCCTGCACCTATTGTCTATTGTCTCTGTCCAAAGCTAGAATTCTCACACCTGCTCCAGGTATTGGAAGAGTCTGTATATATCAGGGTATTTTTCTGCAATCCACTCAGAGATTGTATCTGGATAATCAGATCTGTAGCTGCCTGTTTTTCACCTCTTATTTTACAATGTTCTATAATTTCATAATGGGTTAGTTCATGCCAGATAGATTGGGTTTGTAGCCTTTTCTTGCACTGTATTTGCTGTTACCATCATTGATCCCTGTCGTTGTATTAAACAGGTGAAGAAGTTTCAACAGTTTGATGGAGACCGGGATCGATTGTGTGACTCGGATCGTTTCATACTGCTTTTGCTGGAGATCTCCAGGTGGGTGACCACATTCAAAAGTCCAGTGGCAACTTTCAGCACCTTCCCTTTTGTTTGATCTTGTATTTTACGGTAGCAATGCCCCTGCACATTGAGATAGTGAGCACAGACTGTGATTGTCTGCACAAACACACACACATACTGCCTCTGGGACTGCTTACCTTACATACTGTCACTGTATTTGTACCCAGCCACAGTGTAAAATGAGGTTTGAACACATGGACAGCCCAAAGATCATGATGCAGGGATTCTTTATTCCACTGGTATCAAGTCATTGCAAACCTGGAGGGAAATTAAGGATTAACCTATTTCTGTTGTGTACATGGAATGACTGTATCAGTTACATTTGGGCTGAGGAATTCTTTAGTTCATCTGCCCTGTCTCCCCACCAAAGACTGTGAGAGTCTGCTCTGACTGCTCCAGCTGCCCTTCCTCACTGGTGCCACCTCCCAGTTGGAGGACCCAAAACGATGAGGCGTTAAATGGTCATCTCTGTTGCAGATTGAAGATCTCTTTGTCAAAGTGGTCAAATCATTACATTATTACATCATTGCAATTAACATAGATTTTGTGCCACACTTCCTGAGACCTCACCATCTCTCCACAGCCATCACTTGGGCTCTTACTTTTCCTGAGCCTTTTCCTTCTCACTCCCTTGTCTCTGGACTTGTTCACCTGGTTGTCCCCCTTTTTGTCAGGATCTCCACTCAATGGCAACATTGTGTTCTTCTGACCCTTTCCCTCAGTCTTGAACGGACAGGCCATTCAGCCCATCAAGACTGCTCCACCATTCAATACAATCAGGGTGATCCACTTTCCCGTCCGCTTCTGCTATTCCTTCATTCCCCGATGTACTCAGAGGTGGGACATCCAGAACCCTAAGATTCATCAGCCTCTTGTCTTAAACCATATGGATAAGGAACAAGAGTAGGTCACTTGGGACTTCACCATTCAATAAGATCATGGTTCTAGATTAGAGTGGTGCTGGAAAAGCACAGCAGGTCAGGCAGCATCCGATGCTGCCTGACCTGCTGTGCTTTTCCAGCACCACTCTAATCTAGAATCTGGTTTCCAGCATCTGCAGTCCTTGTTTTTACCTAATAAGATTATTACTGGCCTGGCTTATCCTCAACTCTGCATCCCTGTTTATCCCAGATTACCTTTCATCCTCATGGTCATCAGGAATCTGTCTACCTCGGCCTTAAAAATGTTTAATGCTTCTGGAAGTAGGTTTGCTTGCTGAGCTGGAAGGTTCATTTTCAGACGTTTCGTCACCATACTAGGTAATATCTTCAGTGAACAGGAGAATCGACGTTTCGGGCATAAGCCCTTCAGAAGGGCTTATGCCCGAAACGTCGATTCCCCTGTTCCTTGGATGCTGCCTGACCTGCTGCGCTTTTCCAGCAACACATTTTCAGCTCTGATCTCCAGCATCTGCAGCCCTCACTTTCTCCTCGAATATCTTCAGTGAGCCTTAGATGAAGCACTGGTGGTGTAGCCCGCTTTCTGTTTATATGTTTGGGTTTCCTTGGGTCGGTGATGTCATTTTCTGTGGTGACATCATTTCCTATTCTTTTTCTCAGGGGTGGTAAATGGGATCCAAGTCAATGTATTTGTTGATAGAGTTTCAGTTGGAATGCCATGCTTCTAGGAATTCTCGTGCATGTCTCTGTTTGGCTTGTCCTAGGATGGATGTGTTGCCCCAGTCAAAGTGGTGTCCTTCCTCATCCATATGTAAGAATACTAGTGAGAGAGGGTCATGTCGTTTTGTGGCTAGTTGATGTTCATACATCCTGGTGGCTGGTTTTCTGCCTGTTTGTCCAATGTAGTGTTTGTTACAGTTTTTGCATAGTATTTTGTAAATGACATTAATTTTGCTTGTTGTCTGTATAGGGTCTTGCAAGTTCATTAACCTGCTGTTTTAGTGTGGTGGTGGGTTTGTGGGCTCATACAGATGAGGAAGGACACCATTTTGTCTGGGACAGCACATCCATCCTAGGACAAGCCAAACAGAGACACGCACGAGAATTCCTAGAAGCATGGCATTCCAGCCAGAACTGTATCAACAAACACATTGACTTGGATCCCAATTACAAACCCCTGAGAGAAAGAACAGAAAATGACATCACCAACTCAAGGAAACTCAAACATATAAAGTGAAAGTGGGCTACACCACCAGTGCTTCATCCAGAGGCTCACTGAAGATCTTACCAAGTATGGTGACAAAATGTCTGAAAATTAGCCTTCCAGCTCAGCGAGCAAACCTACATCCAAAACCTCAACCTGAACTACAAATCGTCTCAAAAAACAATATAATGCTTCTCCACCCTTTGCATTTTGATGAAGGGAATTCCAAAGACTCACAACCGTCAGAGAAAAAAGTATCTTCTTATCTCTGTCTGAGAAATGTCTGCTCCACCTACAGCTGCTCTGGCTCTGTTTCATTCTGTGTATCTTTGACCCAGTGCACTTTGACCTCTGGTTGAGTGACCTTGTCAATGTAGACTGCTGACCCTGTGATTTCTGTGTTTGATGGCCCTGACATTCCCTCCCAGTTACAAGGAACGATTGGAGAGTGTGATCCTGAAGGAAGAGTTTGGACCTCGGCTTGAGGGGCTGTGCCTCGGGATACGGACCATGACTGAGGCGGCTCGAGGTGAGGGTTCTCTCTGGGACACGCTTTTGATCACTCCATGTAACTGCTCAGCGTAACTGAGTGAGCTCTGTTCCCCCACACAGGGATTCAAAACCAGTTCCACTTCCAGGGCAGGGATCTAGACAGCCCAAAGGACGAGCTGTGCTGCAGGATATCCATCTTAAACAAGCTGTAGTTTACTGCATGATAGCATCAGCTCCAACTTACACTGAGCTACTCAGAGTTTTAGAGATGAAGAGAGCGTGGACATGGCTGGGATTGTTTTCCTTTGAGCAAAGGAGATTGAGACATGACAGGGGAGGGGGTAGTCTGTCTCCTTGAACTGCTACAGTTTAATCTGTAGAGATCATTAATGAAATTACTGAACTCTTCTGTTAAATCTTGCTCTTTTGAAAGTTTTATTTGTTCTGAGGTTAAAGTAATTGTATTTTTTTAAAGTAGCTGCTGCTTCCTTTACCCCTCTGCAAGCTATAACATCATCAGCCATACTCCCAATTGTGTATATTACTTGTTCAGCTTCTGATTTAAAATAATTAATTTGATAGTTATTCTCTACCTCAAGTATTGTTTCCTCTAAGATGTCCAACTCTATGCTTTATTTGGCCATCTCTGAAACAAATCTTCCTGGAAATATTATTATTTCTGCTGTTTTCTGTCTCTCCCTTATGTGATTATTAATTTTGTTGTTGAAAAGCATTTAATTCTGCAAGGTAGCAGTGTTGCTCTGATGTACCGCTATACTGGAAGAAGTGATCAAAGTGGAGGATTCCTGCCTCTTGTTAGTAAATTGCCATTTGCCTGGCTTCTCTGGATGTATCACCCTGATTGTATTCTTAATAACTGATTGGTGTTTCCCTAATGTCTTTCCTGAATACATCCAAACACCTTTGGGTTTAACAACTGTTTCTGTTCCAGGCACAGTTTCAGTAAACAGTTGCTGCCTTATTCTGTAATATCAGTGATATCTCTGTGCTGGCTCCTGCTGCTGGAGTTTAAACAAAAACATTAAATGATGAACTTCTCAACTTTTCTGTGGCCTCAGCAATGCCCTTCCATTAGACCACGTCTAGTTGGACCCAGTTATTGTTTTAATTGTGGATTTGTGTAGCCCTCATGTGATTTGTGAGGGGATACACTTTGGAAGAAGGAACGACGAGGGAGTATTCAGTGAATGGCAGGATACCAGGTAGCTCAGGAGGACAGAGGGATCTTAGGGTGTTTGCCCACAGATTCATGAAGTTGTCAGAACATGGTTAATAGTGTAGTTCTAGATGTAGGTTTGCTCACTGAGCTGCAAGGTTCATTTTCACGAAACAAACTTACATCCAGAACCCCAACCTGAGGTACAAATCTTCTCAAAACTAGCTAATAGTGTAGTTTAGAATGCGTCACCTGCCTTTATCAGTCATGACACAGATTAAAAGAGCAGGGAGATTATGTTGCAGCTGTTCAGAACTTTGGTTAGGCCCCAGTTGGAGTATTGTCTGCAGTTCTGGTCTCTACAATGTAGGAAGGATGTGATTACACTGGAGGGGGTGCAGAGGAGATTCACCAGGATATTGCCTGGGATGGAGCGTTTCAGTGATGGAGAGAGGCTGGATAGGCTCAGGTTGTTTTGTTTAGAGCAAAGAAGGCTGAGGGGAGCAGTATGAAGTGGTATAAGATCGTGAGGAGCATTGGTAAGGTCAAGAGAAAGCAGCAGTTCCCCTTAGTTGAAAGGTCAAGTACAAGGGGGTATAATTTTAAAGTGAAAGGTGGGAGGTTTAGCAGGGATTTAAGGAAAGGTCTATTCACCCAGAGGGTGGTGGGAATCTATAATGTACTGCCTGGGAGGTGGGTAGTTGAGGAGGGAACCTCACAACCTTTTAAAAAGTACTTGGATGAGCATAGCATTCAACGCTATGTGACCAGTTGGACTTGTGTAGATTCTGAGTAGACTTCAGCAGTAGAGACCTGTAGGGCTTCTTTTGTACTGAATGATTCTAACACACGCGGAGCAGCTTACCTCTTGTAGCAGTTTCTCGACCTGTCCCAAGTTGAGATTCCTCCATTTATTCCAATTCGACATGGATAAACAGTTAAATTCCCAAGGAGGAGGCATGAACAGGCTCACTCTCAATTATTTACCCTCCCCTTTGGCTGGTCACTGTACAGTGGAGACTTTTCCATTTGGATATCTTCCTCCCAGACCCAACACTCAACCTTTGCTTTGGGGAAGATCTGTCCAGGCTTTTTTGCATTAGCAAGTTTGTAAGTACCAGATGTGACATACATGTACACACACAGTAGACACATACATGTACACACACAGTAGACACATACATGTACACACACAGTAGACACATACATGTACACACACAGTAGACACATACATGTACACACACAGTAGAAAAATGAGATCAGTCCAAAAGTAAGTTTTACAAAAAGGATAGGTGGCAGATTGTCTGTGTAGGTGAGATATTTGAACATTGTGTCTCAGTGCTCAAACCATTCACACATGCATCTGCTGTTCAGTCATTGTTTTTATTTCACTGTGAAAATGTCATTTTTCTGAAATCTGAAAAATTCAGAATTTCGACAAACAACTGGCCCCAAGGATTTCGGATAAGGGATTGTGTACTTGTATATGCTCAATGTCACTGCCATCTTGTCCAACCTCAAACCCCTCCCTATCACCGTAAACTCATCCAGCCTGATGAAGGGCTTTTGCCTGAAACGTTGCTCTTCCTGCTCCTCAGAGGCTGCCTGACCCACTGTGCTTTTCCAGCACACTCTAATCTTGACTCTGATCTCCAGCATCTGCAGTACCCACTCTCGCCTTGATGGGCTAAAGGGCCTAATTCTGCTCCTATATCTTATTGTCTTAAAGAAAACACCTTATAATTATTATTATTATTGCACATTTAAGGTGGGAATATTTGGGAAAATAACCAAACTGTGGGTCAAAGGGGTCAGTTATAAGAAGCATCCTAAAGGATTCACGACATCAAGGAGGGGTGAAGGGAAGGAATTCCAGAGTTCCAGGTTGAAAAGGTGGTGTCAGTGAAAATGCAAGAGGCTGCAATCAGGAAATGGTGGAACTGAGCAAAGAGACTGTCTCAGTCTGAGTTCCAGTGTCAAGAATCATTCTGTCTGTTTTTCAGAGCTGATGGACTGTGATGAGCTTCACACGGTGATCAGGCTTGTTCTGAAAGCTGGGAACTACATGAACGCAGTGAGTAGAACATTTCAAACACAAACAGCTACCAAATTCAGCGGGTCAGAAACTTCAGGTCATCGGAGATTGAGAATGAGTCAAATCAGAGTGCTGATAATGAGTAAAAGGAGGAGAGCCAAAAAGTATTCCAGATGAAGGTCTTATACATGAAACATCGATTCTCCTACTCCTTGGATGCTGCCTGACCTGCCGTGCTTTTCCAGCACCACACTCTTGACCCTGATATCCAGCATCTGCAGTCCTCACTTCCTCCTAGTGAAAGGGGAGAGGCATGCAGCTACAGCTGAGTAGCAGACATAAATTTTCTGAGTGTGTGTTGGGGGCAGGTTCTATTAAGACTTTCAGAGGGGAAAGGGGACTGTGATCGGGCAGAATTTCAGCCGGACTGAGAGATGGCAGGGACAATGGCACTCGATTCATTCCTCACTCAGAGGAGCCAGAACAGACAGACTGGGTAGAATGGCATCCAGTCTAACAGTGACATAATGACTATTGATATCTGTAAAAACCTGTCTGGTTCAGGAATATCCTTTAGTACAGGAACCATTCTGGAATTTAATCATCGTCGTGGCAGAGGCACGGACTTAACCCTTCTAGATGAGAAAACCCGACATCAAAACTGTGTCAGTTTCACAGAAATTACAAGTTAATCAAAATACAAGACATGGAATAGAACTCTCACTGGGGTACAGTCCCACACACACACACACACACTGACTCTCACTGGGGTACAGTCCCACACACACTGACTCTCACTGGGGTACAGTCCCACACACACACACTGACTCTCACTGGGGTACAGTCCCACACACACACTGACTCTCACTGGGGTACAGTCTCAAACACACACTGACTCTCACTGGGGTACAGTCCCACACACACACACTGACTCTCACTGGGGTACAGTCCCACACACACACACACTGACTCTCACTGGGGTACAGTCCCACACACACACACTGTCTCTCACTGGGATACAGTCCCACACACACTCACTGACTCTCACTGCGGTACAGTCCCACACACACACACTGACTCTCACTGGGGTACAGTCCCACACACACACACACACTGACTCTCACTGGGGTACAGTCCCACACACACTGACTCTCACTGGGGTACAGTCCCAAACACACACGCTGACTCTCACTGGGGTACAGTCCCACACACACTGATTCTCACTGGGGTACAGTCCCACACACACACACTCACTGACTCTCACTGGGGTACAGTTCCACACACACACACTGACTCTCACTGGGGTACAGTCCCACACACACACACTGACTCTCACTGGGGTACAGTCCCACACACACTCACTGACTCTCACTGGGGTACAGTCCCAAACACACACTGACTCTCACTGGGGTACAGTCCCACACACACACTGACTCTCACTGGGGTACAGTCCCACACACACACACACACTGACTCTCACTGGGGTACAGTCCCACACACACACACTGTCTCTCACTGGGATACAGTCCCACACACACTCACTGACTCTCACTGGGGTACAGTCCCACACACACACACACACTGACTCTCACTGGGGTACAGTCCCACACACACTGACTCTCACTGGGGTACAGTCCCAAACACACACTCTGACTCTCACTGGGGTACAGTCCCACACACACTGATTCTCACTGGGGTACAGTCCCACACACACACACTGACTCTCACTGGGGTACAGTCCCACACACGCACACTGATTCTCACTTGGGTACAGTCCCACACACACACACACTGACTCTCACAGAGGTACAGTCCCACACACACACACTGACTCTCACTGGGGTACAGTCCCACACACACACGCTGACTCTCACTGGGGTACAGTCCCACACACACACACACTGACTCTCACAGGGGTACAGTCCCACACACACACACTGACTCTCACTGGGGTACAGTCTCACACACACACACTGACTCTCACTGGGGTACAGTCCCACACACACTGATTCTCACTGGGGTACAGTCCCACACACGCACACTGACTCTCACTTGGGTACAGTCCCACACACACACACACTGACTCTCACAGAGGTACAGTCCCACACACACACACTGACTCTCACTGGGGTACAGTCTCACACACACACACACACTGACTCTCACTGGGGTACAGTTCCACACACACACACTGACTCTCACTGGGGTACAGTCCCACACACACACACTGACTCTCACTGGGGTACAGTCCCACACACACTCACTGACTCTCACTGGGGTACAGTCCCAAACACACACTGACTCTCACTGGGGTACAGTCCCACACACACACTGACTCTCACTGGGGTACAGTCCCACACACACACACACACTGACTCTCACTGGGGTACAGTCCCACACACACACACTGTCTCTCACTGGGATACAGTCCCACACACACTCACTGACTCTCACTGGGGTACAGTCCCACACACACACACACACTGACTCTCACTGGGGTACAGTCCCACACACACTGACTCTCACTGGGGTACAGTCCCAAACACACACGCTGACTCTCACTGGGGTACAGTCCCACACACACTGATTCTCACTGGGGTACAGTCCCACACACACACACTGACTCTCACTGGGGTACAGTCCCACACACGCACACTGACTCTCACTTGGGTACAGTCCCACACACACACACACTGACTCTCACAGAGGTACAGTCCCACACACACACACTGACTCTCACTGGGGTACAGTCCCACACACACACGCTGACTCTCACTGGGGTACAGTCCCACACACACACACACTGACTCTCACAGGGGTACAGTCCCACACACACACACTGACTCTCACTGGGGTACAGTCTCACACACACACACTGACTCTCACTGGGGTACAGTCCCACACACACTGATTCTCACTGGGGTACAGTCCCACACACGCACACTGACTCTCACTTGGGTACAGTCCCACACACACACACACTGACTCTCACAGAGGTACAGTCCCACACACACACACTGACTCTCACTGGGGTACAGTCTCACACACACACGCTGACTCTCACTGGGGTACAGTCCCACACACACACACACTGACTCTCACAGGGGTACAGTCCCACACACACACACTGACTCTCACTGCGGTACAGTCTCACACACACACACTGACTCTCACTGGGGTACAGTCCCACACACACTGACTCTCACTGGTGTATGGGTCCCACACACACGGACTCTCACTGGGTTACAGTCCCATACACACTGGTTGTCACTGGGATACAGTCCCACACACACACACACACACACACTGACTCCCACTGGGGCACAGTCCCACACACACTTTGCAGCTGTTACTGGAGCTGGGTTGGCATGGATTGTTGAATGATTGAAGTTGGGAATTTTGTCTCTTAAGGAGTTGGGTCCTGCCATTGCTGATCTCTCTCTCTTTCTCTCCCTCCCTCGCTCGCTCACTCACTCTCTCCCTTTCTGTCTCTCCCCCCCCCCCCCCTCCTCCTTCTCTCCCTTCCTGGGTCAGGGTGGTTACGCTGGGAATGCTGTCGGTTTCCGAATGAGCTCATTACTGAAACTTGCTGAGACCAAGTCGAACTGTCCGGGAATGAACCTGATGCACTTTGTCACGATGGTGAGTCACTGGGGCTCGAAATCCCAGAGATCCAAGGAGCACTCAGTGTGGAGGGGGAGGGTTCGGGCATGTGGGTTTGGGAGGTCAGATGTGGGGGTTGGGGGGTGGGAATGGGGCGGGATGGGTTTGGAAGGAGTGGGAGTGAAGTGGGGTTTGTTGAGTGTAGGATCTTCCTGGGTTGGGACCTGGAATGCCAGCCGGAGTGGAAGCTGTTTGCCCTTTTGCTGAACCTTTCACTAAATGATTTTGCAGGAAGCAGAGAAGAACGACAGGAAGTTGTTGGAATTCCCAAACCGGCTGCAGAATCTCGGAGCAGCATCCAGGTATAACCCTTGTGATGGGCATGGGGGGATGTCACTGTGGGATCTGCCCCATCCCTATTACTGACCCCTAACCTCTCATTCCAACCATTGCACCCCTAACCCTACCTCCTCACCCCTAAACTCTCACCCCAATCTCTTGCCTCTGCCCAACCCCATTACAAATATGTCAGCCCCATCCCATCCCCTTAACTCCCACCCTCCTGTGCACCAGTCCTCATCCACCCTGCCCTGTGCGAACACCCCTTCAGACTCTGACCTGGTGCCAACCTGTTGTTCCCCCTCACCCCCTCTCCCCCATGAGAAATCCAGTTCTGTTTCCTCATCATCCATTCCTCAATGGGACCCATATAGTGGAGGCGGCCTGGTGCTGTGGTAACATTGAGGGGCGTTTCGATAGCACCCAGAAGGCTCCCTGTTTGTGGTAGAAAGCGGTAACAATGATTGCTGTCCTCCTACCTCTTGGGTCCAGGTTATTCAAACAGGAACTGGAGACTGAGTTTGAGAAACTGAAACAGAAACTTCAGCTGGTGAAAGGAAACCTGGACAAACAGCCGGAAATCTGTCAGCAAATGGAAACCTTCATCCAGGTTAGTGAGCAGTTAGTAAAGGGTTAGCACATCCAGGTTAGTGAGCAGTTAGTAAAGGGTTAGCACATCCAGGTTAGTGAATGGTCAGTACAGCCAGGTTAGTTAGTGGTCATTACAGCTGAGTTAGTGAATGGTTAGTACAAGCCAGGTTAGCAAGCGGTTAGTGTGCGGTTAGTACCAGACAAGTCCAATCCCATGGGAGAAAGTGAGAACTGCAGATGCTGGAGATCAGAGTTGAAAAGTGTGATGCTGGAAAAGCACATCAGGCCAGGCAGCTTCCGAGGAACAGGAGAATCGACGTTTCAGGCAAAAGTCTTTCATCAGAATGGGGCTGTGAACCAAGGGGGTGGCGAGATAAATGGGAGGGGTGTGGGGGTGGGGCTAAGGGGAAGGTAGCTGAGACTGTGATAGGTAGATGGAGGTGGGGGTACAGGTGATAGGTCGGAGAGGAGGGTGGAGCGGATAGGTGGGACAGGTCATGAGGATGGTGCTGAGCTGGAAGGTTGGAACTAGCTGGGACACCCACACCAACCAACCCCACTGCCTGTGGTCAAACACTCCACCCTCTCGATTCACAAGCCTCATTCCTGATGAAGGGCTCTTGCCTGAAACGTCGATTCTCCTGCTCCCTGGATGCTGCCTGACTGGCTGTGCTTTTCAGCACCACACTCTCAAAGACCAATTCTATATGCAAACCTGGCTCCATTGATGACAAAGAAACCAAAGAACTGCTGAAACAAGAAACAAAAACAAATTGCTGGAAAAACTCAGCAGGTCTGGCAGAGTTGACATTTTGAGGACTGTTGTGATTGTAACAAGGTCAGACAGAGGTTCCCTGATTGGTGCTGTTAATCTGGTCCAACCACGGAGCTCTGAAGGGTAAAAAGGGGAGTGTCAGAGATGCTGACATTCTGGTAGCTGACTCTGTATGAGGCAGTAATATAGACAAGGGCTGTTTATGTGTAAATAAAGGATGACTTGGTGACAGGATACCAGCCTCTCCGGAGTTATCTCAGGGTCCAGTTCTGAAGAGGTTCTGAGGAAGGGTCACTGGACCCGAATCATTAACTCTGCTTTCTCTCCACTGAGGCTGCCAGACCTGCTGAGTTTTTCTAGCTATTACTGTTTTTGTTCCATTGATCATTGCTTGTTTTGATTGTAATGAGGTGGTCTCTCACTGAGACACACACGCACAGTGTTGCAGATTTGGTTTTAACAACAAAACAGAAAATTATTTCATATAATTAATGAAGACAACATAGAAAGACGTAAACTATTTGCATATGACACATACTTTGAGATATTGAAACACATAGTAAATTATTATCCTATTAATCCCAAAACACTCCATTATAGACACCCAAAACATCCCCCCAGTGCTCATATCAGTGAAAACTCCTTTTCTCTCACACCTCAATAGATTTAATTTAATCGTGACTTCAACTCCCAGTCTAGAAAATCTGATAACTTTTTCCTGAAGCTCTTTTATACCCGAATTTAACTATTCTCAGCTCCAAATAACTACTTCAGGGTTTTATCCAAACCTTTCTAGTTTGGAACTGTTACAAAACTTCTTACTCTATTTTCTACCTTCTCCTTCTCTCAGGAGCATTACTTTACGTATCATCATCATCCAAGGCCTTTTGCAGAATTGCCCCAGACTGAAACTAAAACAAAAATTATTTTCAAGCTTTGGTGCTTTCCCAAATAAAAATAAACAAATCGTAAAATTTACAACAGAAACACTGAAGTACAATTAGTTAACTTGCTCAGTGTAAACTTTCCTAATGTGAACAAAAACTCATTAGATCTGAAAGCTACCGCTCTATCAAATGGTTTTAAATGAAATCACCATGGCTACAGAAATACTTTCAAATTCATTATTGAACCTACAGACACACAGGGAGAAAAATGTACCACGAGATCCAAATTCAAAAATCCATATTGAAAATAAATAATATTAAAATATATTTAAATCACACACCAGACATTTGAGACTGGGGTCAGGCAGATCAGCAATCCTTGTGAGGCTCGGGTTCAGGGATCAATAGTTATTGTTTGGGTCAAGGGTCATTGATATGTGTGGAGTCAGAGTTGGGATATCAGTCCTCTTTGATGGGGTTAAGTTACAGAGTTCAATAGTCACCATTGGAGTCGCAGCCTGGGTGAGGGGTCAACACTTGTGGTTGAGGTTGGGGTCAGAGCAGGAATAATGTTCCCTCCAACGGTTGTGGTATGAATTCTACTCAAGGTCAGAATCGAGGTCAGGGGTCAGGGTTGCCTTCTGAAGGTAGACCTAAGGACAGGCTCTGTGCTCTTGCCCAACTAGGAGGGGCATATGGAGTTTAATTTTGCTAAATGTGAGGTGCTCCATTTTGGAAAGGCAGATCAGGGCAGAACTTATACACTTAGTGGGACTGTTGCCAAAGAGACCTTTGAGTGCAAGTTCATAATTCCTTGAAAGTGAAGTCCCACGTAGACAGGGTAGTAAAGAAGGCATTTGGTCAATGCATGGAGTATAGGAATTGGGAGGTCATGTTGTGGCTGTACATGACATTAGTTAGGCCACTTCTGGAATACTGCATGCAATTCTGGTCTCCCTGCTATAGAAAGGATGTTGTGAAACTTGAAAGGGTTCAGAAAAAGACTTACAAAGATGTTTGCCAAGGTTGGAGGGCTTGAGCTACAGGGAGAGGTTGAATGGACTGGGGCTGTTTTCCCTGGAGCATCGTAGGCGGAGGTGTGACCTTACAGAGGTTTATAAAATCATGAGGGGCATGGATAGGGTAAATAGATAGGATCTTTTCCCTGGGTCCAGATCTAGAGGGCATAGGTTTAGGGTGAGGGGGGGAAAGATTTAAAAGGGATTTAAGGGGCAGCTTTTTCACACAGAGGGTAGTGCGTGTATGGAATGAGTTTCAAGAGGAAGTGGTGGAGGCTGGTATAATTACAACATTTAAAAGGCATCTGGATGGGTATCTCAATAGGAAAGTCTAGAGGGCTATGGGTCAAATGCTGGCAAATGGGGCTAGATTTATTTAGGATATGTGGTTGGCATGGATAAGTTGGATCGAAGGGTTTGTTTCCATTGCTGTATGAGTTCAGGATGAGGTTAAGAGTTGGAGCTCCCTGTTTGGGTCAGGGGTCAGTACTCCTGGTTGGGGGGGTCAGGGGTCGGTAATCCCGGATGGGGGTCGGGGTCAGTACTCCTGGATGGGGGACAGGGGTCAGTACTCCTGGATGGGGGACGGGGTCGGTACTCCTGGTTGGGGGGGTCAGGGGTCGGTACTCCCGGATGGGGGTTGGGGTCAGTACTCCTGGATGGGGGACAGGGGTCGGTACTCCTGGATGGGGGACAGGGGTCAGTACTCCCGGATGGGGGTTGGGATCAGTACTCCTGGATGGGGGACAGGGGTTGGTACTCCCGGATGGGGGTTGGGATCAGTACTCCTGGATGGGGGACAGGGGTCGGTACTCCTGGATGGGGGACAGGGGTCAGTACTCCCGGATGGGGGTCGGGGTCAGTACTCCTGGATGGGGGACAGGGGTCGGTACTCCTGGTTGGGGGGGTCAGGGGTCGGTACTCCCGGATGGGGGTTGGGGTCAGTACTCCTGGATGGGGGACAGGGGTCAGTACTCCTGGATGGGGGACAGGGGTCAGTACTCCCGGATGGGGGTCGGGGTCAGTACTCCCGGATGGGGGTCAGGGGTCAGTACTCCTGGATGGGGGGTCAAGGGTCGGTACTCCCGGATGGGGGTCGGGGGTCAGTACTCCTGGATGGGGGACAGGGGTCGGTACTCCCGGATGGGGGTCGGGGTCAGTACTCCTGGATGGGGGACAGGGGTTATGCTCCTGTGTTCTCTGGTCTCCTATCAATGATGTGTTTGTGTTTTGCAGAAGGCAGAGAGGCAGCTGGACGAAGTGCAGGCCTCAGTGACTGAGCTGCAGGCTGTGAGTCAGCAACTTGCTGAATATCTTTGTGAGGATGAAGAGAAATTCAAACTGGAGGAATGCTGCCACATCTTCCAAAACTTCGGAGAGAAATTCATCGCAGCAACACAGGTTGGTGAGTCTGAATGGAAGGGGTCAGGTCTCTTCAATCTCTCTCCATCACTGAAGTTTCTCATCCCTGGGACTGTTCTTGTAAGTTGTCTCTGCACCCTCTCCAATGAATTCACATCTTCCCTGTAATGTGGGGCCTACACCTGGACACACTCCTCCAGCTGAGGTCTAACAGATAGCTTGTACAAGTTCACTATCACCTCCTCACTCTTGTACTCTATGCCCCTATTAATAAAGCCGAGGCCACTGCCTGCTCTATTAACCACATTCTCCACATGTCCTGCCACCTTCGATGATCTGTGTACATATACACCCAGCTCCCTCTGCTCCTAAATCCCCTTTGGAATTGTACCCCCTATTTTATAAACCCATTGTCTTTCAATGTTCTTCCTACCAAACTGCATCACCTCACACTGTATTGACCCTCATCTGCCACCTATCCACCCACTGCACCAACTTTTCAACACTGTCCTCACAGATTGGACAGTGTCCAATTCCACACTGTCCTCCTCACAGATTACAATTCTTCCATAGAACATTCCAGCGCAGTACAGGCCCTTCGGCCCTCGATGTTGCACCAACCTGTGGAACCAATCTGAAGCCCATCTAACCTACACTATTCCATTTTCATCCATATGTTTATCCAATAACCATTTAAATGCCCTTAAAGTTGGTGAGTCTACTACTGTTACAGACAGTGTGTTCCATCTCCCTACTACTCTCTGAGTAAAGAACCTACCTCTGACATCTGTCCTATATCTATCACCCCTCAATTTAAAGCTATGTCCCCTCGTGCTAGTCATCACCATCTGAGGAAAAAGGATCTCACTCTTCACCCTATCTAATCCTCTGATCATCTTGCATGTCTCTATTAAGTCACCTCTTAACCTTCTTCTCTGTAATTAAAACATCCTCAAATCCTTCAGCCTTTCCTCATAAGACCTTCCCTCCATACCAGACAACATCTGAGTAAATCTCCTCTGAGCTCTTTCCAAAGCTTCCACATTCTTCCGATAATGCGATGACCAGAACTGTACACAATAATTTAAGTGCAGCCGCACCAGAGTTTTGTACAGCTGCAGCGTGACCTCATGGCTCCAAAACTCAATCCCTCTACCAACAAATGCTGACACATCATATGCCTTCTTAACAACCCTATCAATCTGGGTGAAAACTTTCAGGGATCTGTGTACCTGGACACCGAGATCTCTCTGCTCATCTACACTACCAAGAATCTTACCATTAGCCCAGTTCTCTGTATTCCTGTTACTCCTTCCAAAGTGAATCACTTCACACTTTTCTGCATTAAACTCGATTTACTACCTCTCAGCCCAGTTCTGCAGCTTATCTATGTCCCTCTGTAACCCACAAAATCCTTCGGCACTATCCACAACTCTACTGACCTCAGTGTCATCCGCAAATTTACTAACCATCCTTCTACGCACTCATCCTGGTCATTTATAAAAATGACTAACAGCAGTGGCCCCAAAACAGATCCTTGTGGAACACCACTAATAACTGAGTTCCAGGATGAACATTTCCCATCAAACACCACCCTCTGTCTTCTTTCAGCTCGCCAATTTCTGATCCAAACATTAAATCACCCTCAATCCCCTGCCTCCGCATTTTCTGCAGTAGCCTACTGTGGGGAACCTTATCTGAAATCCATATACACCACGTCAACAGGTTCACCCTCATCCACCTGTTTGGTCACCTTCTCAATGATCTCAATAAGGTTTGTGAGGCATGACCTACCCTTCACAAAACCATGTTAACGATCTCTAATCAACTTATTCATCTCTAGATGATTATAAATCCTATCTCTTATAACCCTTTCCAAACCTTTACCCACAACCGAAGTAAGTGTAAATTTACCAGGGTTGTCTCTACTCCCTTTCTTAAACAAGGGAACAAGATTTGCTACCCTCCAGTCTTCAGGCACTATTACTGTAGACAATAACGACATAAAGTTCAAAACCAAAGGTTCGCAATCTCCTCCCTAGCTTCCCAAGAATCCGAGGATAAATCTCATCAGGCCCAGGGGATTTATCTATTTGCACACTTGCCAGAATGAACTATAGACCAGTTAGCCTGACGTCGGTGGTGGGCAAGTTGTTGGAGGAAATCCTGAGGGACAGGATGTACATGTATTTGAAAGGCAAGGACTGATTAGGGATAGTCAACATCGCTGTGTGCGTGGGAAATCATGTCTCACAAACTTGATTGAGTTTTTTGAAGTAGTAACAAAGAGGATTGATGAGGGCAGAGCAGTAGATGTGATCTGTATGGACTTCAGTAAGGCATTTGACAAGGTTCCCCATGGGACACTGATGAGCAAGGTTAGATCTCATGGAATGCAAGAAGAACTAGCCATTTGGATACAGAACTGGCTCAAAGGTAGAAGACAGAGGGTGGTGATGGAGGATTGATTTTCAGACAGGAGGCCTGTGACCAGTGGAGTGCCACAAGGATCGGTGCTGGGTCCACTACTTTTTGTCATTTATATAAATGATTTGGATGTGAGCATAAGAGGTATAGTTAGTAAGTTTGCAGGTGACACCAAAATTGGAGGTGTAGTGGACAGCGAAGAAGGTTACCTCAGATTACAACAGGATCTTGATCAGATGGGCCAATGGGCTGAGGAATGGCAGATAGAGTTTAATTTAGATAAATGCGAGGTGCTGCATTTTGGGAAAGCAAATCTTAGCAGGAACTCTGCACTTAATGGTAAGGTCCTCGGGAGTATTGCTGAACAAAGAGACCTTGGAGTGCAGGTTCATAGCTCCTTGAAAGTGGAGTCGCAGGTAGATAGGATAGTGAAGAAGGCGTTTGGTATGCTTTCCTTTATCTGTCAGAGTATTGAGTACAGGAGTTGGGAGGTCATGTTGTGGCTGTACAGGACATTGGTTAGGCCACTGTTGGAATATTGCGTGCAATTCTGGTCTCCTTCCTATCGGAAGGATGTTGTGAAACTTGAAAGGGTTCAGAAAAAATTTACAAGGAGGATTTGAGCTATAGGGAAAGGCTGACCAGGCTGGGGCTGTTTTCCCTGGATGTCGGAGGCTGAGGGTGACCTTATAGAGGTTTATAAAATCATGAGGGGCATGGGTAGGGTAAATAGACAAGGTCTTTTCGCTGGAGTGGGAGAGTCTAGAACTAGATGACCGGTTTAGGGTGAGAGGGGAAATATATAAAGAGACCTAAGGGGCAACTTTTTCACGCAGAGGGTGGTGCATGTATGGAATGAGCTGCCAGAGGAAGTGGTGGAGGCTGGTATAATTGTAATATTTAAGAGGCATTTGGATGGGTATATGAATAGGAAGGGTTTGGAGGGATATGAGCTGGGTGCTGGCAGGTGGGACTACATTGGCTTGGGATATCTGGTCGGCATGGACAGGTTGGACCGAAGAGTCTGTTTCCGTGCTGTACATCTCTATGACTCTATAACCTCCTCCTTACGAACCTCAATCCACGTCTAGTCTTATAGCCTGTATCTCAGTATTCTCTTTGTCAACATTGTCTTTTTCCTGTGAGAATACTGAAGAAAAATATTCATTTAGCGCTTCCTCTACCTCTTCAGACTCCACGCACAACTTCCCCCTGCTGTCCTTGACAGGCCCTAATCTTTAGTCATTCTTTTATTCCTGACATACCGATAGAAAGCTTTAGGGTTTTTCTTGATCTTACCTGCTAAAGACTTCTCATGTTCCCTCCTGGCTCTTCATAGCTCTCTTTAGGTCCTTCCTGCTAACTTGTAACTCTCAAGCGCTCTAACTGAGCCTTCACATCTCATCTTTACATAAGCCTCCTTCTTCCTCTTGACAAGAGTTTCAACTTCTTTAGTCAACTATGGCTCCCTCACTCGACCACTTCCTCCCTGCCTGACAGGTACATACTTACCATGGGCACGCAATAGCTGTTTCGTAAGCAAGCTCCACATTTCAATTGTACCCATCCTCTGCGGTTTCCTTCTCCATCCTATGCATTCTAAATCTTGCCTAATCACATCGTATGTGCCTTTCCCCCAGCTATAACTCTTGCCCTGCAGTAGAGACCTATCTCTTTCCATTGCTAAAGTAAACATAACAGAATTGTGGTCACTATCACCAAAGAGCTCACCTACCTCCAAATCTAACACCTGTCCGGGTTCATTACCCAGTACAAAATCTAAATGTGGCCTCGCCCCTTGTTGGCCTGTCTACATACTGTCGAGAGCATGGTGCTGGAAAAGCACTGCAGGTCAGGCAGCTTCTCAGGAGCAGGAGAATCGATGTTTCGGGCAAAAGCCCTTTATTAGGAATGAATCCTGATGAAGGGCTTTTGCCCGAAATGTCGATTGCCCTACTCGGCTGCTGCCTGACCTGCTGTGCTTTTCCAGCACCACAGTTTTTGACATATGATAACAAGGCATGGTGTATGGAGTTGGTGCTTTCCTTTCCCTTACATCTCTGGAACGTCTTTGAGGCCTATAGAAAACTCCCAACAGGGTAACCTCTCCTTTCCTGTTTCTAACCTCAGACCATTACTACCTCAGTAGATGAGTCCTCATCAAACATCCTTTCTGCCACCGTAATAATGTCCTTGACTAACAATGCCACACTTCCCCCTCTTTACCATCTTCACCTTCTTAATGAAACATCTAAACCCTGGAACCTGCAACAACTGTTCCTGTCCCTGCTCTATCCATGTCTCCGAAATGGCCACAACATTGAAGTCCCAGGTACCAACCCATGCTGCAAGTTCACACACCTTATTCCGGATGCTCCTAGCGTTGAAGTAGACACATTTCAAACCACCTTCCTGCTTGCCGGTGCCCTCTTGCGACCTTAAATCCTTATTCATGACCTCACTACTCTCAACCTCCTGTACACTGGAGCTACAATTCAGGTTCCCACCCCCCACTAAATTGCTTTAAACCCACCCGAAGAGCATGAGCAAATTTCCCCCCTCAGATATTGGTACCCCTCTGGTTCAGGTTTAGACCATCCTGTTTGTAAAGGTGCCACCTACCCAAGGAGGAGCCCCAATTATCCAGGTACCTGAACCCTCCCACCTGCACCAACCCTGGAGCCACATGTTCAACTCCCTGAATTTCTGCCTTAGACCCCATCCCTTTTCCTACCTATGTGGGCCAGACTTGGGGGTTGCACCCCCCCCCCCGCCTCAAAGGACCCTGAAAACACCATCAGAGACATCGCAGATCCTGGCACCTGGGAGGCCATGCACCTACCATGAGTCTCTCCCGTTCCCACAAAACCATGAGTCTGTCCCCCTAACTATGGAGTCCCCAATGGCTAATGCTCTGCCACAACGGCCACAGGGGATCCCTGCACTGCCTGCCGGTTCCCTTTCCGTCCCCTGACTGTAATGTATCTACCTTCTTCTTTTACCTGAGGTGTGATTACCTCCCTGTAACTCCTCTCAATAACCCCCTCCACCTCCTAAATGATCCGAAGTTCATCCAGCTCCAGCTCCAGTTCACTAACGCGGTTTTCGAGGAGCTGGAGTTGGGTGCACTTCCTGCAGATTAAGTCAGTGGGGACGCTAGAGGTGACCCTTACCTCCCACATTCTGCAGGAGGAACATTCAAACTGCTCTAACCATCATTCCCACTGAATTCCCAAAGAGACTGTTGGTATAAAAACCAGTAATCTTACCAAACCTTACAGAACATATTTTTTGATTAGAGGAGGAGGATGGGAGACATTACCCAAGTAGTGTTTCAGGTTATAAAACCACCCAAATATATTACCTCACTGATTCAACCGCCCAGTGTCTGCTCAGTGTGCGCTCCGCATATTCACGAGGTACGTTTTTATGGGATTAATTTACCTTCCTGGCAGCCCCCTGGTCCTCACTATCACTGCTTCTGCTGCAGAAATGGAACAGTTTGCAAGTTTCCCCTTCAAACTTTGTAACTGACTCCTGTGCATCAGAGCCATATAATTAACATATATCAGAAAACACAAGTGCCTCAAAACTGACCCCTGGGGAGCTCCATTCCAACCCCTCCTCCAGCCTGAACAATATCCAATGACCATTACTCTATACTTGCTCTTCGGACAGTTTTAGAACATAGAACATAGAACATAGAAGAATACAGCGCAGTACAGGCTCTTTGGCCCTCGATGTTGCGCCAATCCAAGCCCACCTAACCTATACTAACCCACTATCCTCCATATACCTATCCAATGCCCGCTTAAATGCCCATAAAGAGGGAGAGTCCACCACTGCTACTGGCAGGGCATTCCATGAACTTACGACTCGCTGAGTGAAGAACCTACCCCTAACTTCAGTCCTATATCTACCCCCCCTTAATTTAAAGCTATGCCCCCTTGTAATACCCGACTCCATACGCGGGAAAAGGTTCACACTGTCAACCCTATCTAACCCCCTAATCATCTTGTACACCTCAATCAAGTCACCCCTAAACCTTCTTTTCTCTACTGAAAACAGCCCCAAGTGTCTCAGTCTTTCCTCATACGATCTTCCTTCCATACCAGGCAACATCCTGGTAAACCTCCTCTGCACCCGTTCCAGTGCCTCCACATCCTTCCTATAGTATGGCGACCAAAACTGCACACAATATTCCAGATGCGGCCGCACCAGAGTCTTATACAACTGCATCATGACCTCAGGACTCTGGAACTCAATTCCTCTACCAATAAAAGCCAGTACGCCATATGCCTTCCTCACCGCACTATTTACCTGGGTGGCAACTTTCAGAGATCTGTGTACATGGACACCAAGATCCCTCTGCTCATCCACACTACCAAGTATCCGACCATTAGCCCAGTACCCCATCTTTTTGTTATTCTTCCCAAAGTGAATCACCTCACACTTAGCTACATTGAATTCCATTTGCCACCTTTCTGCCCAGCTCTGCAGCTTCTCTATATCCTGCTGTAACCTGCCACATCCTTCCTCACTGTCAACAACTCCTCCGACTTTCGTATCATCCGCAAACTTGCTCACCCAACCTTCTAACCCCTCTTCCAGGTCATTTATAAAAATGACAAACAGCAATGGTCCCAAAACAGATCCTTGCGGAACACCGCTAGTGATGGCACTCCATGAAGAAACTTTGCCATCAACTACTACCCTCTGTCTTCTTCCATCCAGCCAATTCCTAATCCAAACCTCCAACTCACCCTCAATGCCATATCTCCGTATTTTCTGCAGTAGCCTACCATGGGGAACCTTATCAAACGCCTTACTAAAATCCATATATACCACATCTACCGCTTTCCCCTCATCAGCCTCCTTCGTCACCTTTTCAAAGAATTCAATAAGGTTTGTGAGGCACGATCTGCCCTTCACAAAACCATGCTGACTATCCTTGATCACATTATTCCTATCCAGATGTGCATAAATCCTATCCCTTACAATTCTCTCTAAGACTTTGCCCACAACAGAAGTGAGACTCACCGGCCTATAGTTATTAGGGTTATCCCTACTCCCCTTTTTGAACAAGGGAACCACATTTGCTATCCTCCAGTCTTCTGGCACTACTCCTGTAGACAAGGAGGACATAAAAATCAAGGCCAATGGCTCTGCAATCTCCTCCCTTGCTTCCCAGAGAATCCAAGGATAAATGCCATCAGGCCCAGGGGACTTATCCATTTTCACCTTTTCCAGGATTTCCAACACCTCTTCTCTACATACCTCAAAGCCATCCATTCTACTTATTTGTGACTCAGTATTCACATCGACGACAATGCCCTGTTCCTGAGTAAATACTGAAGAAAAGTATTCATTCAGTGTCTCTCCAATCTCTTCCACCTCCACACGCAACTTCCCACTACTATCCTTGACTGGACCTATTCCTACCCTAGTCATTCTTTTATTCCTAACATACCTATAGAAAGCCTTAGGGTTTTCCCTAATCCTACCGACTAAGTACCTTTCATGTCCCCTCCTTGCTGCTCTTAGCTCTCTCTTCAGGTCCTTCCTGGCTACCCTATAACTCTCAATCGCCCCAATTGAACCTTCACGTCTCATCTTGAGATAGGCCGCCCTCTTCCATTTAACAAGGGATTCCAATTCCTTATTAAACCACGGCTCCCTCGCACGACCCTTTCCTCCCTGCCTGACAGGTACATAATTATCAAGGACACTCAATAGTTGCTCCTTGAACAAGCTCCACATATCATTTACACTCTTGCCTTGGAGTCTACTTTTCCAAGCCACACATCCTAAGTCATGCCTCACCGCATCATAATTTCCCTGACCCCAGCTATAACTCTTGCCCTGTAGTACACACTTATCCCTCTCCATCACGAGAGTAAAAATCACCGAATTATGGTCACTATCCCCAAAGTGCTCACCTACCTCTAATTCTAACACCTGGCCTGGTTCGTTACCCAGAACCAAATCCAGTATGGCCTCACCTCTTGTTGGCCTGTCTACATATTGTGTCAGGAAACTCTCCTGCACACATTGAACAAACACTGACCCATCTAACGAACTTGAGCTATAGCTTTCCCAATCAATATCAGGAAAGTTAAAGTCCCCCATAACAACCACCCTATTACTGTCACTCATCTCCTGAATCACCTTCCCTATCCTTTCTTCAATGATTCTAGGACTATTAGGAGGCCTGTAAAAGACTCCTAACAGGGTGACCTCACCTTTCCTATTCCTAACCTCAGCCCAAACTACCTCAGATGGCAAGTCCTCATCCATCGTCCTTTCCACCACTGTAATACTATCTTTGACAAGCAATGCCACACCTCCCCCTCTTTTACCCCCACCTCTGACCCTACTAAAACATTTAAATCCTGGAACCTGCAACATTTCTGCCCACATTGCCCCTGTCCCTTTTATTCCATGGCTTACATCTTATCCACGTCAGTCTGTCAAGTACCACAGTATCAGACATCTTCTGGAAATCCACATACATACAAATCTATGAATCATAGAGTCATGCAGCACAGAAACAGGCCCTTTGGCCCACAATGTCTATGCTAACCAATAAAGACCAAACCATACTCGTCACATTTCCCGGTGGGAGCAGGAGGAGGCTATTCAGCTTCTCGAGGTGGCTCCATCATTCAATAAGATCGTGGCTGATCTGATTGTAATCTCAAATCCCCATTCCCACATACCTTACACCTCTTGATCAACAAGAATCTCTCTGCATCTGCCTTCAAAATCTTCAAGGACTCTGGTTCCACCACCTTTCGCGAAGAGAGGGTCAAAAGCTCCTGACCTTCTGAAAACACACAGCTGTTCGAGTGGAAGGAGAGCCAAGGCTATACTGAGGTCAGGAGCTGAAGGCCCAGGCAGAACCCAAACTGGGTGTCACTGAGCAGGTTATTGCTGAGCAGGTGCTGCTTGATGAGACCTTCCATCACTTTACTGATGATCGAGAGTAGACTGATGGGGCAGTAACTAGCTGGATTGGATTTGTCCTGTTTTTATGGGACATACCTGGGCAATTTTCCAGATTAGATGTTAGTGTTATAGCTGTACCGAAACACTTGGCTAGGGGAGCGGCAAGTTCTGGAGCACAAGTCTTCGGTCCTATTGCCGGAATGTTATCAGGGCCCACTGCCTTTGTACTATCCAGTGTCTCTAACCATTCCTTTATGTAGAAACACAGAAAACAGGAACAGGAGTTGGCCACTTGGCCTTTCTTGCTCTGCCATTTAATAGGGGGTCAGGTACATGATTCTTTGAAAGTTGCATCACAGGTGGACAGAGTAGGTAAGAAGGCTTGTAGCATGCTTGCCTTCAGTGCTCAGACCTTTGAATTGGGATGTCATGGAGCAGTTGTACAGGACTTTAGTGAAGCCTTTTCTGGAGCACTATCTACAGTTCTGGTTGCCCTGCTACAGGAATGATACTATTAAATCAGGGAGAGTTCAGAAAAGATTTATTAGGATGTTACCAGGACTGGAGGGTTTGAGTTAAATGGAGAGTCTGAATAGGCTAGTTTTTCACTAGAACGCAGGAGGTTGAGGTTATAGAGGTTTGTAAAAATTATCAGGAGTACGGATAAGGTGAATAGCAAAGGTCTTTTCTCTTGGGAAGGGGAGTTCAAAACTAGGGGGCATAATTTGAATGT
Source organism: Chiloscyllium plagiosum (assembly GCF_037043375.1). Lineage (NCBI taxonomy): Eukaryota > Metazoa > Chordata > Chondrichthyes > Orectolobiformes > Hemiscylliidae > Chiloscyllium > Chiloscyllium plagiosum. Next base: position 133,243,029 of record NW_028270144.1, read on the forward strand.
GAGAGGAGAAAGTTTTATGCGGGACATGAGGGGCAACCTTTTTACACAGAGTGGTTTGTGTGTGGAATGAGTTGAGAGGAGGTGGTGGATGCAGGTACAGTTACAACATTTAAAAGACATGTACATGAATAGGAAAGGTATAGAGGGATATGGGCCTCTATATCTGAAAGATAGGACTAGAAGACAGTGAGATCTGCAGATGCTGGAGATCAGAGTCTAGATTAGAGTGGTGCTGAAAAAGCACAGCAGGTCAGGCAGCATCCGAGGAGCAGGAAAATTGATGTTTCAGGCCAGAGCCCTTCATCAGGAAGATAGGCTTAGTTTAGGAAACCTGGTCAGCATTGACAAGTTAGACCAAAGAGTCTGTTTCTGTGCTGTATGAACTCCTTCAAATATTCAATGTTATCCTTAAACTGCAATCCCAGGCTCTGGACTGCCCCACCATTGGGAACATCCTTCCTGCTTCCACACTGTCCAGTCCTATTTATAGGTTTCTATGAGATCCCCTCATACTTCTAAACAAAAATCACGTGGAGTGAATTGAATTGGCTGAAGACTGGTGTCTGTGATACTGGGGACCACTGGATGAGGCTGAGATGGATCATCCACTCAGCACTTCTGAAGATTGCTTCAGCCTTTTGCCCTGATGTGCTGGGCTCCTCCATCATTGAGTTAGGATGTGGAGCTACCGGTGTTGGACTGGGATGGACAAGGTCAGGAGTCACACCATCCCAGATTACAGTCCAACAGGTTCACCTGATGAAGGAGCAGTGCTCCAAAAGCTTGTGATTTCAAATAAACTTGTTGGACTATAACCTGGGGTCATGTGACTTCTGCCTTTCTTCAGCGAGTTGTTTAATTCATGACTGGATATGGCAGGACTGCAGAGTTTAGATCTGATCTGTTGGTTGTGGGATCACTTAGCTCTGTCTATCACTTGCTGCTTATATCATAGATCCCCCACAGCGTGGAAGCAGGCCATTCAGTCCATCGAGTCCACACTGACCCTCCGAAGAGTATCCCACCCAGATCCACGCCCCTACCCAATCTCTGTAACCCTGAATTTCCCATGGCCAATCCATCTAACTTAAACATCATCATCACCATAGAATAGAATCTCTACAGTATGGAAATAGGCCATTTGACCAATAAGTCCACACTGACCCATTCCCCTACCGTATTATTTCCCATGATGAACCACATATTCCTTGAACACTATGGACAATTTAGCATGGTTAATCCACCCGAACTTGCACATCTTTGGAACATGGGAGGAAACCAGAGCACCCGGTGGAAACCCTCACAGTCGCCCAAGGGTGGAATTGAACCCAGATGCCCACATTGTAAGGCAGCAGTGCTAATTACTGAGCCACCATGCCTCCCCTCCCCCAGTGCTGTTGAGAATGCAAGTAGTCCTGTTTGGTGGCTTCACCAGGTTGACCCAGTGTGGGACAATGCCATTGGTTTAAGATTGAGATGATTGGGATGACCCTTCTGAATTGTGTCCCTTCAGCAGAGACATCGTGCTCTCTCTCTCTCTGTGTCTCTCCTTCTTACACTCTCTCTATGATCTACTCTCTTTATGTCTCTCACTCCCTCTGTTATTTGGTCTTTCTCTCATACTCTCTCTCAGCTGCTCTCTCTCTGTCTTGGCAGGAGAACAAACAACGTGCTCTGTTGGAGAGGAAACGTCGAGAGAGGGAGAAGGAGGAGAAGAAAGCTAAGCGGATCTCGATTGCGAGCTGCTCTCACATGGAGAAGGATCTAGGAGGTGGAGATCTGGAGTCACTATTGCGTAGCAACCAGAACTCATTCCGACTGAAGAGCAGCCGACAGCGAGAAGGCCCGATCCCCAGGAGCCAGTCACTGAAGCAAATTCGGGCAAGAAGTGAACAAAGTGATTCAGGGAATGGCTCCCTGACCCGTGATGATGCTCAGATGCTGAGGGAAGTTTCTAAGAAGCTGCTCAGTTTCCAGGTTGGAGCAGGGAATTCTGGGCAGCGGCACAAACAGTGCAAATTTGCCCAGACCTTACGGATCTCGGAGGAATGCAATGAGTTAATGAAGGGCAGCACTACCCAGACTAATGGGCATGCTGAGGTGGGTCGGGAGCAGGAGGAGGGGCTGCTGGGATCTGGGGCATCCAGGCCTGGGACAGCAGGGTCTGGGCTGGCAGAAGTCCCTGCTCTTGGGGAGTCGGAACATTCTGGCAGTCTGGTCCCAGCAGCAGCCCAGCAGCCGAGCAGCCCAGTCCCACCAGCAGCCCAGCAGCCGGGCAGCCCAGTCCCAGCAGCAACCCAGCAGCTGGGCAGCCCAGTCCCAGCAGCAGCCCAGCAGCCAGGCAGCCAAGTCCCAGCAGCAGCCCAGCAGCCGGGCAGCCTGGTCCCAGCAGTAAACCAAGAGCATGGGAGCATGATCCCAACAGCAGCCCAGCAGCTTGGCAGCTCAGTCCCAGCAGCAGCCCAGAAGCCTAGCAGCCAAGTTCCAGCAGCAGCCCAGCAGCTTGGCAGCCAAGTCCCAGCAGCAGTCCAGCAGCCGGGCAGTCCAGTCCCAGCAGCAGCCCAGCAGCCTGGCAGCCTGGTCCCAGCAGCGATCCAGCAGCCTGGCAACCAAGTCCCAGCAGCAGTCCAACAGCCTGGCAGCCAAGTTCCAGCAGCAGCCCAGCAGCCGGGCAGCCTAGTCCCAGCAGCAGCCCAGCAGTCGGGTAGTCCGCCGCTTTCCCTCTCTGGAGGTTTTCCGATGGGAATGGATATGGAGTCAGGAACCAGGGCAGGAGGTTCTACCATGAGCTGTGTCCCTGATCCTGGAGCAGCTCCCTCGCAGTACAATCTGACTCCATCCCCTCTTGCTGGGAATTCTCCTGATTCTGAACAAGAGCAGAAATCATTGCCTTCAAACCCCCCTGCCAAAGCTCAGTATCCATCAGCCTCCTCAGCCAGGGTCTTCCGGAAAGATTTCTCCCACAGTTTCTCTGGAGACAAGCCTAGACCTGCAGCCAGGAAACGCTCCCTCACTCGTGGTTTCTCTGCAGACAAGGTACCATCTTCCCCAGCTGTCAGGAAATTCTCTATCCCCATTGCACCCAAATCGGTGAAGCCTACCACAGTCAACAAGCCAACCCAGAAGGATGAGGCAAAGGCTGAACAGTCCCAAACTTGGAAGCTTTCCAGTTTCTTCAGCAAAAAACACAGCAAAGCATCAATGCAGGAGTCTGCCACAGACGGGAGAGTGAGAAAAGAGGTGCCAGAAAGCCCCACTTATGGCACTAACCCCTTGGCAAACTTTTTTAAACGTTTCAGTGACAGCAAAACAACTAAACACAAAAATCCATCAAATGCCACTATGGTGCCAAAAACAGACGATGGGAATGAGGCATCTTAACCCCTGAGTGATACGGGGGGTTGGGGGGAGAAGGGGTACATGGGAGTTAGCACCTCTGCTGTTCTGCCAATGGCCTGAGCAGAAATGCAGCATACACTGGCTTCATCAACCATCCATCAACAAATAGATGGAGTTTCATTGAGTGTCCTCCATGTGTAAGGGATCAGAGAGGGTCAAAGGTCTGTAGTTCCAGGAGTGACCGATAGAGAGTGTCCATCATTCAGTGATTGAGGTGAGAGCTGGAAACAGACAAATGTAGCAGGAAATTTAGAAATCTGTTCAAGTCCGAGTGGGTCAATGAGTGGGGAACTGGCAGTGAGGGTTGATGATCTCTTTTTATCGATTGGCTGAGAGGAAGATGATTTGAAGAGGAGCCAGTCAATAAGGAACAAGAGCAGACCACTCAGCCTTTTGAACATACTCTGCCATTCAATAATAATCCATTCAACAATAATTCAATAATTATTCATGGCTGATTGCATTTTAACCTGAACTCTCCATTCTGACATATTCCTGAGAATCTCTCATCCCCTTGGTCATAAAGAATCTGTCCATTTCTGCCTTGAAGTGATAACTCATCCAATCACCATCCTCCCATTGATGGAAAATTGGTATTTATGAAAGATTAAGATGTACAATGTTTTTGACAGTTCAGCGAATGTGGAGTGAATTGTGTAACATATTACATTTGAAAATATCATATTGGGATGTGGAGAGTCTATTTCTAGAACACGATGGCTGCTGGTGTCTCCAAACTCAGAGACTGAGTCGATTCTTTACTGATGTTAAGTCCATAGGGATTAAAGGGAGAAAGTGAGCACTGCAGATGCTGGAGATCAGAGTCGAGAGAGTGGTGCTGGAAAAGCACAGCAGGTCAGGCAGCATCCGAGGAGCAGAAGAATTGACATTTTGGGCATAAGTCCTTCATCAGGAATGTAGGGACTATATCCTCATTCACCTCCCCAGCCAGTCACCTCAAACTGATCGAATAACAAAGGATTTGCTGAGGGCTTCACCAATGATTTTGCAGAGGGACTGCACTGGTACGTTTCTGTATTGAATAACTGGGATTAATCCACAGTCAGGAATCTCGTGTGTTAAAGTGAAACATCTTCATTTGAGCATGATATCTCACACATCCATCCATCATTTTCCTGTTATAACCATATTCATAATAGAATATTTTTAATGTAAATTGTCATGATGGAATTCTACCATCCCACCAATGGCAGTTCCTGTTGGAAATGTAAATGTTGAATTTATAATGAAAAGTCACCTAAAATAAACCAGCCTTTGAAACTGGAGCTGATAGGTGTTGAATTGAACAATATCTGCACTTTCTTTCATCCACACCCACAGGGACGTGTCCTGTCAAATTACTCTGTCGTATCACATTGCCTCTGTAATATTTCTGTTTTCCACGGTTTCTCTGATTCCTGATTGAAAGTTCTGAGTGAATTTCCATCCATCGCCCACTCAGACAGTGTGCCCTAAATCACAGTCTACCATGTCAAAAAAAACTTCCCTTTCTGGTCCTTATCCTTGACTTCCTTAAAACTGAATCATTGAACCAAGGAATTGGTTACACAGAAGGTGACCACTTGTCCCACAGTGCCTGTGCTGCCTATCTGCAAGAGCACCTCCACCTGTTCTATTTCGCTGCCCTTCCTCGGGGCATTTCGACCATTTGTTGTTGATCAGGTTGTTCTGACTGAGGGAGTGGCTTACTCTGATCCCACTGTGCCATGAGCTGCTACATCAAATAAAAATATTGTTCCCAGTTATCAAGGTGGCCAGTTCTATAATTCCCTGTCTCAAGGTTTAAACAGCAAGATTAATTAGCCAGGCTCCTCTATTAACATAGTTTATTGTCTAAATAAATTGTATTCAATGAAGAGACACTAATAGGCTCACACAGAGTCAGTGGATTATTCTTGAGGGCAAAAGCATAAAGTGTGGAATGTTCTGGAATCTGCTGCTCTGGCACACATACTTTTTGAAGTCTTGCAGATACAGTTTGCTCAGGAAATACAATCTTGAGGTGTTCCTTCAATCACTCTCCAAACAAGTAAATACCTTTCACCCTGATCTGCTGTTGAGGAATTTCTTTTTTGGAAATGGGAAGGATCAACTAGTCAGCTTGTCTCTCACAGGCTTTTCTCCAGCCAAGGCAGCTTTCTGTGTTCCCTCCACATTCTTCCTAAACCACAAAACCCATAACTAGACACAGTGCTCCAGCTGAAGCCAGACTAGCGATGGTCCGCTTCTGGATTATTTTACATCTCTCCAAATCTCTTGCCACTGGAAATAGTTCTTCCTTTACTTGATCCAAACCCCTCACCAATTGGATATCCGAATTAAATCTCCTCTTAACCTTCCCTGTTCTACAGAGAATAATCCTGGCATCTGCATTCTCTCCAGCTTCACTGAAGTAAGAACCATTTGGCGGTTATTTTCCTGCTCGTTCTATTGACTGACAGTCACAGGAACAAAAGCAATGATACTTGCCCAGCTCCCAATATCCTGCAGCAAATTCAAATCTTTCCTGAGGCCTCTCTGTTTGACTGGACTCCTTGGTTTGGTCTTCTCTCAGTGAAGATGCACATTTCCCTTCATGTCCTGAGGCTGACATGTCTTCAGAGCTGTGAGACTGTGAGCTCTGACTGGTCTGAACCAGCTCCTAGCTGGAAGGAAATATCCTGTCTATCTCCTCTTCCGCAAGTAGATAGGATAATGAAGAAGGCGTTTGTTAAGCTTTCCTTTATTGGTCAGAGTACTGAGTACAGGAGTTGGGAGGTCATGCTGTGGCTGAACAGGACATTGGTTAGGCCACTTTTGGAATATTGCGTGCAATTCTGGTCTCCCTGCTATTGTAAGATGTTGTGAAACTTGAAAGGGTTCAGAAAATATTTACAAGGATGTTGCCAGGGTTGGAGGATTTGAGCTATAGGGAGAGGTTGAACAGACTGGGGCTGTTTTCCCTGGAGCGTCGGAGGCTGAGGGGTGACCTTACAGAGATTTACAAAATTATGAAGGGCATGGATAGGATGAATAGACACAGTCTTTTCCCTGGGGTCGGGGAGTCCAGAACTAGAGGGCATAGGTTTAGGGTGAGAGGGGAAAGATATAAAAGGGATCTTAGCGGCAATGTTTTCATGCAGAGGATGGTACGTGTATGGAATGAGCTGCCAGAGGAAGTGGTCGAGGCTGGTACAATTGCAACATTTAAGAGGCATTTGGATGGGTTTATGAATAGGAAAGGTTTGGAGGGATATGGGCCAGGTGCTGGCAGGTGGGACTAGATTGGGTTGGGATATCTGGTCGGCATAGCAGGGGTAGAGGCAGAGACTGACTCCTCCAAGAGCTGGATCGAAGCCCTGGAAACACAGGTCCGGGGTCTGTTGAATCTGGTAGATGATCTCGAAAACAGGGGCAGAAGAAAGAACCTGCAATTGTTGGCACACTAGAGGGGCAGAAGGTGAACGGCTGGTGGAGCTCTTTGGTAAGTGGTTCATTGAATTCCTTGGTTTGGAGGTTGAGAAGGGAAGGATAAAAATTGAAAGAGCCCACTGGACCGTGGCACAAAAGCCAGGTGCGGATCAGCATCCACACACTGTCCTGGTGAGGTTCCATCATTATAAAGACAAGCAGAGGGTCATGGAAGCTTCCAGAGCCCAGGCAGGGACCCGAGGGCATTGGTGTGTGGGGGCTCCAGGGTCATGTTCTTTCAGGACTTTTCGGCAGCAGTGATCTGGAAAAGGAAGTCCTACGATGGCGTCAAGAAGAGATTGAGTGAGCTTGGGATCCAGTATTCTTTTAGATATTCAGCAGTGCTTTGGCTCAATCATAATGGATCCATACATTTGTTCGACTCACCAGAGAAAGTGAAGAACCTTTTGGACACGCTGACTTAAGTCGAACGGCCGAGTAGGTGTAGAGGACAGAGCTGTTCGGGTTTGTTCTTTAAAAATGACTTGGTGGAGTCTCCATTCTGGTAATAAGTTATGTGAAATGATGTCCGGGATGGGGAGAGTATTTATCTTTAATCTCTAAGTTATGTGAAGGGATGGGTGACATATTTGTTTTACTTGTCTATAGTACTAACCTTGCTCTTGGTGTTTTCTTTTTTCTACCGGGTGGTGGGTGTATGTGGTGCGACCCTAGCTGGTAGGAGTTGAGGGGGTGGTTGGGATGGTGGGTAGGATGTGTAGGTACCCCCTTTGAATGGGGAGTAATTCCTCCAATCAGTGCCTTGGGCGATTTTTTGTTTTTCTGTTTTTGCTATATATAGTTTTTGTAAGTTTTGTAGATTTGTTGGCTGTAGTTATTTTAGTCTGTAGTTTTTGGGATTTGTGAATTTTTTTTGCATTAAAGCTCAGCTATCTATAGTTTGGATTCTTCCTCTCTGGAGTCTAAATGGTGCTATAGAACATTATGGCTAGGGATGTGTTTAAGTGGTGCTCCTGGAATATTAAGGGGAGTCACTCGCTGGCAAGAGGAGGAAGGTACTTTCCAGCCTTAAAAGGCAGAGGGTGGATGTTGCCTTATTACAAGAAACACACTTGGATGATGCAGAGCATTTGAAACTGCAACAGAATGGCTATGACCAGGTTTATTTTTCACCTTTCAATACGAGGAGTAGAGGGATGGCCATTCTAGTTAGAAAGAATCTCCCATTTAAGTTATTAGAGTGTATTAAATACACACAGGAGATTTGTAATCCTTAAAGCTCTGGTACATGGGGAAGAATACAGGATCTTAAATGTTTACTGTTCCCCCGGCCCACCCCCTTAAACTTTTGACAGACACACTTTCTAGACTGGTTAACTTTGTATCTCAACATATTATCGTAGGTGGGGATTTCAACTGTCTCATATTCACTATGGTAGACAGATTGCCCAAAGGCCCTCCGATATCTTCTTTACGATCTAAGCAATTAAGGGATTTGTGTGCTGAATTGGGGTTGGTAGGTGTTTGGAGGCACCTTCACCCCACTGGCAGGGACTTCACATTCTTTTCAAACCCATATAAATGCCATACCAGGATTGACCTTTTTCTGATCCCCGCAGCACATCTGGGCTCGGTGGAGTCATGTACAACTGGCAAGGTCACTATTTCCGATCAAGCCCTAGTGTATTTAATGAGGAGAAAGTGAGGTCTGCAGATGCTGGAGATCAGAGCTGAAAATGTGTTGCTGGAAAAGCGCAGCAGGTCAGGCAACATCCAGGGAACAGGAGAATCGACGTTTCGGGCATTCCTGAAGAAGGGCTTATGCCTGAAACGTCGATTCTCCTGTTCCCTGGATGCTGCCTGACCTGCTGCGCTTTTCCAGCAACACATTTTCAGCTAGTGTATTTAATGGTCAAGAATAAGGATACGGTGGTAGGCTTGAGGCACTGCCAACTGGACCCCTTGATCCTCAAGGATAGCAAGTTTACTGAATTATTTTCTACTGAGTTCAGGGCTTTTTTAGACATTAATTCAGACTCAGCCAATAACCCATCCATTCTCTGGGAAACAGCTAAAGCCTATGCCAGGGGGTTGGTTATTTCCTCTCCAGCCAGTAAGAAGTGGCAGATGGGTGAGCAGCAATGCTTGCTCGAGATGCGTCTGAAAGTAGCTGAAAAGGCAAACTTTGACAGGCCCTCGCTGGTTAAACTGCAGAGGATCACAGTGCATCAGGCAATGCTGAACTCTATGCTCACATGGACAGCAAAGGGGGAGCTTACATTTGCAAGACAAAGGCTGTTTGAACATGGGGACATGTACCTAGTGTACCTTGCCAGGAAAAGGAGTGCCCCCCAAGTCATTATTTCGATCAGGGGGGACACAGGAAATTTAAACCATGATTCTAAAAGGATTAATGCAGCATTCTGGAAGTTTTACTCTGAACTATACCAATCTGAAAGCTGTGAGAGTGGGCGGGTTAGGATGGAGTCTTTTTTTAAGAATGTGGACCTTCCGGGAGTGACACCTGAACAAGAGTCTCTCCTCAATGCCCCGTTGTCAGAGCAAGAGGTGCAGGAGGCTGTGAGGCAGCTCCAGGATGGGAAGGCGCCGGTCCTGACAGGCTTCCCAGTGAGTTGTATGAGGAATTTATAAGTATATTGTCAGGGCCGATGCTTATTATGTTTAATGACTCACATAGTCATGGCCTCCTCCCACCATCTCGAGGAGAGGTGAACATTTCTCTCATCCTTAAAAAAGAGAAGGCCCGGAGGATTGTACTTCCTATATGCCCATTTCACTCCTGAATATTGACTGAAAATCCTATCCAAGACTCTGCCATGAAGGATAGTAACTGTACTGCCCTCCATCAAGATAGAGGATCAGACAGGGTTCATAAAAGGTTGCAGATTGATGGCTAATGTCAGGAGATAACATGATCCAAGTCAACACAATTGGTACAGGGATTAGTGATCTCCTTAGATGTGGAAAATGCATTTGACAGGGTCGAGTGGCCATATCTTTTTCATACTTTGAAGTGGTTTGGCCTGGGAGAGACCTTCATCAGGTGGGTGGAGGTTTTGTATAGTGACCCTCTTGCTGCAGTCCTCACCAATGGTGTGCAGTCAAGCAATTTCAATATTTGTAGGGGCAGTCGACAAGGCTGTCCCTTCTCACCACTGGTGATTGAACCGCTGGCCGAGGCAATATGCAGGGATCCCAATATAACCGCTCCAGAAGTGGGGACAAAGTCACATAGGATTACACTGTATGCGGATGACGTTCTTATCTTCTTACCAAACCCAACAGTCTCAGTGCCACACCTGATACAATGCATCAATCTTTTTGGGGGCTTCTCGGGTTATAAGATCAACTTTGCGAAATAAGAGACACGCCCATCGGTGATCTCCCGAGAGTGCCTGATCCTGAGGGCGGATCTCGATTTCCCTTTAGATGGTCACAGGAGGCTTTCTACTTAGGTATATTTATCACTCCCGTCTGTGATTGGCTATTTAAAGCCAATTTTGCCCACTTATTCAACAGAATCAAGCAGGACCTTCATAGATGGAAGGCGTTCCAATCTCTTGGTTAGGTCGGATAGCCCTCATTAAAGTGAACATTCTCCTCCATCTGCTGTATCCTTGCAATTCTGTATTCTGTGCAAATGCTTCCTCTACTTTTTACTAAGCATGTATTTAGAAGACTGAAAAGCTGGTCCAGCTCCTTTATCTGGTATCACAAGCAACCCTAATTAAATTGACTAAACTGCAGTTTCCTTACAGACCGGAAGGAGTGGGCCTCCCAGAATATCAGAAACTATCAGTTAAGCTCATTGCTTTCGTACGTGAATGATTGGGCCCAGGGGGACCCTCACCCACTTTGGTTGGACATCGAAGTATTGGACATTGAGATTTCTTCTGATATCTGGGAGGATATCTGGGAAAATGCAAGAAGGATCTCAATTTGCAACAGGACCCACACCTTGCAATTGAAGATTCTCCACAGGGTCCATTTGTCCCCAGAACGCTTTGCTAAATTTAACGTGGGAGCTTCTCCAATGTACCCTAAATGTAAAGTGAGCATGGAAACGCTTACTCATTGTCTTTGGTCCTGCCACAGAATGCGGACATACTGGAGCGCTGTGGTAGGCGAAATAGAGAAGGTCTTGGGGGTGGGTGTCGGAAAATCCCCCGGGGCTGGTGGACTGGCGTAAGCTGGTCATGGAGCACATCCCCTTGGATTTTCTTATGAGTACAGATTTGTCCACCACATTAATAAGAGTCTTTATATAGCCATGGCAATTCCTTGTGATTAATCTGGTATCCAGAGGGGAGGAACTACGCACATATGAATATGTTTAAACTTATGCGCTCAATGATCGATGGCTATTGCTTTGTTTCATTGAGCTGTGTTATGGTTATTATCATTATTATTATTGTTAAGATTTTCCTTTTTTAGCTTAGTTATTAGTTATTATTTGTTATTTGTTTATGTAATTAGTGGGTTTGTCTTTTAACTGGTTTGAATTATTTTGGTTTTGTATTAGTTGTAATATTCAAAAGAATTTGAATTTTTTTTTGAATTTGAACTTTATTTTTTAATAAAAATATAGTTAAAAGCAAAAAAAAGAATCTCACCCATTTTTTCTGACTCCATATATAACTTTCCTCCTTTGTCCTTGAGTGGGCCAACACTTTGCCTAGTTCCTGCTTGCTCCTTATCTTGGAATAAAAGGCTTTGGGGTTTTCCGTAACTCTGCTAGCTAAGGAATCTCATGACCCCTTTTAGCCCTCTTCATTCCTCGTTGCAGATTGGGCCTGCATTCCCGATATTTTCCAAAGCTTTCAGTCACTTAGACCTTATGTTCGCATCCTAATGGTTCCCTAATCTTGCCATTTCTATTCCTCATGTTCACAGGAACATATCTCTCCTGAACTCCAATCAACCTCTCTTTAAAAGCCTCCCACATATCGAATGTGGATTTCCCTTCAAACAGCTGCTCCCAATCTACATTCCCAGCTCCTGCCAAACTTTGCTATAGTTGGCTTTCCCCCAGTTTAGCACTTTTCCTTCAGAACCACTCTTGTCTTTGTCCATGAATATTCTAAAACTTACAGAATTGTGATCACTATTCCCAAAGTAATCCCGGACTGAAACTTCAACCACCTGTCTGGGCTCATTTCCCAACACCAGGTCCAGTATGGCCCCTTCCCAAGTTGGTCTATTTACATACTGTTCTAGAAACCTCTCCTGGATTATCCTTACAAATTCTGCTCCATCCAGACCTCTAACACTAAGTGAATCCCAGTCAACATTGGGAAAATTAAAATCTCCTATCACCACCACCCCTTTTGCTCCTACAACTTTCCATAAACTGTTTACATATGTATACCTCTATCTCACATTTGCTGTTAGGAGGCTTGTAGTACAGCCCCAAAATTGTTACCGCACCCTTCCCATTTCTGAGCTCTGCCCATGTTGCCTCACTGCTTGAGCCCTTCATAGTGCCCTCCTACAGCACAGCTGTGATATCCTCTCTGACCAATCATGCAACTCCTCCACCCCTTTTACCTCCCTCTCTATTCCCCCCTGAAGCATCGATACCCTGGGATATTTAGTTGCCAATCATGCCCTTCCCTCAACCAAGTCTCAGTAATAGCAGTAACATCATATTCCCAAGTGGTGGCACAGTTGGTTAGCACTGCTGCCTCACAGCGCTAGAGACCCGGATTCAATTCCTGCCTCAGGCAACTGACTGTGTGGAGTTTGCACATTCTCCCCGTGTCTGTGTGGGTTTGCTCCAGTTTCCTCCCACAGTCCAAAAATGTACAGGTTAGATGAATTGGCCATGCTAAATTGCCTGTAGTGTTGGGTGAAGGGATAAATGTGGGTAGTGGGTCGGCGTGGACTTGTTGGGCCGAAAGGCCTGTTCCCACACTGGAAGTAATCTAATCTAATTTGATTTACCTACTGTATGCCTCACATTAAAACAAATGCACCTCAGACCACCAGTCTTTTTGTGTTCATTCTCTGCTTCCTGCCTACTCTTCCCCTTTCTCACACTGACTTCATTATTTAGTTTCTTACAGACTTTAGTTACTACCTCCTTCCTGTCCACTAACATCCTCATTTGGTTCCCATCCCCTGCCACATTAGTTAAAACCCTCCCCAACACCGTTAGCAAAAGCATCCCCAAGGACATTGGTTCCAGTCTGTCCCAGGTGTAGACAAGCTAATTTGTAATAGTCCCACCTCCCCCAGAACCAGTCCCGATGTTCCAAAAATCGGAATCCCTCCCTCCTGCACCATCTCTCAAGCTAGTATTCATCCTGCTTATTCTATCATTCCTACTCTGACTAGCATGTAGCACTGGTAGCAATCTTGAGATTACAACTTCTGAGGTCCTGCATTTTAACTTGGTTCCTAACTCCCTAAATTCTTTGTGGAGGACCTCATCCCATTTTATACCTACATCATTGGTGCCTCTATGCACCACAACAATTGGCTGTTAACCCTCCCCCTTGAGAATTTTCTGCAGTTGACCTGAGACATCCCTCCCCGTGCACCTGGGAGGCAACATACTATCTGGGAGTCTCGTTTTCGATCACAGTACTCCTATCTACTCCCCTTACAATTGAATCCCTATGACTATAGCCCTTCCACTCTTTTTCCAGCCCTTCTGTACAGCAGAGCAGCCACGGTGCCATAAACCTGATTACTCCTGCCTTCCCCTGGTGAGCCATCTACCCCAACAGTATCCAAAATGGTATACCTGTTTTGGAGGGAGATGACCAGAAGGGAACACCTACACTGCCTTCCTGCTCTTTCTCTACCTTTTGGTCACCCAATCCTTTTCTCCCTCAGCAATTCTAATCTGCGGTGTGACCAATTCACTGAACATGTTATCCACGACCTCCTCAGCATCGCGGATCCTCCACAGTGAGTCCATCCACAGCTCCAGAGCAGTCATGTGGTCAAACAAGAGCTGCAGCTGGACACACTTCCTGCACATGAAGGAGCCAGGGACATCAGCCACGTCCCTGATCTCCCACATTGAGCAAGAGGAGCATAACACGGGGGGTGGGGGTGAGGTGAGTTGGGGGCGAGGGCGAGGGTGGGGGCGAGGGTGAGGGTGGGGATGAGGGTGGGGGTGGGGATGAGGGTGGGGATGGTTGGGGGTGAGGGTGGGGGTGAGGGGTGGTTGGGGGTGAGGGTGGGGGTGAGGGGGGGTTGGGCGTGAGGGTGGGGGTGAGGGGGGGTTGGGCGTGAGGGTGGGGGTGAGGGTGGAGGTGGGGGTGAGCGTGAGGATGGGGTGGGGGGAGGTTGGGGGTGAGGGTGAGGGTGGGGGTGGGGGGAGGTTGGGGGTGGGGGTGAGGGTGAGGGTGAGGGTGGGGGTGAGGGTGAGGGGGGTGTTGGGGTGGGGCTGAGGGTGAGGGCGGGGGGGTGGGGGGTGGGTGGCGTGTGAGTGGGGGTGAGGGTGGGGGAGAGGGTGGGGGCGAGGGTGGAGTTGGGGGTGAGGATGGCGGTGGGAGCGAGGGTGGGGGTGGGGTTGGGGGTGAGGGTGGGGGTGAGGGTGGGGATGAGGGTGAGGGGGGGATGAGGGTGAGGGGGGGTGAGGGTGAGGGGGGGTGGGGTTGGGGGTGAGGGTGAGGGTGAGGGTGGGGGTGGGGATGAGGGTGGGGGTGGGGCTGAGGGTAAGGATGGGGTGAGGGTAAGGATGGGGGTGAGGGTGAGGGTGGGGTTGGGGGTGAGGGTGGGGATGAGGGTGGGGGTGGGGATGAGGGTGGGGGTGGGGTTGGGGGTGAGGGTGGGGCTGAGGGTGAGGGTGAGGGTGGGGGTGGGGTTGGGGGTGGGGTTGGGGGTGAGGATGAGGGTGGGGGTGAAGGGGTGTTGGGGTGGGGGTGAGGGTGGGGGTGAGGGGGGTGTTGGGGTGGGGGTGGGGTTGAGGGTGAGGGTGAGAGTGAGGGTGGGGGTGGGGGTGAGGGGGGTGTTGGGGTGGGGGTGAGGGTGAGGGGGGTGTAGTGGTGGGGTTGGGGGTGGGGTGAGGGTGAGGGTGCGGGTGGGGGTGAGGGTGAGTGTGCGGCTGGAGGTGAGGGTGGGGGTGTGGGTGGGGGTGGGGGTGAGGGTGAGAGTGAGGGTGAGGGTGGGGGTGGGGTTGGGGGTGAGGGTGAGGGTGGGGGTGAGGGTGGGGGTGGGAGTGAGGGTGATGGGGGTGTTGGGGTGAGGGTGAGGGTGAGGAGGGTGTTGGGGTGGGGGTGAGGGTGAGGGGTGTGTTGGGGTGGGGGTGGGGGTGAGGGTGAGCGTGCGGGTGGGGGTGGGGATGAGGGTGAGGGTGGGGGGGTGTTGGGGTGGGCGTGAGGGTGGGGGTGGGGGTGAGGGTGATGGGGGTGTTGGGGTGAGGGTGAGGGTGGGGGTGAGGGTGAGGAGGGTGTTGGGGTGGGGGTGAGGGTGGGGGTGAGGGTGAGGAGGGTGTTGGGGTGGGGGTGAGGGGTGTGTTGGGGTGGGGGTGGGGGTGAGGGTGAGGGTGCGGATGGCGGTGAGGGTGAGGGGGGTGTAGGGGTGGGGTTGGGGGTGGGGTAAGGGTGAGGGTGCGGGTGGGGGTGAGGGTGAGTGTGAGGGTGGGGGTGAGGGTGAGAGTGAGGGTGAGGGTGGGGGTGAGGGTGGGGGTGATTGTGGGGGCGAGAGTGAGGGTGGGGGTGAGGGCGGTGTTAGGGTGGGGGTGAGGGTGAGGGTGGGGGTGAGGGTGGGGGTGTGGGTGGGGGTGAGGGTGAGAGTGAGGGTGAGGGTGGGGGTGAGGGTGGGGCGAGCGTGAGGTTGGGGGTGAGGGTGAGGGCGGGGGTGAGGGTGGGGGCGAGGGTGAGGGCGGGGGTGAGGGTGGGGACGAGGGTGAGGGTGGGTGGAAGAGTGGGGGTGAGAGTGGGGGCGAGGGTGAGGGTGAGGGTGAGGGTGGGGCTGGGGGTGAGGGGGGTGTAGGGGTGGGGTTGGGGGTGAGGGTGAGTGTGCGGGTGGGGGTGAGGGTGCGGCTGGGGGTGAGGGTGGGGGTGTGGGTGGGGGTGAGAGTGAGGGTGAGGGAGAGGGTGGGGGTGAGGGTGAGGGTGGGGGTGATGGTGGGGGTGGGGGTGAGGGTGGGGGCGAGGGTGAGCGCGGTGTTGGGGTGTGGGTAAGGGTGAGAGTGAGGGTGAGGGTGTGGGTGAGGGTGGAGGGGTGGGTGAGGGCGAGAGTGAGGGTGGGGGTGAGTGTGAGGGGGAGGGTGGGAGCGAGGGTGAGGGGGAGGGTGGGGGTGAGGGTGGGGGTGAGGGTGGGGGTGAGGGCGAGCGTGAGGTTGGGGGTGAGGGTGAGGGCGGGGGGTGAGGGTGGGGGCGAGGGTGAGGGCGGGGGTGAGGGTGGGGGCAAGGGTGAGGGTGGGGGTGAGGGGGGGTTGGGGGTGAGGGTGGGGGTGGGGGGGTTGGGGGTGAGGGTGGGGGTGAGGGGGGGTTGGGGGTGAGGGTGGGGGTGAGGGTGGGGGTGGGGGTAAGGGTGAGGGTGGGGGTGGGGGGGGTGAGGGGGTGAGGGTGGGGGTGGGGGTAAGGGTGAGGGTGGGGGTGGGGGGGGTTGGGGTGAGGGGGTTGGGGGTGAGGGGTGTGGGGGGGATTGGGGGTGAGAGTGGGGGGAGTGGGGTGAGGGTGGGGGTGAGGGGGGTGGGGGGGTTGGGGGTGAGGGTGGGGGGGTGAGGATAGGGGTGAGGGTGGGGGTGGGAGTGGGGGTGGGGATGAGGGTGAAGGGGGTGAGGGGGGGTGAGGGTGGGGGTGGGGGGGGTTGGGGGTGAGGGTGGGGGTGGGGGTAAGGGTGAGGGTGGTGGTGGGGGGGTTGGGGGTGAGGGGGGTGGGGGAGGGTTGGGGGTGAGGGTGGGGGTGGGGGGGGTTGGGGGTGAGGGGGGTGGGGGTAAGGGTGAGGGTGGGGGGGGTTGAGGGCGAGGGGGGTGAGGGTGGGGGGGATGGGGGGGTTGGGGGTGAGGTCGGGGGGGTGGGGGGGGTTGGGGGTGAGGGTGAAGGGGGTGAGGGTGGGGGTGAGGGTGGGGGTGAGGGGGGTGAGGGTGGGGGTGAGGGTGGGGGGGGTTGGGGGTGAGGGTGAGGGTGGGGGTGAGGGTGGGGGTGGGGGGGGGTTGGGGGTGAGGGTGAGGGTGGGGGTGAGGGTGGGGGTGAGGGTGAGGGTGGGGGTGGAGGGGGGGTTGGGGGTGAGGGTGAGGGTGGGGGTGAGGGTGGGGGTGAGGGTGGGGGTGAGGGTGGGGTTGGGGGTGAGGGTGGGGGTGAGGGTGGGGGTGAGGGTGAGGGTGAGGGTGGGGGTGGGGGGGG
The DNA here is from genome assembly GCF_037043375.1 of Chiloscyllium plagiosum. Lineage (NCBI taxonomy): Eukaryota > Metazoa > Chordata > Chondrichthyes > Orectolobiformes > Hemiscylliidae > Chiloscyllium > Chiloscyllium plagiosum. The sequence continues at coordinate 133,260,188 of NW_028270144.1, forward strand.
GTTGGGGGTGAGGGTGAGGGTGGGGGTGAGGGTGGGGGTGGGAGTGAGGGTGAGGGTGGGGGTGGGGGTGAAGGGGGTGAGGGTGGGGGGTGGGGGGGGTTGGGGGTGAGGGGGGTGGGGGTAAGGGTGAGGGTGGGGGGGTTGAGGGCGAGGGGGGTGAGGGTGGGGGGGATGGGGGGGTTGGGGGTGAGGTCGGGGGGGTGGGGGGGGTTGGGGGTGAGGGTGAAGGGGGTGAGGGTGGGGGGGTTGGGGGTGAGGGTGAGGGTGAGGGTGGGGGTGGGGGTGAGGGTGGGGGTTGGGGGTGAGGGTGAGGGTGGGGGTTGGGGGTGAGGGTGAGGGTGGGGGTTGGGGGTGAGGGTGAGGGTGAGGGTGGGGGTGAAGGGGGTGAGGGTGGGGGGGGGTTGGTGTCCGACTCTGTTGCTGCAGAGTGACGTCATTTGGAGGGCGGGGTTTCCCTTCCAGCCCCTGCTCCTGGTCCCGCCCCCACCCGCCCTTTTCCCTCCCTCCCCCTGACAGACACCCAGACACACACCCAGACAGAGAGACAGACAGACAGACAGAGAGAGAGAGAGTGTGTCCGGAGCCCGGGACAGGCATGAGCCGCTGCCGGGTAAGTGCTGCCTGTGGGCGGCTGCAGGCTCCGGGAAAAGGCGCTGCTCAAGGCGGGGCCTGCGGCGGCCAGTGGGACACAGGCGGCTCCGGGAGACCGCCCGCGCGACCCCCACCCCCCCTCACCCCGACCCCCACCCCCTCCCCGTCCCCCTCCCTCTCCCCGTCCCCCTCCCCGTCCCCCTCCCCGTCCCTCTCCCCGTCCCCCACCCTCACCACGACCCTCACCCCCTCCCCGTTCCCCCCTCCCCCTCCCCCCTCCCCCTCCCCCACCCTCACCCCGACCCTCACCCCCTCCCCGTCCCCCAACCCCTTCCCCGTCCACCACCCTCATCCCGACCCTCACCCTCTCTCTGTCCCACAGCCTCACCCTCCCTAAGTCCCCCACCCCCTCCCTTATCCCCAGCCCAACCCCTACACTCACCCCCTCCGCCATCCCAACCCTCACCCTGTCCCACAGCCTCACACTCACCCCCACCCTCACCGAGACAGGGCTGGAACCAGTGTGTGGGGATGGGCGAGGGTCGGGGGAGAGGAATGTGTGTGGGGATGGGGTGAGGGTGAGGGGGCGAGGATTGGGGGAGCGTGTGTACAGATGAGGTGAGGGTGAGGGGGGAGCGTGTGTGGGGATGGGGTGAGGGTGAGGGGGGAGCGTGTGTGGGGATGGGGTGAGGGTGAGGGGGGAGCGTGTGTGGGGATGGGGTGAGGGTGAGGGGGGAGCGTGTGTGGGGATGGGGCGAGGTCGGGGGGTGTGTGTGGGGATGGGGCGAGGTTGGGGGGCGTGTGTGGGGATGGGGCGAGGTTGGGGATGGGTTGAAGGCGAGGGTGAGGGTGGGGGGTGCGTGTGTGGGGATGGGGTGAGGGTGAGGGGGGTGCGAGGGTGGGGAGAGCATGTGTGCGGATGGGGCGATCGTGACGGGGGAGCGTGTCTGGGGATGGAGCGAGGGTGACGGGGTCGCTTGTGTGGGCATTGGGTGAGGGCGAAGGTTGGGGGGAGCATGTGTGCGGATGGGGCAAGGGTGAGGATGGCACTTGGGTGGGCATGGGGTGTGAGATGCGTATGGGTGCATAGGGCGTTGGGTTACTGACAGTGGTGAGAATTAAAGTTGGTGCTATCTGTGGGTGTGTTCACCTGCAGCCTCTTAGAAATCCCTGGGGTGGGGCAGGGGGAGCAATCTTCAAAATGCCAGCAACAGTATTATTTATTAATGATCATTAATATTTCTTAAAATTCCATCAGGAAATGCAAGTGGGTTTCTGTAAACTCACTGCCAGCTCCGAGCCCCTCTTGGTTGGACTCATGGCCCTTGATACATGACAGTGCGGCCCTCCCTCAGTTCTTGGCTGTAATGTTTTGTTGTGCACTAGGCCAGACCACTCAAAACATTCTTAAGCAGGCCCATCCCCACACACACCATAACTTTGCAATTTGTTTTGTTAAGTGTACAGTAAAAATTACCCAGATTAAGTTAGCGACATTGACTACGAAGTTTAAAACAGACAAAAAATTTATTCACAGAATTACACAATGAAACATGAAGAACAGAATAAAGAACCTCTACAGAACTCAATCTATCCAACTAGACTAAGTAGCTGTTCCGAATATACACAACGGTCCCAATAAGCAAACCCCCTTTAAACACAGTATAAAAATGGATCAGATGCTTACAGGTTGAAGTTAGAAGGGCAGGAGAGAGAATTTCCACACAGCCCACTATTGAACTCCCAACCAGTTCTGGACTGAACTAAACTGCTCAGCTAGAGAGCTGATTACTCCCCTTTCATTCTACAGGTCCCTTCTAAAACATGGCCACTTTGACTTGAGGTCTCATCTGTTTACATATAAACAAAAGGACTCTCAAAATCCTTTTCATCTCTGTACCAAACCAGTCTGAGCGGAGCCCGGCCTGATTTATTACCCCTCTGAAAAAAATCAAGGACAGAGTTTCCCTGAGCCAAGGAACAGTATTTATCAGAAAAAGGACCAGCTTTGTGACAGTTTGGTGTGGCTGGTGACTGTGTCTTTACCAAGTTCGGTGTGTGTGTTGGTTGTTGGAGCTGGTAATTGTTGATGTTGGTTTGAGCAGGCATTGGGATCATATGAAAGCCCTTCTCTTTATTGAAAATTCTTCTCCTGAGCCCCCAACATCCCAAGGCCAAAGAGAGCAAGTAATCTCCACTCTCAACCATCTCTCAGTACTGACTCTCCCTCGGTGCTGGCCCTCCCTCGGTGCTGGCCCTCCCTCGGTGCTGGCCCTCCCTCGGTGCTGGCCCTCCTTCAGTGCTGACCCTCCGACAGTGCAGCGCTCCCTCAGTGCTGACCCTCCGACAGTGCAGCGCTCCCTCAGTGCTGACCCTCTGACAGAGTGGCCCCCCCTTCAGTGCTTGTTTCTAATGTTTGATGTGGCTGATGAATGTGTCTTTTCCAAATTCAATGTTGGGTATTGAAGCTGGTAATTGATGATGTCGATTTGAGCAGGCGTTGGGGCCATATGAAAGCTCAGCTGTTTCTTGAAAATTCTTGTCCGTGCTGACAACGAGGGAAAGTGGAGTGGAATACTGAGAATGGAATTTGATGCAACCTGGAAAACATAGCATCATTTTGGAAGTGCAGACAGAATACTGGGAAACTTGTGATGTGCAGCTTTATAGTTGGTGTCACAGTGGGATGGTCCCTCTGGAAAGGACCGAGAGGGGGGTTCTGCTTTTGGTCACCTGACACAGACTGCAAATGGCGATGGGGAGCTGGCCATAGCAATTTCTCCTCCAATTTGGGACACTCAAATCCATCTTCACAATAGCCCAGGAAAGTGTCTAGAAACTGGTTTCACCACCAACCACATCATCCCTGAAAACACGTTTGGGATGGCCTTCTGAATCTCTCTCCTTGTTCCCTCAGTCACAGATTAGGACTGTTGGATTGGGGAAAGTGTCAAAGGAGCTTTACTCTGTATCTAATCCAGTGCTGCCCCTGTCTTGGGAATGTTTAATGGGGACAGTGTAGAGGTGCCTTCACTCTGTATCTAACCTGTGTTTATAGATTCATACAGCACAGAAAAGGCCCATTGAGTCTGCACCAACGTAACTACCAGTAAGGATGCAGATAAAACCTAGAACATAACAGTGTAGTACAGGCCCTTTAGCCCTCAATGTTGCACCAATCTGTGGAACCAATCTGAAGCCCATCTAATCTACACTATTCCATTTTCATCCATATGTTTATCCAGTGACCATTTAAATGCCCTTAAAATTGGTGAGTCTACTACAGTTGCAGGTAGAGCGTTACAGGCCCCTATGACTCCCTGAGAAATGAAACTACTTTTGACACCTGTCTTACATCTATCATCCCTCAATTTAAAGCTATGTCCCCTTGTGCTAGCCATCACCGTCCTAAGAAAAAGGCTCTCACTCTCCACCCTGACTAACGTTCTGATTATCTTATATGTCTCAATTACGTCATCTCTCAATCTTCTTCTCTCTAAACGAAAACAGCCTCAAGTCCCTCAGCCTTTCCTCATAAGACCTGCCCCACCCGCCCCCAATACCAGGCAACAAGCCAGTAAATCTCCTCTGAACCCTTTCCAAAGCTTCCACATCCTTCCTATAATGCGGTGACCAGAACTGTACGCAATACTCTAAGTGTGGCTACGCCAGAGTTTTGTACAGCTACAGCATGACCTCGTGGATCTGAAACTCAATCCCTCTACCAATAAAAACTAACACACTGTATGCCTTCTTAACAACCCTATCAACCTTGATGACCACTTTCAGGGATCTGTGTACATGGACACCGAGATCTCTCTGCTCATCTGCGCTACCAAGAATCTTACCATTACCCCAGTACTCTGCATTCCTGTTGCTCCTTCCAAAGTGAATCACCTCACACTTTTCCGCATTAAACTCCATTTGCCACCTCTCAGTCCAGCTCTGCAGCTTATCTATGTCCCTCTGTAGCTGAAAATGTGTTGCTGGAGAAGCGCAGCAGGTCAGGCAGCATCCAGGGAACAGGAGAATTGACGTTTCGGGCATAAGCCCTTCTTCAGGCATAGTATTCTTTCCTGAAGAAGGGCTTATGCCCGAAACGTCGATTCTCCTGTTCCCTGGATGCTGCCTGACCTGCTGCACTTTTCCAGCAACACATTTTCAGCTCTGATCTCCAGCATCTGCAGACCTCACTTTCTCCTATGTCCCTCTGTCCTACAACATCCTTCTGCAGTATCCACAACTCCACTGACCTTTGTGGTATCTGCAAATTTACTAACCCATCCTTCTATGCCCACATCTAGGTCATTTATAAAAATGACAAATGGCAATGGTCCTCAAACAGAGGGCGGCACGGTGGCACAGTGGCACAGTGGTTAGCACTGCTGCCTCACTGCGCCTGAGACCCGGGTTCAATTCCCGCCTCAGGCGACTGACTGTGTGGAGTTTGCACGTTCTCCCCGTGTCTGCGTGGGTTTCCTCCGGGTGCTCCGGTCTCCTCCCACAGTCCAAAGATGTGCAGGGTCAGGTGAATTGGCCATGCTAAATTGCCCGTAGTGTTAGGTAAGGGGTAAATGTAGGGGTATGGGTGGGTTCGCTTCGGCGGGTCGGTGTGGACTTGTTGGGCCGAAGGGCCTGTTTCCACACTGTAATGTAATCTAATCTAATCTAATGTAATCTAATCTAATCAGATCCTTGTGGTACATCACTAGTAACTGAACTCCAGGATGAACATGTCCCAAGAACCACCACCCTCTGTCTTCTTTCAGCTAGCCAATTTTTGATTCAAGCCACTAAATCACCCTCAATCCCATCCCTCCATATTTTCTGCAATAGCCTATTCTGCAAACACCTTACTGAAATCCATATACACCACATCAACCACTTTACCCTCATCCACTTGTTTGGTCACCTTCTCAATAAGGTTTGTGAGGCATGACCTACCCTTCACAAAACTGTGTTGACTATCCTTAATCAACTTATTCCTTACTAGATGAGTATAAATCCTATCTCTTATAATCGTTTCCTACATTTTACCCACAACTAAAGTAAGGCACACTGGTCTATAATTACCAGGGTTGTCTTGACTCCCCTTCTTGAACAAGGAAACAACATTTGCTACCCTCCAGTCTTCTGGCACTATTCCTATAGACAATGATGACATAAAGATCAAAGCCAAAAGTTTGGTAGTCTCCTCCCAGGCTTCCCAGAGAATCCTAGGATAAATCCCATCTAGCCCAGGAAACATCTATTTTCACACTTTCCAGAATTACTAACAGCTCCTCCTTATCAACTTCAATCCTGTCTCGTCTAGTAGCCTGTATCTTAGTATTCCTTGACAACATTATCTTTTTCCTGTGTGAATACTGAAGAAAAATATTCATGTAGTGCCTCCCCTATCTTCTTGGGCTCCACGCATAACTTCCCACTACTATCCTAATTGACTCTGATCTTTCTCTAGTCATTCTTTTATTCCTGGTATACCTCTAGAAACCTTTAAGGTTTTCCTTGATCCTACCTGCCAAGGACTTCCACTGATCCCATTTCTTGCACTTGTCCCATAAATGGGAGTGTTATAATAGTTGAAGTACTTGTGTAATTATTTTTTAAAGTTTGTAAGCGTTCCAGTCTCAACTACCTTGCCAGGCTGTGCATTTCAGTCTCCCACCACCTGCTGAGTGGAAAAGGTTTTTTGCCAATACATTCTGAATCTTCTGCCCCTTAGCCTAAAGCAATTCTCCTTAATCCAGAGTGGGTGGCCACACGGCTGAAATGTCTGTCACGAGGGGACTTAATTTTAAGGTAATTGGAGGAAGGTTTAGGGGAGATGTCTTTACACAGAGAGTGGTGTGTGCGTGGTGAACTGCCAGCAGTGGTAGTAGAGTCAGATACATTAGGGATATTTCAGTGACACTTGGATAGACGCATGGAAGATAGTACAATGAAGGGTATGTAGTTTAGTCTGATCTTAGAGTAGGATAAAAGACTGGCATGACATTGATGGCCAAAGTGCTGTACTATGCTATATTGTTCTGTGTTTACAAGTCCTTTCTCATGTCACCTTTTTGCTCTTCCAGATTGCTTTCTTAAGTTCCCTGCTGCACTTCCTGTATTCCTGGAGGGCTGCAGCTGAATTGCTCCCCTTGGAGGTGCTTCTTCTTTATTCAGTCGTGAATTGTCCTCGACATCCAGGATTTTTTGAATGTATTGCTCTTACATTTCCCTCCACATGTTGAGGCTGTACTCTCCCCATTTCCTTTTTGAATGTCCCCCATTGGTCCACTGTAAACTTAGCTGCAGTCTACTGTGGTTGTATCCTGCTTTATTTTAATAAAAACTGCCTTCACCCAATCCAGAACCATCTTTTGCAGACCATCTTTTTCCTTGTCCAGAGTAAATTTGAACTGTTGACGTGTTGTGGTCGCTGTCACCTAAGTGTTCCTCCCATTGCCACATCGAATACTTGGCTGACTTTTTTCCCCAGCACCAGATCCAGCATTGCACCATCCTTTGTTGGCCCTTCTGTCTTGATACAAAAACTCCCCTGGAAATATTTCAAGAAATCTGCCCCTTCTAAATCCTTAACACTATGGCTATCCCAATTTATATTGGGAAAGTTGAAATCCCCTAGTAGATTTATCCAAATGAAGGATTTCAGATACAAGGAAAGATTAGAGAGATTGACCTTATTCTCCTTGGAGCAGAGAAGATCAAGAGGTGACCTTCTTGACGTGTTCAAAATTTTCACACCTTCCTCTGTCTTGCCTAAAGATCCTATACCCCGGAATGTTGAGGTGCCAGTTCAGCCCTTCCCTTAACCATGTTTCTATGATGGCAATAATATCATGTGTCAATCCACGCCATTAATTCATCAGTCTTACCTATTACACTCCTAGCATTAAAGTATCGGACCCTGTCCTGAGAATGGGGATGTTGTAGAAGGAGATTTGCTCTGTATCTAGCCCCTCACTGAACCTTCCTGGGAGTATTTGATGGGGTACAGTAGAGAGAGCTTTATTCTGTATCTAACCCGGTGTTGTCCCAATTCTTGGAGTATTTAGTGGGGGAGGCAGGAAAAAGGGAGTTTTAGTCCGTATCTAACCCTGTGCTATCCTGCATGTATTGAGCTGAATAGATTCTTGTTTGGCAGAAGGATAGAGGATTATCTGGGGATAGATGGGAATGTGGAGTCAAAAACACAAATCTGTCATAATCTTATAAATGGTAGTGCAAGTTCGAGGGGCTGCCTCTGATCTGTGGTTAACTCGAAAAGACTGTGTCCATTAAACAGAAGCATCTAGAGGCAAGTGGCCACTCACAGTCCTCTGAAATGCCATTCCCAGTGCAACCTCTGTGTTTTGCCAGGTGCAGTCTGCGAGATAGTGCGGGAGAGATTTCAAGCCAGCGTTTTGAACAACATTCACTATTTTGATCATGTCTGATGTTTCCATTTGCTTTGTTTAACTTCTCACTTTTCTCACCATACGTCTACTTCCTTTTGCCAGTTTTGCTTCCTTTGAGTTTGAGCGCCCTCTCACAGAGAGCTGATGATGAATTTGTACAAGACACTTGTTTGACCACAACTGCGGCATCATGTACAGTTTTGTGGGGGGTGCAGTTTCATTGGAATGGTTATGGTCTGGAATGCACTGTCTGAAAGTGTGGGGGAGGCAGATTCACTCAGTGTTATGAGGAGGCGTTATGTTCAGGCACCAAAGAGAATGTAGGAGAATGGCGTTGGGTGAGTTATTGTACAGAGAGTCAGCCGAGCTACAATAAGATCATAAGACATAGGAGTGGAAGTAAGGCCATTCGGCCCATTGAGTCCATTCCGCCATTCAATCGTGGCTGATGGGCATTTCAACTTCACTTACCAGCATTCTCCCCATAGCCCTAATTCCTTGTGAGATCAAACATTTATTAATCTCCACCTTGAAGACATCTACTGTGCTCTGTGGCAATGAATTCCACAGGCCCACCACTCTCTGGCTGAAGAAATGTCTCCTCATTTCCATACTAAATTGAGATAAATGAAAACATTACATTTGCTTTCTTAACCATGGACTCGACCTGCAAGTCAACCTTTACAGAATCCTGGACTAGCACTCCCAGATCCCTTCGTACTTTGACTTTATGAATTTTTTCACTGTTTAGAAAATAGTCTGTCCCTGTATTCTTTTTTTTTCCAAAGTGCAAGACCTCGCATTTGCTCATGTGAATTTCTAAATCTTTCTGCAGCCTCCCCACCTCCTCAATACTCCTTGCCTGTCTGCCTAACTTCGTATCATTGGCAAACTTCACAAGAATGCCCCAGTCCCTTCATCCAGGTCATTAATATATAAAGTGAACAGTTGCGGCCCCAACTCTGAACCCTGAGGGACACTACTTGTCACCAGCTGCCATTCTGAAAAAGAATCTTTTATCCCAGCTCTCTACCTTCTGTACTTCAGATAGCCAATCCCCAATCCATGCCAGTAGCTCACCTCAAACACCATGGGCCCTCACCTTACTCAGCAGACTCCTGTGAGGCACCTTATCAAAGGCCTTTTGGAAGTCAAGATAGATAACATCCACCGGGTTTCCCTGGTCTAACCTAGTTGTTACCTCTTCAAAGAATTCTAACAGGTTTGTCAGGCACGACTTCTCTTACTAAATCCATGCTGACTTGTTCAAATCTGACCCTGCACTTCCAAAAATTTAGAAATGTCATCCTAAATGATGGATTCTAGAATTTTACCTATAACCGAGGTTAGGCTAATCGGCCTATAATTTTCCATCTTTTGTCTTAATCCTTTCTTGAACAAGAGGGTTACAACAGTGATTTTCCAATCATCTGGGGCTTTCCCTGACTCCAGTGATTTTTGAAAGATTACACAATGGGCTGAATGGCCACCTCCTATGCTGGAATTGTTCTGTGGATCTACAGTGTGCTTTATTAAACTGTCCCTCCCCCTCTTCCCCTTCCTGTCTGTACGTCTCATTTCTCCCTCTGTCACTGTCTCTTCTCCTGTACCCTCACCCCCCCCCCCACACACACACTCTCCATTTCCACCACCACCATCTGTCTCTCCTTCCCTGTCTCTCTCTGCCTCTTCCCTCCTCTCTTCCCTCTCTCCCTCCCTCTCTCTGTCTCTCACTCTCCCTCTCTGTCTCTGTCTGTCTGTCTCTCTATCTCTGTCTTTCCCTCCCTCTCTCTCACTCACCCCCTCTCTTTCTCTTTCCCCCATCCCCATCTTTCACTCTCCTCCCTCCCTCTCTCTGTCTCTCACTCTCCATTTGTCTCTGACTCTCCTCCCCTCTGTCTCTCACTCCCCCCCCAGCTTTCTCTGTCTCTCACTCCCCCCTCACTCTTCTCCACTCCCCCACCCTCTGTCGTGCTCTCACTCACACACACTTCCCCCTGTCTGTCTCTCTCTCTCACTCCCCTCCCTTTCTATCACTCTCCCCCCTCTCTGTCTCTCACTCTTCCCATCTCTGTCTCACCCCCACTCTCTCTCACTCTTCCCCTCGTCCCCCTCTCTCACTATTCCTCATCTCCCCCTCCGGTCTCTCTCTCTTCCTGTCTCACTCTCTCTTCCTGTCTCTCTGTAGGTTACTCTTTCTCTGTGACGGTAGCTTCCTGGGGAGGTTATGATGGCGGGCTGTGACTCCATCAGTAGCCCAGTGGTGCGACAGATTGACAAGCAGTTTCTGGTCTGCAGTATTTGTCTTGATCGATACAACAACCCCAAGGTGTTGCCATGTTTGCACACATTCTGTGAGAGGTAAGAGCGAGGGGGCCTGATCTCCGTCACAGTCTGGGACTGGATGTGAGGATACCTCATGGTGAGCTGCACTGGATGTTATGTGTTGGCTGGTTGATGCGGGGGGAGCTGCCTTTGGGGGCTGGGACCCTACAGCTTTGCTCACCCGGATCCTTATTTTCTTTGCTCCCTCAGGTGCCTGCAGAATTACATCCCACCCCAGAGTCTGACCCTGTCATGCCCTGTCTGTCGTCAGACCTCGATCCTCCCTGAGAAAGGAGTGTCCGCTTTGCAGAATAATTTCTTCATCACCAACCTGATGGAGGTGCTGCAGGGCAATGCAGCCTGTAGCCAGGAACAAGCCTCTCTGAAGGAGACAGTCAGTGCAGTGTCCGGACACTCCCTGTCATGTCCCAACCATGAAGGCAAGGTCAGTGCCAAGAGTGACCGATTCAAGAAGGCATTGGGGCCTGGGAATGGGCTTGGAAACCAGGGAACAGGTATCAGAGGTCAGGAGTGTACGCTCAGGGCAGGGTGATCTGTGGTTTCGCTGGGTGTCGGGGTCAGGAGTCAGGAATAGCCACTGGGTGCAGAGATCAAGGGTGGGCACTGAGTGGGGGGGGGTCAGGGGGTCAGGAATGGGTATTGGGTGTGGGAGTTGAGAGTAAGGAATGGACACTGAGTGAGGCGTTCAGGGATCAGGAATGGACACTGGATCAGAAGTGGGCACCAGGTGAGAGGTTCAGAGGTCAGGAGTGGCCACATGGTGTGGGCATCAGGGTCAGAGGGCAAGCATTTGTGGGTGGGGTCTAAATTCATAGAATATAGAACGTTACAGCCCTTTCGGCCCTCGATGTTGCGCCGACCTGTAAAATCAATCTGATGCCCATCTAACCTACACTGTTCCATTATTATCCATATGTATGTCCAATGCCTATTTAAATGTCCTTAAAATTGGTGGATTTACTACTTTTGCAGGCAGTCTTGCCCCTCTACTGAGTAAAGAAACTACCTTTGACATCTGTCCTAAATCTACCGCCCCTCAATTTAAAGCTGTGTTCCCATCGTGTTAGCCTTCACCATCCGAGGAAAAAGGTTCTCACTGTCCACCCTATTTAACCCTCTGATTATCTTATACGTCTTCATTAAGTCACCTCTCAACCTTCTCCTCTCCAACAAAAACAGCCTCAGTTCCCTCAGCCTTTCCTGTTACGACCTTCCTTCCATACCATGTAACACCCTAGTAAGTCTCCTCTGAACCCTTTCCAAAGCTTCCACTTCCTTCCTATAATGCGGTGACCAGAACTGTATGTAATACTCTAGGTGCGGCCACACCAGTGTCTTATACAGCTGAAGCATAATCTCGTAGCTCCGAAACTCAATCCCCCTACCAATAAACGCCAACACACCATATGCCTTCTTAACAACTCTATCAACCTGGGTGGCAACTTTCAGGGACCCATGCACCTGGACACCGAAAACTCTCTGTTCAGCTACACTGCCAAGAATCTTACCATGAGCCAAGTACTCTGCATTCCTGTCACTTCTTCCGAAGTGAACTACCTCACATTTTTCTGCATTAATCTTCATTTGCCACTTCTCAGCCCAGCTTTGCATGTTATCTATGACCCTCAGCGCTGAAAATGTGTTGCTGGAAAAGCGCAGCAGGTCAGGCAGCATCCAGGGAACAGGAGAATCGACGTTTCGATACGTCGATTCTCCTGTTCCCTGGATGCTGCCTGACCTGCTGCGCTTTTCCAGCAACACATTTTCAGCTCTGATCTCCAGCATCTGCAGTCCTCACTTTCTCATCTATGACCCTCAGTAATGCACAAGATCCTTCGGCACTATCCACAACTCTGCCTACCTTAGTGTTATCTGCAAAATTTAATAACCCATCCCTCTATGCCCACATCCAGGTCATTTATAAAAATGAAAACAGCAGTGGCCCCAAAACAGATCCCTGTGGCATACCACTGGTAACTGAGCTCCAGGATGAACAGTTCCTATCAACCACCACCCTCTGTCTTCTTTCAGGTAGCCAATTTCTGATCCAAACCACTAAATCACCTTCAATCCTGAAACTCCGTATGAAACCTTATCAAACGCTTTACTGAAGTCCACATACACCCCATCAACTGCTTTACTTTCATCCACCAGTTTTGTCACCTTCTCTAAGAACTCAATAGTAAGGCATGACCTACCCTTCACAAAACGGTGTTGACTATCCCTAACCAAATTATTCCTTTCCAGATGATTATAAATCCTATCTGTTATAACCTTTTCCAATACCTTACACACAACCAAAGTAAGGCTCACTGGCCTGTAATTATCAAGGTTGTCTCTACTCCCCTTCTTATTGTCCTCCAGTCTTCTGGCACTACTCCTGTCGACAATGATGACATAAAGATCAAAGCCACTGGCTTCCCAGAGAATCAGAGGATGAATCCCATCCGGCCCAGGGGTCTTATCTATTTTGAGATCTTCCAAAATTGATAAAACCTCCTCTTTGTCAATCTCAATCCCATCTGTAGCCTGTATCTCTGTATTCTCACGAACAGTGCCCTTGTCCAATGTGAATACTGAGGAAAAATATTCATTAAGTGCTTCCCATGTGTCCTCAGGTCCTACACACAACTTCCCACTAGTATCTTTGATTGGCCCTAATCTTACTCTAGTCATTCCTTTATTCCCTAAGAAGGCCTTAGGGTTTTCCTTGATCCTATCCATCAATAACTTATCATGTCCCCTCCCCAGTCTTCTTAGTCCTCTCTTTAGATCTTTTCTGGCTAACTTATAACTCTCAAGCCCCCTAACTGAGCCTTCATGCCAATTCAAGACCATGGATTCTGTGGTGACCCAGAAGAAGTGATTAGAATCAATCATAAGGCAGCACACAGTCCACACATACAGAATACTCTGCCTTAAATCCTGATTTTAGCCCCAAACCTCTGGTGACCCCTGCACAACTAAATTCCATTAACTCACACCAGTCCTAGCTGGGGAAATTCCTGCTCAATCCCTCCCTATTTGCCCCTCTCATTTCCCCATTTCTCTCTAATCCCTGCCCCTCACCCCTCCCATTTCCCTGTCACCACTTCCCCTCTCCGCTCTACACCTCTGCCCCTCATCCAACTTCTTCATCCTCCCCCCAACCAGCTCCTATCTTCTGTCACACTTCATTCTCTGTGCTTGTCTCTTCGCCCCTCTGCACTCCCATTCTTGCTATCCTGGCCCTAACTTTCAGACTATGCCCCTGAATCCCCAATCAGAGGAAATTGTTTATCTACCCAGTTTTTTCCTGCTAATATCTTGAAGACTTTAATCAGATAACCCCTTAACCTTCTGAATTTGAGAGAAGCCAGTCCTAATTTGTATGATCTTACCTGGAGGGGTGCAGAGGGGATTCACTTGGATGTGGCCTGGTATGCAGCAGTTTAGAGTCACAGAGACGGGCTCTTTGCCCCATCATGTCCACACTCATCCAAAACAGCCACCTAACTATTCTAATCCCATTTCCCAGCACTTGGCCCACAGCTTTTGATGCCTTGGCATTGCAAATGCACACCCAAATACTTATGGAGTAATATAACATGGGAACAGACCCTTTGATCCAGCCAGACTTCAATGTTCTGAGGGTTTCTGCATCTCCCACCCTTACAGGCCGTGAGTTCCAGATTCTCACCTCCCTCTGGGTGAAAAAGTGTTTCCTCACATCCCTTCTAAACCTCCCAACCATCATTTATATTGACATCCCCTGGCATTGATCCCTCCACCAAGGGGAAAAGTTTCTTCCTGTCTACCCGACCTATACTCCTCATTATTTTATACATCATAATCATGTTCTCCTCAGTCACCTCTGTTGTAAGGAAAACAACTCCAATCTGTCCAATCTTTCTTCATCACCGAAAGTCTGCAGCCCAGGCAACATCCAGGTAAATCTCCCTCTGCATCCTCTCCAGTGCTATCACATCTCTCCTCTAATGTGGATCCCAGAAACACACAGTTAGGCTGTGGCCTAACCAATGTTTTATATAGGTCTAGCATAACCTCCCTTGTCTTAAATTCTGTGCCTCAACTAATAAAGGCCAGTATCCCATATGCCTTCTTAACCTCTTTATCCACGTGTCCTGATACCTTCAGGAATCAGTGGACACTCACACTAAGGACCCTCTGATCCTCGGTGCTTCCCAGGGTCCTATCGTTCACCTTGTATTCCCCTTCCTTGCTTGTCCTGCTACAACAATACAAGACACTAATTAGACCATAGCTGGATTGCTGTGATCAATTTTGGGTCCCTTACTGAAGAAAAGATAGACTGACCTTGGAGGCAATCCAGAGAAGGTTCCATCAGCTGACTCTGGGTATGAAGGGGCTGTCGTATGAGAGAGATTGAGTAGGTTGGGACTGTACTCATTGGAATTTAGAAGAATGAGAGGTGACTTTATTGAAACACACAAGATTGTCCAAGGTGTTGACAGAGTAGATGTGGAGTGGTAGGTTCCCCGTGTGGGAGAGTCTAAGACCAGAGGACAGCATCTCAGAGTGAGGATCAGAGGTGAGGGTGAATTTCTTCTGAGGGTAGCAGAGCTCTTTACTGCAGAGGACTGTTGAGGCTGGCTTGTTAAGTTTATTCAAGGCTGAGACCGACAGATTTTAATCAATAAGGCAATCAAGGAGTTTGGGGTAAACACAGGAAAGTGGAGTTGAGGGTTATCAGATCAACCATATAATCATTGAATGGCAGAGCACACTCGATGGGCTGAATGGCCAACTCCTGCTCCAATGTCTGATGGTCTTGTAGTCCTCCTTGCACAATCCTCCCTCCGCTGCCCCCTCCTATCGTGCTTCTTTTCCCTCGTTCTCTCCCCTCCCTGTCCCTTTCTACTCTATCTTCCCCCTTCTCTCTCTCTCCCCCCCGACACTCTTTACTCTTTCTCTCCCTTCCACCTTCACTCTTTCTCTGTCCCCTGCCCCCACCCCTCCATGCCTCCTTAATGTGAGCAATTGTTATAACTGGGAGTTGGGAGTGACTGTGTTATTAATGAGTGTTTCAGTGGAGCAGGTTTCACTGCTGCACATCAGAAGCCTGCCATGTCAAACTGAGCCAGAATGAAGCTGGCATCTCAGAATGAGGAGTCTGTCCGGTGCCAGCAGCCCCTCACTGTCTCACTCCTGTTTCTAGGGGATGGAGTTTTATTGTGGATCCTGTGAGACAGCGATGTGTGGGGAGTGTACGGAGACGGAGCACTGCGATCACCGCACTGTGCCACTCCGTGACGTTGTCGATCAGCACAAGGCCTCACTCCGGCTGCAGTTGGATGCCATCAAATCCCGGTGAGAGTCTCCACCACTCCCCCACCCCCTGGTATTCCCCTTATCCTGCCCCCCCTCTCCTCACTCCACCCCCTGCTCCCCAAGCCCTGCACTCCACAATGCCCAACCTCACACTCCCCCCCCCCCCCCCAAATCCTCACAATCCCCTCATTCCTCACACTCCCCCCATCCCCACACTCCCCCCTTCCATCTCTCCTTCCTCCGCTCCCCCAGCCATCATACCTCCCATCCTTCATTCCTCCCCTCCTCACTCCTCATCCTCCTTTCCCACTTCCTCCAACCTTATTTTCATCATCCCCTCTCCCCTCTTCCTCCAAGTCACTCCCTGATCCTGGTTCATGACCCCCCCCCCTCAGATTCCAGGCCTCATGATGCTCCCTTTCTCCCCCACCCCCTCCCCCTCCACCCCAGGTTGCCCCAGCTGAATGCCGCCATTGAGCTGGTTCATGGGATCTGCCGACAGCTGATTGCCAACAAGGACAGCGCGGTCACTGAGATTAGTGCCAGCTTTGAGGAGCTGCAGCAAGCTGTTCAGCTACGGAAGGCCTCGCTCATCTCAGACCTGGAGGGTCTGTGTAACAGTAAACAGAAGGTGAGGGGGCAGGAGGAACACAGTACTGTTTTTAAAGTTCCTCCGGCTGACATTGTTGGTTGTTGAAGTTCCCAGCAACAGCGCCCCATCCTGCACATGCTCCACGTTGAATGGAACATCTCCCATTTCATATTGTCCACCAGTTTGGAAAGCCTTTCCAAAACTTCAACCATGGAGGTTAATGCTGAGTCATCATGGTGTTTAATAGTTTAATGACTAGGGTTAATGGGTAAATGACCATGGAGGTCAATGGGTTAATGAATATGGTTAACAGGTTAATGACTATGATGAGAAAGTGAGGTCTGCAGATGCTGGAGATCAGAGCTGAAAATGTGTTGCTGGAACAGCGCAGCAGGTCAGGCAGCATCCAGGGAACAGGAGAATCGACGTTTCGGGCATAAGCCCTTCAGGAATGAGGAAAGTTTGTCCAGCAGGCTAAGATAAAAGGTAGGGAGGAGGGACTTGGGGGAGGGGCGTCGGAAATGTGATAGGTGGAAAGAGGTCAAGGTGAGGGTGATAGGTCAGACTGGGGTGGGAGCGGAGAGGTCAGGAAGAAGATTGCAGGTTAGGAAGGCGGTGCTGAGTTCGATGGATTTGACTGAGACAAGGTGGGGGGAGGGGAAATGAAGAAACTGGTGAAATCCGAGTTCATCCCTTGTGGTTGGAGGGTTCCTAGGCGGAAGATGAGGCGCTCTTCCTCCAACCGTCGTGTTGTTGTGGTCTGGCGATGGAGGAATCCAAAGACCTGCATATCCTTGGTGGAGTGGGAGGGGGAGTTGAAGTGTTGAGCCACAGGGTGGTTGGGTTGGTTGGTCCGGGTGACCCAGAGGTGTTCTCTGAAACGCTCCGCAAATAGGAGCGTTGCAGAGAACACCTCTGGGACACCCGGACCAACCAACCCAACCACCCTGTGGCTCAACACTTCAACTCCCCCTCCCACTCCACCAAGGATATGCAGGTCTTTGGATTCCTCCATCGCCAGACCACAACAACACGACGGTCAACAAGGGACAGGCATTGAATGCTGGCCCAACCCCAAGTGAATAAAAAAAGAAAGCTGTTTACCTGAGGTGAGGCATTGAAAATATCAGATCAATAAATCATTGATTGTTACAATCCGGGAGGAGCCAGTGAGTGGCAAGGGCTGACACCAGAATGACCCCCCCCTCTCCAGACAAAAACCCCAATTCATGAAAGCTAGTGGCCCCAAGCTAATGTTCCTTTGGTTGAGGTCTGTGCAGACATCCCACCCATATGCTCCATCTCCATGTATGTACCACACCCCTGCCTATGGCTGACTTTCTCCCCAATCTCTTAGGTTCTTGAGAAACAGTTGGAGTACCTGCTGCAGGGTCGGGAGAAAATCCGGAGCAGCTCAGAATTCACGGAGCAGGCCTTGAGTCACGGCACAGAGACAGAGGTGCTCCTGGTGAAAAAGCAGATGACGGAAACGTTGAGTGAGCTCGCTGCACAAGACTTTCCTCTCCAACCTCAGGAAAATGAGCACCTAGACCTGAGGGTGGAGACTGATGGGGTGAGGAAATCCATCCAGAATCTTGGAGTCCTGGTTACCACCAATGCTGTGGCACAGCAGACTGTAGCCACCGGAGAGGGCCTTCGGCATGCTGTGGTTGGCCAGCAGACCACAGTTACTATAACAACCAAGGATAAAGACGGAGAGCTTGTGAAGAGCGGTAACGCGATCCTGCAGGCAGAGATCATTGCTCCTGACGGCAGCTCCACTCAGGGCGAGATCGTGGACAATAGGAACGGCACGTATGAGCTCCTTTACACACTGAAGATGGAGGGCGACTTCACACTGTCTGTGACTCTGTATAATCAGCCTGTCAAAGGGAGTCCTTACCGAGTCCGAGCTACCAAACCCTCTGACTCCTCACATTCTCCTGAGGACGTCAAGCGCAGGGTCAAATCTCCAAGTGGTGGCCACATCCGTCAGAAAGCTGTCCGCCGTCCGGCCAGTATGTACGGCACTGGCAAAAAAAAGGACAATCCCATTGAAGATGAGCTGATTATCCGTGTGGGTGAGTTCCTCTTTCTTCTTTACTGGGATGTGGGCATTGCTGGCAAGACCACCTCTTGGTACCTCATTGTCTTTGAACTGAGTGTCACACCTGCCATTTCACTACATCACCATGCATCTGGAGTCACCTGTAGGCCAGATTTCTTTCCCAAAGTAAACCAGATGGTTTTCTTACCAACAATCAACAACAGTTTCATTGTTACCATCACTGAGACTGGCTTCCAATTCTGGTTGATATACTGGATGTAAACTTGCCCAGCGACCCTGCTTGGGTTTGAACCCCTGCCCGCAGGGCATTGGCCTGGATCTTGTCACAACTCCACAATCATTCCCTAATTGTCAGATTGAACCTCAGTTTGACTGGGCTGGTTCTCACCAAAATAAACCTCACATTTTTTTAATGGAACCACCAATGTTTTCCAAAGACCTTGGACTCTGGCCTGAGATTGATCATGATATTGTATTTTCTTTAAACAAAAGTGCAAGGTTGAGAGATCTGATTAGATTCCCTACAGTGTGGAAACAGGCCCTTCGGCCCAACCAGTCCACATCGACCCTCCGAAGAGTAACCCACCCAGACCCAGTCCCCTACCCTATATTTACCCCTGACTAATGCACCAAACACTATGGGCAATTTAGCATGGCCAATTCACCTAACCTGCACATCTTTGGACTGTGGGAGGAAACCGGAGCACTAGAGTAAACCCACACAGACACTGGGAGAATGTGCAAACTCCACACAGACAGTTGTCCGAGACTTGAATTGACCTGGGACCCTGGCGCTGTGAGGCAGCAGTGCTAACCACTGTGCCACTGTGCTGCCCCTAATTCTGAAAGACCAGGACGTAATCCTGGTAACGTGAACAGTATTTGATTGACCTGTCTCGATGAAGATGAGACAGTTGATTCTATTCTCTGTCCTTGGTGAACTTCTCCAGATTCAAGTTCTCAGAACAGGACTGGAATGCGTACAGGCTCAGTTTGGGTAAGATATGCCATACAAAGGGGCATTGCTGCCTCCATTAGTATCATTGTTACCTATAGTGATCCCGGGACCTGTTGCCTTGGCCAGTTACAGGGATTGATGTTGTAGCCCTTTGGCATGGGCTGTGTTAATGTATTTCTAACATTAACCTGGCCTGTCACTCTGTGGAAGTTGAGAGCCTCTTCACCAGATGTGAATCTTATTCTGTTTTTATTTATTGCCTTCAGGGACCAGAGGGCGAGAGAAAGGGGAATTCACCAACCTTCAAGGAATCTCTGCTTCGGGAAATAATCGTATCGTGGTGGCTGACAGCAATAACCAGTGTATCCAGGTAACCGATTCCACCCTGTCTCCCCAAACCTACTACCCACGCTGGGCTGGAAAGTGCCAGGCTTCATTTCTGGCCTGTTCTGCGTGCTCTGGACTCACCTGGCATGACCTGAAGGCCCACAGTGGGCAGGGAGAGTGGCTGCGTTTGTTGTTAGATCTCGCTGGCATGGGTGTTGGGGGAAGGGGGTGATGGAATTGAATTACTGAGCATGTGTGAGTTTTCCACACATGAATGAGACTTTTTCCCTGCCATTTCCCTGCCTCTCCCAGGTCTTCTCCAATGACGGACAGTTCAAGCTACGATTTGGGGTCCGAGGACGGTCTCCAGGCCAACTGCAACGGCCAACCGGAGTGACCATCGACCCCAATGGGGACATCATCGTGGCTGATTACGACAACCGCTGGGTCAGCACCTTCACCCCTGATGGCAAGTTCAAGGTGAGGGGGCGGAGCACAGAGTGGGAGGGGGGTGAAGAGGTGAGGGATGGATGAGGAGGACAGGGATGGGAGGAGGTGAGGAAAGTTGGCGATAGTGCAGAGGTAGTGAGACATAGCGATGTACAGCCCAGAGAAGACCCTTTGACCCATTGTGTCCTTGGCAAAAGCCTTGGCATTGTAATTGCACATTTAAATGTTCTGAGGGTTTCTGCCTCTCCCACCCTTACTGGCAGTGAGTTGCAGATTCCCAGCATCCTTTGGGTGAACAATCTTTTCCTTACATCCCCTCTAAACCTCCTGCCCTTATCTTAAGTCTACATCTTTGGTCACTGATTCCTCCATCAATTGGGGGACTAATGCTGGAAAGTGGAATGAGTGCAGGTAGTGATATATTTTTGGCAGGACAGACTCAGTGGGCTGAAGGACCTCTTCTATACTGTATGACTGAATGTTACTTTATACCTGACTCACAATTAACCTTCCTCCCTATCATGGTGGCATCAGTGAATTTCACCTCATAGCTTCAGTCCGTTGTGGTGAAAGGGTTAAAATTGTGTCCCAATACATGTGTGAATCTAACCGAAAATGGAAGGTGTTGCTTAGTCCCGTGTGAATCTTATTATACACCTTCCCGTGTGAATGCGAACTGTTCCTGCCTATCTTCGGGAATAGGAATTGTGAAGAAGGCATTAGCCAAATCAATTACTCCGTACCACACCCCTGGATGATGTTGGATTCGTCCTATAATAGTGACGGCATCCGGGACCGCTGCCGTCAAGGCCGGAGTGTGACGGTTTAGTTGCCGATAATCTACCGTCATCCGCCATGACCCATCGGCTTTATGTACGGGCCATAAGGGGTTATTCCACGCCGTGGTGCATGTCCTAAGCACTCCCGCTTCCAAATAATCCTTAATTGTGGCGGATATTTCTTTATGTCCGCCGGGAATCCTATACTGTCTAAGACTTATTACGTGATCGGCGATCGGGATGGGGAAGGGGTCCATTTTAACCTTTCCCACTAACACCGTCCTACAGCGCAAAGCCATTTTCGTGATTCCAAATTCAAACTTCCCTTGTTGGAGGTGAAGTGTTAAACCGGCCAGAATGTCCATTCCCAGGATCCATTCTCTAACCGGTGTAATGATAATTGAATAAGTTTTAATGGGCATTGTACCTATCTTTAGGGGCAATTGTACTGTTTTTCCTTCAATCAGATTACCTCCCAGCCCAACCAGCGTGACTGGGGTTCCTTTAAACTTATGGGGCGTCCCATAGATTAAGGTGGCCTCCGCCCCTGTGTCCACTAGAGCCATAACGGTTTGGACGGATTTGCGCCAATAGATAGTCAATGATACATGAGGTCGAATGTCGTCTGCTGACCATTGGCTCGTTCGTGGGCAAACCCTTGGGGCTTGGCCCGATTCCTATTGTTCCTCCCATTCATCTTCCCCAGACAGCACTGGGTAAAGACGTTTGCCTCGCCCTTCTTTGTTCTTGCCTTTCTTACTAGGTTTCCGGCCACGCCTATCCACTTTATAACACTCTCGGAGGGGAGGCCGTACCTCCTCCTCCTCCTCGTCCTCCGAGGATTCCCACCGCTGGGAAGTGGAAGTTCTACCCCTTCGAGGCTCATTAACAACCGGACCCCGTGTCTGACATTTTTGTGTTAGTAATTCCACTAGGTCTTCCATAGTGGGTCGGGACTCCGTCTCTACCCGGGACACCTTCAGTCCCTTTCGTCTGCATAAGTCTTTTAATTCCGGTGTAGGTAGGCCATCAATCTCCGATGCTGGGACCTGCGCCCGTATCAAAGCTTGCCACAAAGCACGCCGTGAGGGGCCTTGGTTACTTCCTTGATTAGGGTTTACTTTTCCCCCTGCCCGAGCCTCAGGGCGACGCCCCTCCGTGCGCCCCTGAGAAGCACGGGTTGTGGGTCCCCAATCCCCCAAACCACCCATCTCCCTCATCATACTACGGGCATCTCCTAGGGTTTCTCCCCGTCCACTCAACATTATGGTTAATAACAGTGGTTTATAATGGGGGGGGGCAGTCTTCACTAGGTGGTCTCTAGTCTGTCTACTAACATTTGTGTTATCTACCTCGTCCAGCACTCCCAGCAACAGGGCATCCCGCACACACAAACGGGTTAGCCTCTGAACCCCTTCCTTAATTGTTGTCCAAGTTCCTTCCAAGGGGGGCCAATCGGACGGGAAGGGATACTGTTCGGCCACTGCCCTGGCATACATCCCAAATAAGGTCCCCATACTGCGATCTATTACCATATCCTTGGCTTGTCTGCGGTACCCCAGGTCTATGGCAGCATCCTTTGCTAATCCACCAAACTTGGGAGCATCCTGATAGTCTACCTGCACTTGTTGCCCCCCTTCCTCGAGGAGCCGAATTAGCCATAGCTCTAACGGCTCCCCAGGATTACGTCGGGTTTTCTGGGTGATAAACAGCACCTCATCGGTAGTGAAGTCTTCCGTTAATTCAGAGAATTCTGCAGGAGGCTGAGCCCGCGGTAATTCATGCATAATTGCCTCCCCTTGTTCATTCCGTATAGGGTTTCCTTCCTCATCTAACATTACCTCCCGTTGCACTGGGAGACGTCTCTGAACCTGCTTTCTCCTAACCACTGGTTTAGCTTGGAGTACGGGTGGGTCCTCTTCGTACTGATCATCTGAATCTCCCCAAATGTTCCCATCCCAATGATCGATATCCCACCGATCCCCGTTATTTAACTGGGCTACAAACGCCCGTACTTGTACCGGGTCCGGGGTTCGAGGGACCTTCCTTTTCTCTTTCCGTTTCTTAGCAGACAGATACATAATAGTTCGTCCTGCTAGTTCAGTTAATGCTGTCAATTCAGCTTTTAACTTCATAATTTCCTGCCTCAACATAGAGGCATCTCCCGAACTGAGTCCCTGCTCATGTTTCAGGAGGGCTAATTCTGCTTCAGCTTTTTGGCGCTTGTCTGACTGTTGTCTACAAGCCGCCGCACAGGCCCACATCCTCCGCTGTACCCCAGGCAAGGGGTTCTTCGGCAGGACTGGGATCCTCTCAAGGGTGGACAGCAGCGACCCTGGGGTTCCTACGCCCTCGGCCTCCCAGTTCTCCGGTCGCCCCCCACCATTTCTCAAACAAACTGCCACGCCATGCCACGGTCCATGCCATCCCGGGACGGTCGGGACCTCCACAGTTTGTTCCTCTGGTTTCTTAGCCTTTTTCCAAAACATTGTTCTGTATCAAAATCTTTCCTCAATTGCGATTGATCCTGCCGGCTACGCCAAAATGTTTTAAAAAATTCTCAAGGTCAAGGACCAGGCTCGCAGGAAAGTAGTCTGACACAGAACAAACAGCCAAGAGGCGAGTCTGCTAGAATATAAGTGTTTTATTCCCCGCAGCGTCGCCACAACCAGGTCTCGTACTTACAACGGGTCTGGTTTATACTCACTCTACGTGTTACCGGAACTGGGAGCCGTCAGTTCTCGTAGAGCGGTTGCCAACAACCCACGCTCGGCGGTTAAACGCAACCCCGGAGCAGACTCTACCGAACTGGAGACTTTTCCAGCTGATATACTCTTTTCCAGATATAAACATTCATGTGAACAGCAGAGCAAGGCTAAAAAACACATTCCATTCTGGTTACATACAGATAAGAAGATTCACACGGGAAGGTGTATAATAAGATTCACACGGGACTAAGCGACACCTTCCATTTTCGGTTAGATTCACACATGTATTGGGACACAATTTTAACCCTTTCACCACATCCGTTTATTCAAATCATTAAAATAATTGAACAGATGAATTCCCAAAATTATTCTGATGACACTCTAATTGCAACATCTTGCTAACCCTAAAATGTCTCATTTATTCCTACTCACTATTTCCTGTAAATTGACCGATCTTCGATGAGCTGATGTTCCCACTGCACCATGAGATTTTATTTTACATCATCTTCAATATAGAATATCAGCATAAGGCCGTAAGAAATTGGAACAGAGGTAGACCATTCAGTCCCTCGAGCTTGCTTCCCCATTCAATAGGATCATGGTTAGTCTGACATTCCTCATGTCCACTTTCCTGCCCTTTCCTGATGACCTTCGATTCCCTTACTGATCAAGAATCTATCTATCTCTGCCTTAAATATACACAAGCACTCTGCCTCCACAGCTCGATGTGGCAAGGAGTTGCAAAGATACTCACCCCTCTGAGAAAAGAAATTCCTCCTCTTCTCTGCCTGAAATTAGTACCCTCTTATTCTGAAACTGTGCCTTTTGGTCCTAGACTCTCCCATGAAGGTAAACATCCTCTCAGCATTGACCCTGTTAAGCCCCTTAAGAATCCTAGATGTTTCAATGAGATCACCTCTCATTCTTCTAAACTCCAGTGAGTAGAGTCCCAACCTGTTTAAGCTTTGCTCATAAGGTAATCCCTGCATACCAGGGATTATCCTTTGAAATTATCTCTAATGATATGATATCTTTCCTTATATAAAGGAACCAAAACTGCTCACAATACTCCAGATGTGGTCTTACTAGCATCATGTACAGTTGCAGTAAGACTTTCCTACTCTTATACTCCAACCCCCTTGAAATAAGGGCCAACATTCCATCAATCTTCCTAAGACCATAAGGTACAGGAGCAGAATTAAGCCATTTGGCCCATCAGGTCTGCTCCAACATTTGGTCATGGCTGACATGTTTCTCCACTCATTCTCCTGCCTTCTCCCTGTCGCCTTTGATTCCTATACCAATCAAAAACCTATTATTTTTCTCTGTGTTAAATACACTCAATGGCTTGGTCTCCACAGCCTTCTGTGGCAAGAGTTCCACAGACTCTCACCCTCTGGCTGAAGAAATTCCAACTCAACTCAGTTTTAAAGGGTCATCCCTTCACTCTAAAGCTGTGCCAGGCTATCCAACTCTATCCAGGTCTCTCAGGTTCTGACCTGAAACGATGGCTCTCCTGCTGCTCTGATGCTGCTTGACCTGTTGTGCTTTTTCCATCTCCACACCTTATTGATTCTGACTTGCCAGCATCTGCAGTCCTCACTATCTCTCAGTATTCTGTAAGATTCAATCAGATCCGCCCCCCCCCCCCCATCATCCTTCTAAATTCCATCGATTACAAACTCCGAGTCCTCAACCGCTCCTCATATGATAAGCCCATCATCCCCAAGATCATTCTTGTAAACCTCCTCTGAACCCTGTCCAAGGCCAGCACATCCTTTCTTTGATATGGGGCCCAAAACTGCTCTCAACTTTCCGAATGTGATCTGACCAGACCCTTATATAACCTCAGCAGTACATCTCTGTTCTTGTATTCTTGCCCTCTTGAAATGAATGCTAACATAGCGTTTACCTTCCTAACTGCTAACAGAACCTGCATGTTAATCTTTAGAGAACACTGAAATAGGGCTCTCAAGTCTCTTTGTGCTTCAGATTTCCATGTCTCTATTCTTCCTTTCAAAGTGCATAACCTCACATTCTCTGACATCGTTCCCCTTCTCTCTGTGTGTGTCTCTCTCTCTCTCTCTCTCTCTCTCTGTCTCCGCAGGGTAAGATTGGAGCTGGGAAGCTGTTGGGACCAAAGGGAGTTGCTATCGATCACAATGGTCACCTGATCGTGGTGGATAACAAGGCTTGCTGTGTCTTCATTTTTCAGTGCAATGGGAAGCTGGTGTCTCGGTTCGGGGTGCGTGGCACTGCAGACAGACAGTTTGCAGGTATACTGGACGGTAATAACATCAGCCAATCACCTCCTTTACATTTCTTTGTGGTGAAGGTGCATGATGGGTTGTTGAGATAACAGGGTTTCTTGCTGCTCCCTTGCTGGAGCTTGTCGGTGCGACTGTGCCCCCCGTGTTCCTTCCTCTTGGATAGTGTCCTGCCCCATTGTCACTTCTGCAAGAGTTTGGGGGAGTTTGAGAATAACATGGTAGAATGTAGCATTCATTTTGAGAGCGAGCTACCTGTGTTGGAAACACTATGCTAAACTTAAGTATGCCAATTACAGAGGAATGAGGTAGAGCTGGCTGGAATGGACTGGGAAAGTAGTTGAGCAGCAAAGACAATTGACGAAAAATGGCTGATGTTGAAGAACATAATTCATGGGTCACAGTAAAATTATATCCCAGTAAGGAAGGAGGATTCTAGGATGTGATAAGCCAACCATGGTTAACCAGGGCAGTTAAAGATAGCATCGAATTGAAAGAAAAACATACAATGTGACCAGGTTTAATGGTGAACCAGAAGACTGGGAGGGTTTTAAAATAAGGTAACTATAGGCCAGTTAGCTTAATATGACGTAAATGTCTATTGTAAAGGATGTAATAACAGAGTATATAGAAACACATTACAATCAAGCAGAGTCAGTGTGACTTCACTAAGGGGAAATCATGCCTCACAAATTTATTAGAATTCTTTGAAGAGGTAACAAGCAGGATGGATAAAGAGGAAACAGTCAGTGTAATGTATCTGGGTTGGCAGAAGGCTTGTGATAAGGAGACACACATTAGGTTATTTAGATAAGAGCCCATGGTGTTGGAGGTGGGATACTGATATGCATAGAGGACTGGCTAACTCGTAGAAGATGGAGAATTGTGATAAAGGAAGCATTTTAGGATGTCAACCTATAACTAGTGGAGGGTCACTAGGGCCACAATTACTTGTAATATTTATTAATGACTTGGTTGATATATGTGATGACCCAAAAATAATTGGAAATGCTAATGGTGAGAATGTCAGGGTCTGCAGATGGATATAGACAGGTTAAGTGAATGAGCAAAAACTAGGCAGATGGAAATATAACATGGGAAAATGTGAGGTTATGTAGGTTGGCAGGAAGAATAGAGGAACTGAAAATTATTTAAATTGAGAGGGATTTGGGATTCCTAGTGCATGAATCATAAAAGAAGAGCATCCAATTTCAGCATGGAAGGCAAATGGAACGTTGGCCTTTATTTCAAGGGAATGGAGTATAAAAGTATGGAGGTTTTGCTAAAACTATACAAGGCACTAGTCAGCCCACAGCCGGAATACTGTGAACAGCTTTGGGCCCCGTGTCTAAGGAAAAATAAACTGGCATCGGAGACAGTCCAGGAAAGGTTCCCTCTGCTGATCTGAGGATGGAGAGACTGTCTTGTGAGGAGGAGTTCAGTAGGTTGGGCCTGTGCACAATGTGGGCGGCACGGTGGCACAGTGGTTAGCACTGCTGCCTCACAGCGCCAGAGACCTGGGTTCAATTCCCACCTCAGGCGACTGACTGTGTGGAGCTTGCACATTCTCCCCATGTCGGCGTGGGTTTCCTCCGGGTGCTCCGGTTTCCTCCCACAGTCCAAAGATGTGCAGGTCAGGTGAATTGGCCATGCTAAATTGCCCGTAGTGTTAGGTAAGGGGTAAATGTAGGGGTATGGGTGGGTTGCGCTTCGGCGGGTCGGTGTGGACTTGTTGGGCCGAAGGGCCTGTTTCCACACTGTAAGTAATCTAATCTAAACATACAAGATTCTCAGGACATTTGGCAGGTAGATGTGGAGAGGCTGTTTTCTTTTGTGGGAGAGTTTGGGAGGGCATCATCTCAGAGTAAAGGATTGTCCAGTTAAAACAAAAAGAGGAGGAATTTCTTCCCTCAGAGGGGAGTGTATCTGTTGAATTCTTTACCGCAGAGGGCTGTTGGGGCTGTGAATCCCACCACGGCAGATGGTGGAATTTGAATTCAATAAAAAAAATTCTGGAATTAAGAGTCTAATGATGACCATGAATCCATTGTTGATTGTTGTAAAAACCCATCTGGGTCACTAATGTCCTTTAAGGAGGGAAACTGCCATCCTTACCTGGTCTGGCCTATATGTGACTCCAGACCCACAGCAATGTGGCTGACTCTCAACTGCCATCTGGGCAATAAATGCTGGCCTGGGCAGTGATTCCCTCATCCCGTAAATGAATTTTAAAAAAAGTACATTCAAGGCTGAGATAGATTTTTAATCAGGAAGGGAATCAATGGTTTTGGGGAAAAGCCAAGAAAGTGGAGATCAGGATTATCAGATCATCCATGATCTCATAGAATAAGGAGGAAGAGGCCATTCACCCCATCAGGTCTGCTCCACCATTCATTGCTCTTTGGGGTAGGGTCAGGGGTGCAGAGAGATGCCAGCGAGCGGTTGCAACATCATGGAGGCAGGCCTCTGGGAGTTTGCTGGGATTGTAATTAGAAGAACATAGGAAGAGGAAGAGACCATTCTTTTATTTTGCATTTGTTACGCAGGCTCAGGAGGAAGCCATTTAGCTGCTCAAGCCTCAAAACAATAACTCTTTTTCACCCACAGTCATACCCTGCTGAATAATTCCAACTTTTGATTAGTTTGTGTCAGGATGGTGGAATGTAGTTCTCATACAGCAATATTTCAGATCCGGACTGGAGGAGCCTAACCCTAACCCTAACGCTTGTATAAGATCCTTGTTAGGCCCCAGCTGGAGGATTTTGGACAGTTGTCTGCACCACATTATAGGAAAGATGTGAATGCATTGAAGAGAGCGCAAAAATGGTTTACAAGAATGGTTCCAGGAATGAGAAACTTCAGTGATCAGGAAAGATTGAACAAATTAATCAAATGATTGGAGCAAAGTGAACATCATCGTATCTGAGTTCCTTGATTGGAGCTATTAATCTGATCCAATCAGGGAGCCCTGGCTGACAGATATAAGCAGAAGTGTCAGCGATTCTGTTCACTCTGAGGGAGCTGGATCAGTTTCGAGGACTCTCCATATGTAAATAAAGGATGACTTAGTGACCGGATACCGGCCTCTGTGGAATTATTTCAGTGGCGATGAGAGTAAAGCACCACCTGAAGAAATTCACTCACAACAGTCGTCTTTGAGTTGAGGTAAGCCTTTCTGGCATCATGTTGTTATTTGGGAAGTTTGATTTGTTCAATCTTGCCTTCAAAGACTGGGCCCAGTATGTGGAAGAAGGCATTAGTCTTTTTGGGTGAATGACATTGGGGTAGATGAAAAGCAACGAGTAATTCTCCTGACAGCTTGTGGACCTGCAGCTTTTTTAGTTGTTAAAAGCCTAATTTACACCGAGGCACTACATACTAAAAGCTTTCAAGAGTTCACAAATTTAGCTTAGGAAATAATCCATTCCAAGCCTCCCCTACTTCTGAGACACAATCGGTTTTACTCGGCAATTTAAGTAGAATTTTTGACTAGGCTAAGAGTATTGACAGGCATGTGACTTTGGTTTAACCTTTAGTAAGGTCTTTTGGTATGTGGGATTAATTATGTATCCATACAAAAACACCTACTAGCTGAAGCCCAACTGGACTTCAAACAGACTGGCTTTATCATTGGAAAATGTGGCATATGAGTTGAAGGGTGGAAGTGAACACCCTCATTAGTCTGATTGAGCTTTGTGGACACCACTTGATTGAAGGCAATTGCACAGCCTCATTCAGACCGTATCCTGAACATAGGGACCCTAGGTCAGCCGCAGCAAAACAAAGTCAAGCTTTGGCAAAACGATTCAAACTTTCTTTAGAATCCAGGCTGGAAAGCCATTGTAATTGCTGCCAGTATGTTGACTTGAGACAGTGGAAGAGTCCCATTACATCTAGTTGAGTAAGTGAACTGTATGCAGGAAAGTGCACCCCCTGGAAAGTCCATCTACATCTGGTTTGGAACAGTTAAACTACTTAGCAACATCCAAATCAGAACCAATCAAAATAAACATCCGGTTAAATGGTCACTGGGTTCTAATGGCAGTCGATACTGTGTGCAGCTGTATCAGTGATTGCAGAATCAGTCTTTAACAACATCCGGTCTGGACCACAACACTTAGGTTTACACAAAATCCCTGCTAGACTGAGAACCTATACCAAGGGCCCTTTACAGATTAAGGAC
The DNA here is from genome assembly GCF_037043375.1 of Chiloscyllium plagiosum. Taxonomy (NCBI): domain Eukaryota; kingdom Metazoa; phylum Chordata; class Chondrichthyes; order Orectolobiformes; family Hemiscylliidae; genus Chiloscyllium; species Chiloscyllium plagiosum. Next base: position 133,290,152 of record NW_028270144.1, read on the forward strand.
ACAACTTCGGGTCTGGTCTGTCATGTGAAGCTGCTGGTTCAGTTCCCAATGATTACAGTGAAAGGCTCAGGCCCAAGCTTGATGGGACACAATTCCTTGAGAAAGATTTACCTTGATTGGCTCAAAATCCTTTGATTAGGAAATAGCTGTCTGAATGAAGTCCTAATTAAATATCTGGAAGTTTTTCAGGAAGGTTTAGGGGCTATCAGAGGAGCCAAGATCATCTTGCATGTTGACCAGGAAGTAGTTCAATGATTCTCAAAGACCTACCCTGTGCCGTTTACCTTGTGGGGAAAAAGAGAGGCAGAAATCAGAAGGTTGGAAAGCAAAGGATCATCAAACCAGTCCAGTTTGTGGAATGGCCAGCACTGCTCGTACCGATTGTGAAGCTGGATGGGTGAGTTTGCGGGGATTTGTGGAGATTTTAATCAAATGGTAAACTGCTTTTCACAGCTGGATAAATACTCAATCCCTCGCAGAGATATTTATACACAAAGCTGGCAAAGGAGTTGTCCTTCACAAAGCTGGGAGTAAGCCATGCGTACTTGCAATTGTGGTTAGATGAGGATTCCCTGAAGTATGTTACAATTAATACCCATAATGGTGTGTATAGATATACGAGACTGCCATTTCGGGTATCATCAGCCTGTGCCATTTATCAGCGGATCATGGAGAACATTTTACTCCAGGTCGCCATTTATGGAGATGATGTGCTAATAATGGGGGAGACCAAGAGGGAGCACTTAGAGAATTGGACATAGTCCTGAGACTTTTCTCCCAGGAGGGAGGAATGTGTGTTCCAAGCTGCAGTGTTGACAAGACCGGTTACACCCGTTGGAAGATAAAGTGAGCTGAAAATGTGTTGCTGGAAAAGCGCAGCAGGTCAGGCAGCATCCAGGGAACAGGAGAATCGACGTTTCGGGCATAAGCCCTTCTTCAGGAAGATAAAGTGAGGGCAATCAAAGGTATCTTGGCTCCTACGTCTGTCCCGGAGCTTACTTCTTTCCTTGGGCTGGTGAATTATTACAGAAAATTCATACATAACCTGGCCTCCATTCTGGCATTTTTACATCAACTCTTTTTTATGTGAAAAAAAAGGGTCAACCTTGGAAATGGTCATGTAGCCAAGCCACAGCCTTCAGGGAAGTGAAGAAACAGCTATCATCCTTGAAGGTGCTGGCATATCATGGTTCCAAGTGCGATCTGGTATTGACGTGTGCCTCCCAGTACGGCATTGGGGAAGTATTAGCTCATAGGTGGCCCAATGGAGAGGAATGCCCAATAGCCCACTTTGGCAAATGTACAGTTTAAATGCACCCAGATACAAAAAGGCTGTTTGGCGGTCGGATTTGGAGTCAGAAAGTTCCACCAACATCTTTATGGATGTAAATTTGTAATAATAACAGACCTCAAACCCCTGCTTGGCTTACCTGAAGTGGGCAAGGCAGTGCCATCCATAGATTCAGGCTGAATTCAAGGGTGGACTCTAATATTAAGTCCAGGTGGCCAAGTAGCAAATGTGGATGCAATGAACCACCTCCTACTGACAGGTACATCACTTGTGGTACCGACACTGGAAGAGTCCAGAATGATTTTAAATTATCCGGACAGACGCTCAATCACAGTTGACAATATCAGACTTTGGATGCAGAAAGGTTCAGTCCTGGCAAAACTGAAACAGCTGGTGGTGATGGAGGGAACCAAAGGGCAATCACAGCCGGGACTGAAACCTTCTTGGCCTTGGAGAGACCAGACCGTAGTAGAGAACGGCATATTATTATGGGATCTAGAGTGATTGTCCCAAACGGAGGTCACTGCCAGGTACCAGGTAAGCTTCACCAGGGTCATCCAGGGGTTTGCACATTGAAGATGGATGTCTGGTGACCAGGGTTGGATGCAGACATAACCGTTTTTTGGGGCAGTGCCCAGAGTGCCGAAAAAGACAAAGGTTGCCGCCACCAGCTCGTCCACATTAATGGGAATGGCCGGGTAAACCCTGGACTCGGTTCCATGTTGAATGGGCAGGTCCTTTCAATGAGTTAATGTTCATGGTCATTGTGGACACCCACTCAAAGTAGCTGGACATGCATAGAGTTAATTCGTCAAACGCGGGGTTGTCAATAGAAAACTTGTGGACATCTTTTGCAATACTCAGACTTTCAGAAGTGTTGGATATAGACAATAGGCCATTGTTTGTCAGCAGGGAATTTGAGTATTTCTTCAAGTTGAATGGCATTCAACTTTTAGGGAGAGCTGTATACCATCCTTCGTCCAATGGAGTCCAAATGTTGAAGATAGGCTTAAAGAAACAGCCCACAGCTTCACTATGTACCAAACTGTCCTGGTTCCTGTTGATTTTAGGACCACTCCTAATGTAACTACAGGAATAGCTCTAGCTCTTGCTAATGGTGAGAAGACTCTGTACCAGGTTAGATCTGATATTCCCAGACATAGGGGAGAGGGTGAAATAACATCAAGAATGCCAATATTGTTGTGAGGTTTGGTAGAGTACTTGTGGATTGGGAGGCAGGAAGTTAGAATTTGGGGTTTGTAAAGTGCTATGGGGAAAGCATGGCACAGTCCCTTTAAAAGACCATGTGCTTTTTGTGTGCTTGGTGATTTAAAATTAATGTCTGTGAGCAGCAGCAGCGTGAAATTTTGCAAGTTGACAGAGAGCACCTGAATTGAAACATTTGTATTGAAAGGTGTGCAGTTAGCAGACCAAACAGCTTTTACCGAGACAACAAGCTTTTCAATTAAGCCAATCAATTTGAAACAGGTACTTAGGTACCAAAAGCCTATTAAATTTAAGACTGATGGTTTTGGCAACATAGGACCAATCGTGTAGTAAGAAATATTGACATATTATTATGGGTACAAAAAGAAGGGGTCAGCTGGATCAAGACCCTAGAGCGAGCTGCCATCTGCCAGAGAGAGAATCGCTGGCTCTCACTGTCTCCTCTGTGTCTTGGAAAAAGCACCATCTAAATAACAATAATACTGATGACACAATGAATTAATATTCCTGACAGAAGAATTGACGCTGAAGGCACAGAACATTCTTTCAGACATGTAACCTGAGGGTTAGTTCTGAGAGGGGGTGGCTGAGGAAATAGCAGAGGCGTTGGTTGTAATCTTTCAAAAATCACCGGAGTCAGGGAAAGTCCCAGATGATTGGAAAATCACTGTTGTAACCCCCTTGTTCAAGGAAGGATCAAGACAAAAGATGGAAAATTATAGGCCGATTAGACCTAACCTCGGTTGTAAGTAAAATTCTAGAATCCATCGTTAAGGATGAGACTTTTAAATTCTTGGAAGTGCAGAGTCGGATTAGAACAAGTCAGCATGGACTTAGTAAGGGAGGTCGTGCCTGACAAACTTGTTAGAATTCTTTGAAGAGGTAACAAGTAGGTTAGACCAGGGAAACCCGGTGGATGTTATCTATCTGGATGTCCAAAAGGCTGTTGAAAAGGTGCCTCATGGGAGGCTGCTGAGTAAGGTGAGGGCCCATGGTGTTTGAGGTGAGCTACTGGCATGGATTGGGGATTGGCGATTGGCTATCTGACAAGGTAGAGAGTTGGGATAAAAGGTTATTTTTTGAATGGCAGCTAGTAACAAGTGGTGTCCCTCAGGGTTCAGTGTTGGGGCAGCAGCTGTTCACTTTTATATATTAATGATCTGGATGAAGGGACTGGAGGAATTCTGGCGAAGTTCATCAATTATACGAAGTTAGGCAGACAGGAAGGTGGTACTGAGGAGGTGGGGAGGCTGCAGAAAGATTTAAGGAGAAAGTGAGGTCTGCAGATGCTGGAGATCAGAGCTGGAAATGTGTTGCTGGAAAAGCACAGCAGGTCAGGCAGCATCCAGGGAACAGGAGAATCGACGTTTCGGGCATAGAGGGCTTATGTCCGAAACGTCGATTCTCCTGTTCCCTGGATGCTGCCTGACCTGCTGTGCTTTTCCAGCAACACATTTCCAGCTGCAGAAAGATTTAGACAGTTTAGGAGATTGGTCCAGGCAATGGCTGATGAAATTCAACATGAGCAAATGCAAGGTGTTGCATTTCAGAAAAGAAGAATACATGGATGGACTGTTTTCTAAATAGTGAGAAACTCATAAAACCAAAGTATAAAGGGAATCTAGGATTCAGTAAAGGTTGACTTGCTGGTTGAATCCATGATTAAGAAAGCAAATGTAATGTTGTCATTTATCTCAAGGGTTAGAATGTAAAAGCAGTGATGTGTTACTGAGACTTTATAAAGGTCTGTTTAGGCTGTATTTAGAATACTGTGTCCGGTTTTGGGCCCCACACCTCAGGAAGAACATACTGGCACTGGAGCGTGTCCAGTGGAGATTCACACAGATGATCCCTGGAATGGTTGGCCTAACATATGATGAACAGCTGAAGATCCTGGGATTGTATTCATTAGAGTTTAGAAGGTTGAGGGGAGATCTAACAGAAACTTCCAAGATAATGCATGGCTTAGAAAGGGTGGATGCTGGAAAATTGTTTCAGTCAGGCAGGGATACCAGGCATGGGCACAACTTTAGAATTAGAGGGGGTCAATTTATAATAGAACATAGAACATAGAACAATACAGCACAGAACAGGCCCTTCGGCCCACGATGTTGTGCCGAACTTCTAACCTAGATTAAGTACCCATCCATGTACCTATCCAAATGCCGCTTAAAGGTCGCCAATGATTCCGACTCTACCACTCCCACGGGCAGCGCATTCCATGCCCCCACCACTCTCTGGGTAAAGAACCCACCCCTGACATCTCCCCTACACCTTCCACCCTTCACCTTAAATTTATGTTCCCTTGTAACACTCTGTTGTACCCGGGGAAAAAGTTTCTGACTGTCTACTCTATCTATTCCTCTGATCATCTTATAAACCTCTATCAAGTCACCCCTCATCCTTCGCCGTTCCAACGAGAAAAGGCCGAGAACTCTCAACCTATCCTCGTACGACTTCCTCTCCATTCCAGGCAACATCCTGGTAAATCTTCTCTGCACCCTCTCCAAAGCTTCCACATCTTTCCTAAAGTGAGGCGACCAGAACTGCACACAGTACTCCAACTGTGGCCTAACCAAAGTCCTGTACAGCTGCAACATCACTTCACGACTCTTGAATTTAATCCCTCTGCTAATGAACGATAATACTCCATAGGCCTTCTTACAAACTCTATCCACCTGAGTGGCAACCTTCAAAGATCTATGTACATAGACCCCAAGATCCCTCTGTTCCTCCACCTGACTAAGAACCCTACCATTAACCCTGTATTCCGCATTCTTATTTGTTCTTCCAAAATGGACAACCTCACACTTGGCAGGGTTGAACTCCATCTGCCACTCCTCAGCCCAGCTCTGCATCATATCTAAGTCCCTCTGCAGCCGACAACTGCCCTCCTCACTGTCCACAACTCCACCTATCTTCGTATCATCTGCAAATTTACTGACCCACCCTTCGACTCCCTCATCTAAGTCATTAATAATAATGGAAATGAGGAGACAATTCTTCAGCCAGAGAGGGGTGGGCCTGTGGAATTCATTGCCACGGAGTGCAGTGGAGGTCGGGACGTTGAATGTCTTCAAGTCAGAGATTGATAAATTCTTAATCTTACAAGGAATTAAGGGCTACAGGGAGAGTGCGGGTAAGTGACATTGAAACGCCCATCAGCCATGATTGAATGGAATAGTGGACTTGATGGGCTGAATGGTCTTACTTCCACTCCTATGTCTTATGGTCTTAACCTGTCTGTAAGTTCGAGAGACTAAATTTATTTTTTTAATGAGTGCGTCTTGTCTTTATTGGAACAGTATACATATAAAACCTTCCTTTATTTGGGAAGAATGAGTAGTTAGAAGGGATTTTTAAAAACTCCACAGTGGACAATATCCTGTCACCAAATTATCCTTTATTTATATGTATGTTGTACATGACACTGCTCAGCTAGCTCAGAGCTGGCTCCTAAAGAATAGAACTCCTGACACTCCTGTCTTTTTTTTTTCTCTTTCTCTTTTTTTAAAAATAAAAAGTCAAAACAAAGTCTACCTGAAACAACGGGGAGAGACAAAAAGGAAAACTCCCCTCCTTAGTAGGTTAGACGGGATTTATTCAGTTTGTTAACAGTTTAGTTAATTTGTTCTGTGTTAAATAAATAAATTGGTACTTGTTGATTTTAAAGTGAATGCCAGGGATTTATTTTATTTAACCACTAGCAGTTTCTGAAAAGCAAGTTACACTTCTTTTCACACTCCTTTTACGGATTATGGAGTGAGGTGCTGCTCTGTGAGTGTTTGGATTTATTTCTCGGGGGGTGTGGTCAACCTGCACTTTATAACAATGCCAAACATGACTCTGCTAAGCATGAGAGAGAGTTTATTTCAGGGACAAAGTTTAGTGTATGAGCCATGGCAATAGCCCGGCATGGTCGATGCGAGGTCAGGTCAGTGATATATGATGTTCAGGAAGGTGCGATGCTCCTGAACTACCATGTGGACAGTATGAAAGCTACAAATTCACAATTGTTATAGGAGCAAAGTGTGCCTGGCTCCTCAACTGCCTTTTTGATTGTTCCAGAACCCATGGGTTCTCCCTCTGTGTCAAGCATTGAGGATATCTCAGAATCTGTGATGGACTCAGTAGGTGTTGCTGCTTTGACCCCCTATGCTGCCTGAAGAGGAGAATGAATTTTTTCTGAGACACTCCAGGCACAAGAGGCAAGCTACTGTGTGTTACTCACTGTCTGTATCAGAGGCAGAGTTGGAGGAACCTGACCCATGTGCTAAAAGTCACCAGGAGGATCTACAAGAAAAAAATCCTGCCTACATCCTTGGACTCAGAGGGATAGGGATGGATTGATTGTAATGAGGTCAGTCAAGCGGACCTCATAGAATATGAGTTCCCTGATTGGACCTAACTAACTGCCCCAATCAGGGAATCCTGTCTGACAGATAGAAACAGGAGATTCAGAGATTCTGCTCACTCTGAGAGCCAGCTCCGAGGAAGCTGAGACAGTTTCTCCACATGTAAATAAAGTGAGACTTGGTGATGGGATACTGACCTCTGTGGAGTTAATTCATTACAACATTTAAAAGACATTTTGACAGTTACACAGATAGGAAAGGTTTCGAGGGATATGTGTGATGCACAGACAAATGGGACGAGTTCAGTTTAATCAATGTTTCAGGCATAAGCCCTTCATCAGCAATGAGCCTCATTCCTGATTAACGGCTTTATGCCTGAAACGTTGACTCTCCTGCTCCTTGGATGCTGCCTGACTGGCTATGCTTTTCCAACACCACACTCTTTGACTCTGATCTCCAGCTTTTGTAGTCCTCACTTTCTCCTAGTTCATTTTCGGAAATCTGGACAGTATGGACTCATTAGGCTGAAGCGCCTGTTTCTGTGCTATATGATTCTAAGTTGGGACGGTTCTTCGTGGAGATTAGGTGGCTTAGAGGAAATTTTACAGAGGCTTTCAAAATTGAGAGTGGGCTTGATTGAGTTGACAGCACGAAGCTGTTCCTATAGATGGAAAGTACAAGGACCAGATTAAAGGGAATTAATGAAGGAAGCAATGGTGGCAAAAGGAGAAATATTGAAGTGTTTAGGGTCTAGAATGTACTATATGAGTGTGCGCAACTCCATGGCCTACACTCATCCCTGGAATATCCGGATTACAAGGATACCTAGGTTAGGCACCTTCGACACCACGATTCCAACCAAGTAATCTCCGAACTCAGAGACCTAGGTCTTTGATCCGCCCTCTGCAACTGGATCCTCAGCGTCCTGAGCCACACTGCAATCAGTGAGAATAGGCAACAATATCTCCTCCACGATAATCCTCAACACCAGTGCCCTGCAAGGCTATGTACTCAGCCCCCTACTATACTCCCTGTGCACTCATGACAGTGTGGCCAAATTTCGTCCTAACTCCATCCACGAGTTCTCTGATGACACCACCGTTGTAGGCTGGATCTCAAAAACAATGGTGAGTCAGAATATAGAAAAGAGAAAGAGAGTGCTAGGTGGCGTGGTGTAAAGATAACAAACTCTCCCACGATGTCAGCAAAATGAAAGAGCTAGTCATTGGCTTCAGTAAACAAGGTGGAAGGCATGTCCTGTCTACCTCAATGGAGCTGAGGTGGCGATGGGTGAAAGCGCCAAGTTCCTCGGAATGATGATCACCAACAATCTGTCCTGGGCCACCCACGTTTATGTGATGCTCAAGAAAGCACAACCATGCCTCTACTTCCTCAGGAGGCTAAGGAAATGCAGCATGTCTGTAAAGACACAGCAATTTTTATAGACACATCATAGAAAGCATGCTATCCGGATTCTTCATGGCGTGCTGTGGCAACCGCTTTGCCCAGGAATGTAAGAAACTGCAGAGAGTTGTGAGCACTGACCAGTCCATCACGAAAACCAATCTTCCATCCATTGACTCCATCTATACTTCAGCCTCGGAAAGGCAACCAACATAATCAGAGACCCCTCCTATCCCCTGTTATAATTTCTTCCACACACTTCCATGGGGCAAAAGATGCAAAAGCTTAAACAAACTAACCAGCAGCTTCAAGGCCAGCTTCTTCCTCACTGTTATTAGACTTTTGTATACGCCTCTGTAATTTTAAATTTCATGTTGATCTCACTCTCTATGTACCTTCCCTGCAGCTGTACCATTGTACTCCTCCCTCAGTTTTGTCTCCCTAATGCACTGTGTATGGTATGATCTGCCTGTACTGCATGCAAAAAAAACTTCACTGTACCCAGGTACATGTGACAATAATAAATCAAATTGTGAGGCAGGTTCACTCGAGAGGTTAGGGTCTGGTATGCACTGTCCTGATGAGGGCAAAACAAATGCTTCAGCAAAATAGTTTTTTTCCACACTCCTCAATATTCTGTTTCAACTTTGAAGTGGAGATCACGTCCTGTCTGTTTGAACATTGTAAACATGCTGATTTGTTTTTGTAATCATTGACGTGGTAGGTTTTTCTTACTGTTTGGAAATCTGGGCTCTTGTGGGATATATGAGGAGTAGCTGGAAGAATTTGGTCGGTTTGGACATTTGAACAGTCTGGTTTGAGAGGGGCTGCCTTTTGTAATCAAAACAAACAGTTGACAGTTTAATTGTTACAGGTTTTAGCTACTGACTGGTTTTCCTGGAAATAAGACCACACAACGTCTTCTGGTCTTATGGTCAGAGCAGCAGCAGGTCATTCAACCCATTGAGTGTGTTCTGCTATGCCATGAGATCTTGGCTGATCTCATAATCCTCAACTTCACTGTCCTGCCTTTTGCCTCGAAAACCCTCGAATCCCTTACTGATTAAGAATCTGTTAAAAATAATTTGAGCAAATAGCCACTTTCGAGAAGCTAAGTATGAGGTTTATCAACTTATTAATTACTCAGAAACCTGTCTGGTCTCAGAGCTCTGTTCTCCAGGCCTTGCAGTCAGAGCAAAGTGGATATCCCTGAAGTTGCAGTATGTCTGCTGAAATCCTGTTTCCTGAAAGGAATTTCTTGGATTTGGATTGAGTTTGCACATTCCAGGATTTTGGTCCCATTTGGAAATCTCTCGATGCTTCAGAAATCAAAGCCTAGCTCACTGGGGCTTCATCAACATGAATTTTAGCGGGTGAGGGAAATCATCGTATTTTCTCTCTGTGTTCTGTATCAGAGGGTTGAGGGTCTCTTAGAAATCTCTCCTTGAGAAAGTGGTGGAATCTGAAATTTTTCAACATGGGGAGAGGGTTGATTCTTGATAAGCAATGGGGTAAAAGGTTATGGGGGGGTGGGGGTGGGGGGGGGGGGGGGGGGGGGGGAGGATGGGTGCAGTTTGTGGGATTGAGAATTGAGATTATCAGATGAGCCTCAATCCTGTTGAATGGGGAAGAAGCCTTGAGAGACTGAAGGCCGCCTCCTTGTCTTCATTCATATAAAATATAAACAATGACTCAGCTTCCAACATCTTCTCAGGAAGAGACTTCCAACCTTCTGAGGGGGAAGCATTATACTGCATCTCTGCTTGAAAATGGTGACCCTGATTCTGAAACAGTGAGCCCTAGTTCTAGATTCTCCCACAAGAAGAAACATTCTTTCCATACCCACCCAGTCAAATTCCCTCAGGATTTTATATATTTTCATCAAGTCACCTCTGACTCTTCTAAACTTTAGTGGGTACAAGTCCAGTCTGTCCAGCCTTTCCTAAAAAACACACACCCAAAGAACAAAGAAAATTTACAGCCCAGGAATATGCCCTTTGTCCCTCCAAGCCTGTGCCTTCAACTCCCTTCAACTACTACTCTCTGTCTCCTGTTGCTCAGCCAGTTCTTTACCCACCTAGCTAGTACACCCTGCACACCATGTGACTTTACTTTCTCCATTAGTTTACCATGGGGAAAGTTTACCCAGTCAAGTGTTAGTCTGGTAAACCTTCTCTGAACTAACTCCAACACTTTAACATTTTGCCTTAAATAAGAAGACCAGTGCTGTACACAATACTACAGATATGGACTCACCAGTCCCCTGCAGAACTGAAACATTACCTCCCTATTCTTACATGCAATTCCCCTCCCAATAAACCATAACATTCATAGACTCAGAAGCATCAAAGTTTACAGTAGAAGTGTAGCATCACTTCGTTGATTTTATACTCTATACCATCCCATGAGCTTGTTTTTATTCATTTGTGGGTTGTGGGCGTTGCTGGTTAGGTCAGCATTTATTACCCATCCCCAATTGCCCTTGAGAACATAGAACATTATAGCGCAGTACAGGCCCTTCGGCCCTCGATGTTGCGCTGCCCTGTCATACTAATCTCCATCCCACCTACACTATTCCATGTACGTCCATATGCCTGTCCAATGACGACTTTAATGCACTTAAACTTGGTGAATCTACTACCGTTACAGGCAAAGCATTCCATACCCTTACTACTCTCTGAGTAAAGAAACTACCTCTGACATCCGTCTTATACCTATCTCCCCTCACTTTAAAGTTGTGCCTCCTCGTGTTTGCCGTTCCCATACTTAGAGTGGACAGGGAGAGCCTTTTTCCATCTAACCCTCTGATTATCTTGTATGTCTCTATTAAGTCACCTCTCAACCTTCTTCTCTCTAACGAGAACAGCCTCAAGGCCCTCAGCCTTTCCTTGTAAGACATTCCTTCCATACCAGGCAGCATCCTAGTAAAAGAGAAGGTGGGGGTGAGCTGCCTTCTTGAACTGCTGCGTCCATGTGCTGTGGGTTGACCCACAATGCCCTTAGGGAGGGAATTCCAAGATTTTGACCCAATGACACTGAAGGAACGGTGATATATTTTCAAGTCAGGATGGTGAGTGGCTTGGAGGGGAACTTGCAAGTAGGGTGTTCCCATGTATCTGCTGCTCTTGTCCTTCCAGATGGAAGTGGTTGTGGGTTTGGAAAATGGTGTTTAAGTGGAATGGGTGAATTTCTGTAGTGCATCCTTTAGATGATACTCACTGCTGCTACTGGGCATCGGTGGTGATGGGAGTGGATGCTTGTGGATGTGGTGCCAGTCAGGTGAGTTGCTTGGTCCTGGATGGTGTCAAGTTTCTTGAGTGCTGTTGGAGCTGCAAGTGGGAAGTATTCCACCCTGACTTGTGCTTTATAGATGTGGACAGGCTTTGGGAAGTCAGGAGGTGAGTTATTCACTGCAGTGTTCCTAGCTTTTGACCTGCTGTTGTAGCCACTATTTTTATGTGGTGAGCTCAGTTGAGTTTCTGGTCAATGGTAACCCACCATTGAATATCAAGGGGCGGATGTTAGTCTCTCACTGGAGATGGTTGTTCCTGGCATTTGTGTGGCACAAATGTTACTTGCCACTTGCCATCCTAAGCCTGATATTGTTCAGATCTTGTTGCATTTGAACATGAACTGCTTAAGATCTGAGGAGTCAGGAATGGTGCTGAACATTGTGCAGTCCTCAGCAAGCATCCCTCCTTCTGACCTTATGATTGAGGGAAGATCTTTGATGAAGCAACTGAAGATGTTTGGGCCTAGGACATTATCCTGAGGAACTCCTGCAGAGATGTCCTGGAACTGAGATGACTGACCTCCAACAACCACAACCATCTTCCTATGTGCCAAGTATCACTCTAACCAGTGTAGAGTTTGTCCTGTGATGCCCAGTTTTGCTAGGATTCCTAAATGCCACACTGTCACTCTCTCTTCCACTCTGGAATTCAGCTCTTTCATCCATGTTTGAACCAAGGCTGTAATGAGGTCAGGAGTTGAGTGACCCAGGCAGAACCCAAACTGGGTGACATTGAGCAGGTTATTGCTGAGCAGTTGCAGCTTGATAGCACTGTTAATGACATCTTCCATCACTTTATTGATGATTGAGAATAGACTGATGGGGTGGTAACTGACCAGGTTGGATTTGTCCTGCTTTTTGTGTACAGGACAGCTTTCCTGATTACTAGCTGAACCTGCATATCCACCACCTGAGATTCTTGCACTGGGACATCCAGGTCACTTTGGATCTCAGACTGCTCACTATTTAGATAATGTGCTTTGTTTTAATCTTTCTGCTGAAATGGACAATTTCACATATTCTCACATTATACTCCATTTGCCAAATGCCATTCTTCATCAACATCATTTACATAATTAGTAAACAATTGAGGTCCCAACGTTGATCCGTGTGGCAATCTCACTACATCTTGCAGACTAGAAGAAGATCCTTCGTCCACAATGATTTATTTTGTCTTTGGCATTTTTTCAAAAAAAAACTCGTCTCTGCTCTTATCTTGTGGTGTGTGTGTGTGTGTGTGTGTGAGAGAGAGAGAGAGAGATGAAGGGATATATATTTAATTCCAGGTCATAGCTTAGGTGTTGAGCAGAGTTTGCTATTTGCTTTAAGGCTAAGTTTGATTGTAATAAGCAGGTTATTCTGAGTTCATTAAAGAAGTGTGCAATCATTTCTTTATTCTGGAGAGTAGGATGAAAGAGCAGCAGTGGGTTACATTACTGATTGAGTCAGCCCCTTGATACTCCAGGCCCCCAGCTCCATCAGCACATTGCTGATATCACAGTTCTAACAATTATAAAGTGCTAAAACCTAATGTAGTTTGCAGATGCATATTTATTTCTGTATTGTTTGTGTTAAGGAGGAGGAAGGCAATGTGGAATCTAATCAGGGTCTGAGGGACATGCCGGATTGGGATGGGAATTCTTGCAAGGACTATCCCAACCTTGAGCTACTCACTTCACCTTTTATGTATTTGCAAGTGGTGTGGTGAGATTCTCAGGGGGCAGTTTCAAATTGCCGATTCAAGTGATTATAGCTTGTTAAGTGCCTTATCAGCAACCCAATTAATATCCCCTCATTAATATCCAGCTTCCTGTCCTACCAAAGTCACTGAACAAACTGGATGTTGAGAATCTTCAGCATGGAAGTCAGAGCAAGTACAGGGTATCTTCAGCTCAGCTGGTTGCTCTGAAAAACCTTTGTTTTGATATGGTGCCAACATCGCAAGGCACCATCCATGGGCAGTGACCACACACACAACCCCTCATCCACAGACATTGTAATTTGATATGTGCCAAACTGTGGTAACCCTTGTGGCACCTTTCTAATTCACAGGGCACTTCTGCAGTTCAACACTGTCCCTCACGTTGACCTGGCATCTATCACTATAATGCTGCAGCAAGGTCACTGTGTGTTCAGGGGCATACCCCCAGCTGATGGACTGCATCAGGCTGCATCTCTTGCCTGTTCCCTTACTGTTGGTCACTCTAAGCTGACCCGGATGCTCACATCGCTGTGCTGTTCAATGTAGGCACAAAGCCGGAGGCTTGACATGGTTGTGAGCAGTCTTCAGTCAAGTCAAGGGGGATGACCTTCTCTCATGGACCCTAGCACTGTAAGGCAGGGGAAGCCTCCAGGGGATTGGACATGGTCATCAGCCACTCGGGTAGTCATGGTCAGGATCCTCTCTTCATAATCAATGAGCAGCTGAATGATGGGCAGCACACCACCCACTTCAGTTTCTGCCATAGAGTGAGTCATTTTCCTCCTGGAATGTGTAAGAGTAGGGGGGCATATACTACAGGGGATGTGAAAGTATGTGGCACGTCTAGTACCATTAGTGCAGGTGTTAGCCTTGACAAGTCAGTGATGCAGAGAGCATGCAGTATTAGTGGTGTCAGGGGTTGAAATGGGTGAGAGCAAGTGGCGAAGATGTTGCAGGCAATGATGAGTGGTAAAGCATGAGCCTTATGGAAGGTGGGTAGTATAGCTGAGATAGAGTAAGTATGAGGTACTGGAGAGAACATAGAACAGTACAGCACAATACAGGCCAATCGGCCCTTGATATGCCAGCCTTTCATCCTACTCTAAGATCAAACTAACCTACATACCCTTCATTTTACTATTATCTATGTGCGTATCCAAGAATCGCTTAAATGTCCCTAATATATCTATATCTGACTCTACTACCACTGCTGGCAGTGCATTCCATGCACTCACCACTCTCTGTGTAAAGAACTGACCTTTGACTTCTCCCCTAAATCTTCCTCTGATCACCATAAAATGATGGACCCTTGTGATAGACATTTTTGCTCTAGGAAAAAGTTTCTGGCTATCCACTCTATCTGTACCTCTCATCGTCCTGCATACCTCTATCAAGTCCCCTCTCACCCTTCTTCACTCCAGTGAGAAAAGCCATAGCTCCCTCAACCTTTCTTCATAAGATATGCCCTCCAGTCCAGGCAGCAAGCTGGTAAATCTTCTCTGTACCCTCTCTAAAGCTTCCACATCCTTCCTATAATGAGGTGACTAGAACGGAACACAATATTTCAAGTGTGGTCTAACCAGGGTTTTATAGAGCTGCAGCATAACCACGCGCCTGTTAAACTCAATCCCCCTGCTAATGAAAGGTAACACACCATGCGCCTTCTTAACACCCCTATGAACTTGGGTGGCAACGTTGAGGGACCAATGGACATGGACCCCAAGATACCTCTGTTCCACCAGACTGCCAAGAATCCTGCCTTTCACCCTGTAATCTGCATTCAAATTCAATCATCCAAAATGAATCACTTCACACTTTTCCAGGTTGAACTGCATCTGTGAGAAAGTGAGGCCTGCAGATGCTGGACATCAGACTCGAACAGTCTGGTGCTGGAAAAGCATAGCCGGCTAGGCTGCATCCGAGAGTCCCGACTCCCTCTACAAGGCCCACCTTGAAGAAGTTCTCCTCCGCCCTCTACAAGGATCTCAGTGAGTCTCTCTTTCACTGCACCCCCCAGGTTGTCTCTTCTGCCCTTAGATTACATTAGATTACATTACAGTGTGGAAACAGGCCCTTCGGCCCAACAAGTCCACACCGACCCGCCGAAGCGCAACCCACCCATACCCCTACATTTACCCCTTACCTAACACTACGGGCAATTTAGCATGGCCAATTCACCTGACCTGCACATCTTTGGACTGTGGGAGGAAACCGGAGCACCCGGAGGAAACCCACGCAGACACGGGGAGAACGTGCAAACCACACAGTCAGTCGCCTGAGGCGGGAATTGAACCTGGGTCTCTGGCGCTGTGAGGCAGCAGTGCTAACCACTGTGCCACCGTGCCCTGAAGCTCTTCTGACCTATCAACCATCAGCCCCCACCTTCATCTACCTATTGCATTCCTAGCTGCCTTCCCCCAAGCCCCAACCCACTCCCATTTATCTCTCAGCCCCCTTGGGCCCCTTCACATTCTGATGAAGAGTTTATGTTCGAAACGTTGACTCTCCTGCTCCTCGGATGCTGCCTGACTGGCTGTGCTTTTCCAGCACCATACGTTTTGACTTTGAACTCCATCTGCCACTTATCAGCCCAGTCCTGCATCTTGTCAATGTCCCATTGCAACCTACAACAGCTCTCCAAACTATCCACCACTCCACCAACCTTCATGTCATTGGCAAACTTACTTCCTCATCTAAGTCATGTATAAAAATCACAAAAAGCAGAGGTCCTAGAACAGATCCCTGCGGAACACCACTTTGAGCTTCAGGCTGAATACTTTCCATCTACTACCACCTTCTGTTTTCTGTGGACCAGCTAATTCTATATCCAGACAGCTTTCACTGTGTCCTATGCCTCTTTACAGTCTGAATGAGCTTACCACTGGGAAACGTATGAAATGCTTTGCTAAAATCTGTGCACACCACATCCACTTTACCCTCATCAATATGTTTTGTCACATCCTCAAAGAATTCAATAAGATTTATGAGAAGATGGTGCACGTTATAGTGGCGGAGTGGAGGAGGGCATTGACCTTCTTCCTTCTGCACTTGGCATTCCTTCAGAAACTGAGACTGCTTTAATCTTTTTGGCAACCCTGGACCAGGCTGGGATGATCTGGTGTCAAGTCCTCCACTGCTGTTCCTGAGGAGGAGAAAGGCCGTTTTTGGGACCATTCCATCCAACAGGACCTCACTCAAAGTGGGGCACCAATTTCCCTGTCTGCCATGTTATTGGAACCGTGGAGGAAGCCCAGACTCTGTGCTTATCTGGGCTCACGACCTGCTTTTATTGGAGGCACAGGCACAAGAGATGCCAGTGAATTGCAGGATATCCAGTGAGTGGTGAGTTGGTCTGGAAACAGCGTATCGTCATATGGAGCTAGAATTGTGTGTGAGGGGCAGGGCAAATGGTTAATGAGGATGGTTTGGTAAGATACAATGAAAAAAATCACAGTGAGAACTCCTTCAAACTTCTTAACTCGCACTTAGCCAAAAAAAGTAGCTGCAGACTATAGCTCCCGACTGGATCTGACCAAAGTAGACTAGGAACAGCAGTTGAGGGTAAATGTACAGCAGAACAGTGGGAGAGTAAATGGTGTGGGGGCATTCTAAAAGGAATGTTCCCTTCAGGGTGAAATGTGGGAGCTACAATTCCAGACAGCCCTGGATGTCCAGGAATATTCAGGACTGGATAAAAAGGAAAAGAGGCAGAAATAATTCAGAGATGGGAGTCGAGGACAAAATTTCTAAATTTGCAGATGATACTAAGCTAGAGAGAATGGTGAGTTGTGAGGATTATGCTGAGCCATATCAAAGGGACATTGACAAGTTGACCAAATGGGCACACAGCTGGCAGATGGAATTCAGTTGGGAGAAAGTGAGCATTGCAGATGCTGGAGATCAGAGTCGGAAGAGGATGGTGCTGGAAAAGCACAGCCGGTCAGACAGCATCCGAGGAGCTGGAGCATCGACGTTTAGGGCATAAACCCTTCATTAGCATTCCTGTTGAAGAGCTTATGCTCGAAACATTGATTCTCCTGCTCCACGGATGCTGCCTGACCTGCTGTGCTTTTCCTGCACCACACTCTTTGACTGAGATGAATTTCAATACCGAGAAATATGAGCTAATGTATTTTGGTGGATGAAACGTGGAGAGATAATACAGGCTCAATGGTACAACTTTAAGGAGAGTACAGGAGCAGAGGGACCTCAGGATTCACATGCACAATTCTGTGAAGGTGGCCAGGCAAGTTGAAACGGTTGTTAAGAAGACTCATAGGATTATTGAGTTTATAAATGGGCGCATAGAATATAAAAGCAAGGAAATGATGCCACATCTCTATAAAGTATGTGTCAGACCACATTTGGAGTATTGTGTTCAGTACTGAGCAGCTTATTTAAGAAGGATGTTAAAGCCCTGGAGACAGTTTAAAGGTGATTTACTAGAATGATACCAGAAATGAAGGATTTTAGATAGAGAAAGGTGAGAGAGATTGGGCTTATTTTCCTTGGTTGAAAGTGAGCATTGCAGATGCTGGAGATCAGAATCGAGAGTATAGTGCTGGAAAAGCACAGGTCAGGCAGTACCCGAAGAGCAGAAAAATCAAAGTTTCGGGCGTAAGCTGTTCATCAGAAAAACACTGGTAGGTAAGATTTGGGAGAATCAGAAGATATTCCACAATGGTCTCAAGGGGAAGAGGATAGACCGGGAAAGAATAGGGTCCTTAGGGCTGAAGGGTAAAATCTGCATGGAACTGGAGGACATTGATAGGGTGTTAAACAAGCACCTCAGATCTGTCTTTGTTTGGAAGGAGGATGGAGGTACATAATTCAGAGAGAGGGACTGAGAGGTTCTGAAGGTTTGAGTGGGCTTAAAAGTGGACAAGCTCCATGTCTGAATTGTTGTATCCCAGGATGCTATTGGTGATGAGGGAGAAAATTACAAGGGCTCATGCCCCCTCAGTCCAGGCCTCCCACTATTCTGTAAGTTTCAATCAGATTCCACTCCCTTTTCCTTCTAAACTTAGAGTCGCGATCTGGACTCCTCAATCGCTCTTCATATGACAAGCCCTGCATCCCCGAAATTATTTTGTAAACCTCCCCTGAACACCCTCCAAGGCCAGCACATTTCCTTAAATGTGGAGCCCAAAACTACTCACAATAGATAAGTCCCCTGGGCCTGATGGCATTTATCGTAGGATTCTCTGGGAAGCAAGGGAGGAGATTGCAGAGCCATTGGCCTTGATTTTTATGTCCTCGTTGTCTACAGGAATAGTGCCAGTAGACTGGAGGCTAGCAAATGTGGTTCCCTTGTTCAAGAAAGGGAGTATGGATAACCCTAGTAACTATAGGCCGGTGAGTCTCACTTCTGTTGTGGGCAAAGTCTTAGAGAGAATTGTAAGGAATAGGATTTATGAACATCTGGATAGGAATAATGTGATCAAGGATAGTCAGCGTGATTTTGTGAAGGACAGGTCGTGCCTCACAAACCTTATTGAATTCTTTGAGAAGGTGACTAAGGAGGTAGACGAGGGTAAAGTGGTAGATATGGTGTATATGGATTTTAGTGAGGCGTTTGATAATGTTCCCCATGGTAGGCTACTGCAAAACAAATACGGAGGTATGGCATTGAGGGTGAGTTGGAGGTTTGGATTAGGAATTGGCTGGCTGGAAGAAGACAAATGGTAGTAGTTGATGGTAAAGGTTCATCTTGGAGAGCAGTTACTAGCGGTGTTCCGCAAGGATCTGGTTTGGGACCATTGCTGTTTGTCATTTTTATAAATGACCTGGAGGAGGGGCTAGAAGGTTGGGTGAGCAAGTTTGCGGATGATACGAAAGTCGGTGGAGTTGTTGACAGTGAGGAAGGATGTGTCAGGTTACAGCGGAATATAGATAAGTTGCAGAGCTGGGCAGAAAGGTGGCAAATGGAGTTCAATGTAGGTAAGTGTGAGGTGATTCACTTTGGTAAGAGTAACAAAAAGATGGGGTACTGGGCTAACGGTCGGATACTTGGTGGTGTGGATGAGCAGAGGGATCTTGGTGTCCATGTACACAGATCTTTGAAAGTTGCCACCTAGGTAAATAGTGCGGTGAAGAAGGCATATGGCGTACTGGCTTTTATTGGTAGAGGAATTGAGTTCCGGAGCCCTGAGGTCATGTTGCAGTTGTATAAGACTCTGGTGCGGCCGCATCTGGAGTATTGTGTGCAGTTTTGGTCGCCATACTATAGGAAGGATGTGGAGGCACTGGAACGGGTGCAGAGGAGGTTTACCAGGATGTTGCCTGGTATGGTAGGAAGATCGTGTGAGGAAAGGCTGAGGCGCTTGGGGCTGTTTTCATTGGAGAAAAGAAGGTTTAGAGGTGACTTGATAAAGGTGTACAAGATGATTAGGGGTTTAGATAGGGTTGACCATGAGAACCTTTTTCCACGTATGGAGTCAGCTATTACGAGGGGGCATAGCTTTAAATTAAGGGGTGGTAGGTAGAGGACAGATGTTAGGGGTAGATTCTTTACTCAGCGAGTCGTGAGTTCATGGAATGCCCTGCCAGTAGCAGTAGTGGATTCTCCCTCTTTATGGGCATTTAAGCGGGCATTGGATAGGCATATGGAGGATAGTGGGCTAGTGTAGGTTAGGTGGGCTTGGATCGGCGCAACATCGAGGGCCAAAGGGCCTGTACTGCGCTGTATTTTTCTATGTTCTATGTTCTAATATTCCCAATGTGGTTTGATCAGAGCGTTATACAGCCTTAACAGTACATCTCTGCTTTTGTATACTAGCCATCTCGAAATGAATGCTAATATTATATTTGCCTTCCGAATTGCCAACTGAACATGCATAATAACCTTAAGAAAATCCTGATCTAGGGCTCCTAAGTCCCTTATGCTTCAGATTTCTGAAGCCTTTCCCTATTTAGAAAATAGTTTATGTCTCTATTCTTTCTACCAAAGTGCATAATCTCACACTTTCCCACGTTGTATTCCACCTGTTACTTCCTTGCCCGCTCTCCTAACCTGTCCAAGTCCTTTTGCAGCCACCCTGCTTCTTCAATACTACCTGTCTCTCCATCTATCTATGTGTCATCTGCAAACTTAGCAACAATGCCCTTAGTTCCTTTGCCCAGATTGTTAATCTATAATGTGAACAATTGTGGTCCCAACACTGACTGCTGAAGATCTCCACTAGCCTCCAGCTGTTATCCTGAAAACACTACTCTCTGTCTTCTGCCAGTCGGAAAAAATATCTTCTATCGAAGCTGGTACATTGCCCCTAACACCATGGACTGTTTTCTTATTAGCAGCCTCCTGTGCAACACCTTGTCAGAGGCCTTCTGGAAATTCTAATAGATCACATCCACTGGCTCTCCTTTGTCTAACTTGCTCATTACCTCCTTAAAGAATGCTAACAGATTTGTCAGGCATGACCTCCCATTGACAAATGCATGCTGACCCAGCCCTACTTTACCACGTACTTCCAAAACTCGATATTCCCATTCTTAATAATGGACTCTTAAAATCTTACCAATGGCTGAGGTCAGGTTAGCCAGCCTATAATTTCCTATCTTCAACCTCCCTTCCTTTTGAAACGGAGGTGTTACATGAACCATTTTCTAGTCCTAATAGTCAGATTCTTGGTAGTGTGAATGAGCAGAGAGATCTTGGTGTCCATGATAAAGATTGTTAAGAAGGCAAACGGTGTGTTAACTTTTTTGGTAGAGGAATTGAGTCAGAATCATGAAGTCATGTTGCAGCTGTAGAAAACTCTGGTGCGGCCACACTTGGAGTATTGCGTACACTTCTGGTTGTCGCATTATAGAAAGGATGTGGAAGCATTGGAAAGGGTGCAGAGGAGGTTTACCTGGATGTCGCCTGGTACGAAGGGAAGATCTTGAGGTTCTTTACTTAGAGAGTAGTAAGGGCGTGGAACGCTCTGCCTGCAGCAGTAGTCGACTCACCAACTTTACGGGCATTTAAATAGTTATTGGATAGATATATGGATGAGAATGGAATAGTGTAGGTTAGATGGGCATCAGATTTGTTTCTCAGGTTGGTGCAACATCACTGGCTAAAGGGCCTGTACTGCGCTATAATGTTCTATGTCCTCTGGGACCTTCCCTGACTCCAGTGATTACTGAAAGATCATCACCAATGCATCTACAATTTCCTCAGCTATCTCCTTCAGAACCCTGAGTTGTAGTCCATCCAGTCTGGATGATTTATTCACCTTTAGACTTTCCAGCTTCCCCAGCACCTTCTCCTTAATGATGGCCACTACACTCACCTCTTTCCCCTGACTGGCTGCTACTGGTGTCTTTCACTGTGAAGACAAATGCAAACTCTCCCAAGGTTCCACTTGGGAGAGTGATAAAGAAGATGAAAGCACATGGGATCCTGGGTAACTTGGCAAGTTGGAATCAGACTTGGGTTAGTGACAGAAGGCAGAAGGTCGTGATAGGGGGCTGTTTGTGTGACTGCGGCCCAATGTGTGCAGTGGTTACCACAGGGATCAGCACTGCGTTCCTTATTGTTTATGATATTCATAAATTACAGTAATGGGAACATATGGGGCAATGATAAGTAAGTATGCGTATGACGATTCTGGGTAATTCAAGATGGAGGACGGGAAAAATTTCTGGCTGTAACAGGTTGCTCCTTTTTTTGAAGTATTTTAGGTGTTGAGGTGATTTCCTCGAATTTCAGGAGCAGCAATCACTGTTTTATATGCTGTTGCATTGTTTTGGAACTTTGAAAAAAAAATCAAAACAATAGCACTTTTAAAAGGGAGACAAAGGAAGCACGTGGTGAGGTCAATTAGGACAGAGAGAGAAAGAGAGAGAAATAAAGAAATCCACACTGCTCCCTGACACAGCAATGAACCTGCACAGTTACTGCCTTTACTGTTTGAATTCATGTATCGCTGGACATCAGAGTGCATCTGGGAAAATGAACAAACAGTGAAATTCACAACTAATCTTGGAGGAACCTGTTTGGGAGAGGTCACAGCACAGAAACAAATAAGTGGATAGTTTTAAGTATGATCTTATAGTAAGTCTGCAGTAGTGAGTAGAGAGGGTTCTTTCTTGATTATATATTTTATTGAGCTATGTCTCTTGATTAAACTTAAAATATAAGCCATAAACATTAATTTAACCTGGAGCAGTGTTTTGTAGAGGAATAAGACAGTGCTATTTTCTGGGTCTGTAGATTGAAAGAAACAAAAATGGCCCTTAGTAGAGTGATAAGGTATTCTTGTGTGATGTGGGAGTTTAGGGAGAGTTTACGTGTTACTGTAGATTATATCTGCAATAAATGCTGTTGGTTGCAAATCCTGTCAGATCGAATAGATCGGTTCGAGAGACAGTTAGAGGCAATGAGGAATTTACAAGAGCAAGGAGATGTGGTGAATGGCAGTTATAGGAAGGGGAGAAAAGTTGCAGATACAGTCACATAGATGGGTTAACTCTAGAAAAGGTAAGGGAGGTAGGCAGGTAGTGCAGGAGTCTTCTGTGGTTATCCCCATTTCAAATAAATACTCTATTTTGGAAAATATAGGGGATAATGGTTTCTAGTATCGAGTCAGGTTCTAATGCAACGAGGGGTACATCAGGTTCCAAGAGATCGATTGTGTAAAGGCACTGTCTAGTATGAGGCACTGACAGACGTTTCTGTGGCCAGCAGCGAAAAATCAGAATGGTGTGTTGCCTCCCTGGTGCCAGGATCAAGGATGTCTCAGGGTGCAGAATGTTCTCAAAGGGGAGAAGGCCCAGCAGGAGGTCATTGTACACGTTGGAACCAGTGACATAGGAAGGGAAAACGTTGAGAATCTGAAGGGAGATTACAGAGAATTAGCCAGGAATTTAAAAAGGAGGTCCTCAAGATAAGTAATGTCTGGATTACTCCTGGTGCTATGAGCTAGTGAAGGTAGGAATAGGAGGATGGAGCAGATGAATACCTAGCTGAGGAGCTGGTGTGTGGGAGAAGGATTCACATTTTTGGATCATTGGAATCTCTTACGGGATAGAAGTGGCCTGTACAAGAAGGACGGATTGCACCTAAATTGGAAGGGGACTAATGTACCAGCAGGGAGATTTGCTCGAGCTGTTCGGGAGAATTTAAACCAATAAGGTGGGGATGGGGGGAGCCCAAGGAGAATGTGAGGAAAGGGATCAATATGAGACGGGTACAGCTGAGAACAGAAGTAAGTCAAACAGTCAGGGCAGGCAGGGACAAAGTAGGACTAATAAATTAAACTGCATTTATTTCAATGCAAGAGGCCTAACAGGGAAGGCAGATGAACTCAGGGCATGGTTAGGAACATTGCTTTGGGATATCATAGCAATTACAGAAACGTGACTCAGGGATGGACAGGACTGGCAGCTTAATGTTCCAGGATACAAATGCTACAGGAAGGACAGAAAGGGAGGCAAGAGAGGAGGGGAAGTGGCGTTTTTGATAAGGGATAGCATTACAACAGTACTAGGGAGGATATTCCCGGAAATACATCCAGGGAAGTTGTTTGGATTGAACTGAGAAATAAGAAAGGGATGATCACCTTATTGAGATTATATTACAGACCCCCTAATAGTCAGAGAGAAATTGAGAAACAAACTTGTAAGGAGATCTCAGTTATCTGTAAGAAAAATAGGGTGGTTATGGTAGGGGATTTTAACTTTCCAAATATCAACTGGGACTGCCATAGTGTTAAAGGTTTAGACGGAGAGGAATTTGCTAAGTGTGTATGAGACAATTTTCTGATTCCGTATGTGGATGTACCTACTCGAGAAGGTACAAAGCATGACCTACTCTTGGGAAATAAGGCAGGGCAGGTGACTGAGGTGTCAGTGGGGGAGCACTTTGGGGCCAGCGACCATAATTCTATTAGTTTTAAAATAGTGATGGAAAAGGATAGACCGGATCTAAAAGTTGAAGTTCTAAATTGGAGAAAGGCCAATTTTGACAATATTCGGCAAGAACTTTCAAAAGCTGATTGGAGGCAGATGTTCGCAGGTAAAGGGATGGCTGGAAAATGGGAAGCCTTCAGAAATGAGATAACGAGAATCCAGAGAAAGTATATTCCTGTCAGGGTGAAAGGAAAGGCTGGTAGGTATAGGGAGTGCTGGATGACTAAAGAAATTGAGGGTTTGGTTAAGAAAAAGAAGGAAGCATATGTCAGGTATAGACAGGATAGATCGAGTGAATCCTTAGAAGAGTATAAAGGCAGTAGGAGTATACTTAAGAGGGAAATCAGGAGGGCAAAAAGGGGACATGAGATAGCTTTGGCAAATAGAATTAAGGAGAATCCAAAGGGTTTTAACAAATATATTAAGGACACAAAGTTAACTAGGGAGAGAATAGGGCCCCTCAAAGATCAGCAAGGCGGCATTTGTGTGGAGCCGCAGAAAATGGGGGAGATACTAGATGAGTATTTTGCATCAGTATTTACTGTGGAAAAGGATATGGAAGATATAGACTGTAGGGAACTAGATGGTGACGTTTTGCAAAATGTCCATATTACAGAGGAGGAAGTGCTGGAAGTCTTGAAACGCATAAAGATAGATAAAACCCCAGGACCTGATCAGGTGTACCCTAGAATTCTGTGGGAAGCTAGGGAAGTGATTGCTAGGCCTCTTGCTGAGATATTTGTATCATCGATAGTCACAGGTGAGGTGCTGGAAGACTGGAGGTTGGCTAACGCGGTGTCACTGTTTATGAAGGGTGGTAAGGACAAGCCAGGGAAAAAATAGACCAGTGAGCCTGATGTTGATAGTGGGCAAGTTGTTGGAAAGATATAAAAGAGACCTAAGGGGCAACCTTTTCACACAGAGGGTGGTACGTGTATGGAATGAGCTGCCAGAGGAAGTGGTGGAGGCTAGTATAATTGCAACATTTAAAAGGCATTTGGATGGGTATATGAATGAGAAGGGTTTGGAGGGATATGGGCCAGGCGCTGGCAGGTGGGATTAGATTAGGTTGGGATATCTGGTCGGCATGGACAGTTTGGACAGAAGGGTCTGTTTCCATGCTGTACATCTCTATGACTCTATATCCCCCATTCAACCATTACTATCAAGACAGGGGATCAATCCTGATTCAACAGAGACTGTAAGGGGGCATGCCAAGCGCAGTAATTGGTAGAGAATGAAGAATGCAGATGCTGGAGAGTCAGAGTTGGTAAAACATGGTGCTGGAAAAAACACAGCAGGTCAGGCAGCATCCGAGGACTGAAGGATTATGCCCAAAACATCAACTCTCCTGCTCCTTGAATGCTGCCTGACCGGCTGTATGTTTTCCAGCGCCATGCTTTATCAACTGTGCCAAGAGCAGAGACACTAGCAGATGAGGTGTCAGCCTGCTGGAGCTATCAAACAAGACTACTTGCATGCCAAACAGCATAAGCAGCAAGTGATAGAGCTAAGTAAACCCACAACCAACTGATCAGGTCTAAGTTCTGCAGTCCTGCCACATCCAGTTGTGAATGGTGTGGATGATTACACCAGTCACTGGGGGAGGCAGCTCCATCCTCAATGATGGAAAAGATAAGGCTGAAGCATTTTGCGCTAATGTTCATCCAGAAGTGTCGAGCAGATGATTCCCCACCATCACAGATAACAGTCTTCAGCCAATTCGATTCACTGCACTGATATCAAGAAACGGTTGGCGACATTGGATATTGCAAAGGCAATGGGCATTGTCAACATTCCGGCAATAACACTGAAGACTTGTGCTCCAGATCTCGCTGATCCTCTAGCCAAGCTGTTCCACTGTATCTCAGGTCTGTCATCTCAGCTGCAGGATATCTCTGTGGGAGTTCCTGAGCCTAGTGTCCGAGAGTCGAAAAGTCTCGTGCTGGAAAAGCACAGCCGGTCAGGCAGCATCCGAGGAGCAGGAGAGTTGATGTTTCGAGCATGAGCGCTTCATCACGAATGAGGCTTGTGGATTGGGACTGAGAGATAAATGGGAGGGAGGTGGGGCTGGGGGAAGGTAGCTGGGAATGTGATAGGTAGATAAAGGTGGGGGTGAAGGTGATTGGTCAGAGAGGAGTGTAGAATGGTTAGGTGGAAAGGAAGATGGACAGGTAGGACAGTTTGAAAGGGTGGTGTCAAGTTGGAAGGTTGGAACTGGGATAAGGTGGGGGGGAGGGGAAATGGGGAAACTGGCGAAATCCGCATTGATTTTGTGTGGTTGGAGGATTCCATGGCAGAAGATGAGGGGTTCTTCCTCCAGGCGGCAGGTGGCTAGAGTTTGGCAGTGGAGGAGGCCCAGGACTTGCATGTCCTTGGTGGAGTGGGAGGGGGAGTTAAGGTTTTTGGCTATAGGGCAGTGGGGTTGTTTAGTGTGTCGCAGAGATGTTCTCTCAAATGTTCCGCAAGTTGGCATCCTATCTCCCCATCGAGAGCAACAGACACAGTAGATGACGTGTGGAGGTGCAATAAATCTCTGTCAGATGTGGAAAGATCCTTTGGGGCCTTGGATGGAGGTGTGGGTGCAGGTTTTGCAATTTGTTTGCGGTGGCAGGGGAAGGTGGGTTGGAGTGGAGTGAAGAGTAGGTTGGTGGGGGGTTGTGTGGACCTAACAAGAGAGTTACAGAGGGAATGGTCTCTCTGGAATGCAGATAGGGGTGGGGAGGGAAATACACCCCTGGTGGCGGGGTCTTTTTGTAGGTGGCGGAAATGGGGGACGATGCGATGTATCCATGCACATCTTGTGGTGGTGGGAAAGGTGCCGAGAGTGGAGGCTGCGTTGGTTGCACGTCTTGTGGTGGCAGCATCTGCAGTCCTCACTTTCACCTAGTGTCCTCGACCCAACCATCTTCAGCTGAAGCAGCTGAATTTTGAAAGTACTGTCTAAGGAGTCATGATTTGGAGGTGCCGGTGTTTGACTGGGGTACACAAAGTTAAAAATCACACAACACGAGGTTATAGTCCAACACATTTATTTGGAAGCACTAGCTTTCAGAGTGCTGCTCTTTCATCTGGTGGTTGTGGAGTACAAGATCGTAGGACACAGAATTTATAGCAAAAGTTTACAGTGTGATGTAACTGAAATTATATATTGAAAAAGACCTGTATATCGATCTGGGTTGACCAGGATAGCTTGGTGATATTTACTCCTAGGAACTTGAAGCTCTCTACTATCTCCACCTCAGAACCATTGATACAAATAGGGGCACGCGCTCCACTCCATTTCCTGAAGTCAATGACCAGCTCCTTCATTTTGCTGACAGTGAGGGAGCGATTGTTGTCTTTACCCCATGCTATTAAGTTGTCTGTCTCTTTCCCCTTCTGATTTACAGCATCTGCAATTCTTTTGGTTTTTATCCCTTTCCTGTTCTCTGTCCCGTCGTTGTTTAAGATCCAACCTGATGAAGGGCTTATGCCCGCAACGTTGATTCTCCTCCTCGGCAGCTGCCTGACCGGCTGTGCTCTTCCAGCACTACACTCTCGACTCTGATCTCCAGCATCTGCAGTCCTCACTTTCTCCTAGTTGATTTTAGCCTCTTCCAAGGATGCCTATCTTGAAGAAGTTCTCCTCCTCTCTCTACAAACATGTCAGTGAGTCTCACTCTCTCACTGCACCTCCCCCCCCCCCCCGCCAGGTCATCTCCTCTGCCCTGAAGCTCTTCAGCCACATTCTGAAGCAGACTCACTACCCACAGCCACATCTCCTTCCTCAGTGCCTGCCTATGGAACCAACTGATCCCGTGAGAACTCCAGACCACATTCAGACCAACATAATCTGGACCTGAACAGGACAACCAGTACTACAAAACCAAACCTCTGGAAACGGTTCTCCTTCCAGATCCTCTGGTCCACACTCGCAGCCATGCGCCGTCACCTACTCTCCCTGCAGTCAGCCCTGCCACAGCTCAGGGCCACACTCTCCCAGACCTGCAAAGGACCTCTGGTGTTTTACATCCTTGGAGGAATTCACACACTCAACAAACACTTCTTCTCCACCATGTTGGACATAAAAGAACGTAAGTTAAACAAACTTTCATGTACTTACCTCAATACTCTATTTTCCTTGACCATTCCAAAACCTTCTCCTGGCCTATGGAACTGCCCAGATGCCAGTAGTCACATGGCCGCTCCAGTCACAACCACCGTGGTGAATGATGACATCACTTGCACCCCTGCCGCCCACAGACCGCAGCCACTGCTGACTATGCTACCATTCCTGATGAAGGGCTTATGCCCGAAACGCTGATTCTCCTGCTCCTCAGAAGCTGCCTGACCTGCTGTGCTTTTCCAGTACCACACTTGACTAAGATCCAACCCACTACTGAGGTGTCATCAGCAAATTTGTAAATGGAATTAGAGCTGAATTTAGCTGTACAGTCATAAGTGTAAAAGAAATATAGTATGGGGCTGAATACACAGCCTCGCGGGGGTACAGGTGTTGTGGATTATTGTGGAGGAGATGTTATGGCCTATCCTTACTGATTGCGGTCTGTGGGTCAGGAAGTTGAAGATCTAGTTGCAGAGGTGGGGAGCAGAGTCCTAAGTCTCAGAACTTGGAGATGGGTTTAGTAAGAGTTATAGGGTTGAAGGTGGAACTAAAGGCGATAAAGAGGAGTCTGACTTAAGTGTTCTTGTTAAAAGCTACCGACCACACAGATACCCTCGTTTGTGACAAGGCCAACACAAAATAACAGGCTGCAAAATGAAGCAGAACAGAATAGTGGGCAAAAATACATCGCTTCCTGATGTGCCCAGTGCTTTCTACACTCGTTTCAAACAGAAGGTCAGTGAAACAGTGTCACTTGCCCTGACAACTTTGGATGCACCTGTTCCCTCAGTCACTGCTGCAGACATCAGATCGGCCTTTTTGAGAGTGAGCCCATGGAAAGTGACCGGCCCAGATGGCGTCCCAGCGTTGCACTCAGATCCTGCACATAGGAGCTGGCGGGAGTATTTGCTGACATCTTTAACCTCTCATTACTACAATCTGAAGTCCCCACGGCTTCAAAAAGATTATCATCATCCCAGTGCCAAAGAAAACGCATGCAGTGTGCCTCAGTGACTACCACCCAGGGGCTCTGACCTCCATTATTATGCAGTGCTTTGAGAGGTTAGTCACGGCTCACATCAACTTCTGCCTCCCAACCTGTCTTGATCCCTCGCAATTTGCCTGCTATTACAACAGATCCATGACAGACGGCATCTTCCTGGCTCCACACTCATCGCTAGAACATCTGGCTAACAAGGTTACCTATGGCAGACTCCTACTTATTGACCAGTTACTGACTACAGCTCCGGCTTCAATACCATTATTCCATCCAAACTAATCTCCAAACTCCAAGACCTAGGTCTCTGCTCTGCCCTCTGCAACTGGGATCTTCAACTTCTGACCCACAGACTGCAATCAGTGAGAATAGGCAACAACACCTCCTTCATGATAATCCACAACACTGACACACTGTAAGGATGTGTACTCAGCCCCCTACTATACTCCCTGTGCACTCATGACAGTGTGACCAAATTTCATCCTAACTCCATCTATGAGTTCTATGATGACACCACCGTTGTAGGCTGGATCACAAACAATGAGCCAGAATACAGGAAAGAGAGAGTGCTAGGTGGCGTGGTGTAAAGATAACAAACTCTCCCACGATGTCAGCAAAATGAAAGAGCTAGTCATTGGCTTCAGTAAACAAGGTGGAAGGCATGCCCTGTCTACATCAATGGAGCTGAGGTGGCGATGGGTGAAAGCGCCAAGTTCCTCAGAATGATGATCACCAACAATCTGTCCTGTGCCACCCACGTTTATGTGATGCTCAAGAAAGCACAACCATGCCTCTACTTCCTCAGGAGGCTAAGGAAATGCAGCATGTCTGTAAAGACACTTAGCAATTTTTATAGACACATCATAGAAAGCATTCTATCTGGATGCATCATGGCTTGGTATGGCATCTGCTTTCCCCAGGAATGTAAGAAAGTACAGAGAGTTGTGAACACTGACCAGTCCATTTCGCAAGCCAACCTTCCATCGTTTTCTTCATGTATACTTCTCTATGTCTTGGAAAGGCAGCCAACATAATTAAAGACCCCTCCCACCCCATTATACTTTCTCCCAACCTCTTCCATTGGGCAGAAGATACAAAAGTTTAAGCACAGGAACCAAATGATTCAAGAACCAAATGATTCTTCCCCACTGTTATTACATTTCTGAATGGATCTCTCAAATTTTAAGTATAATGTTGATCTCGCTCTCTGTGCACCCTCTCTGTAGCCATCATGTTGTATTCTTTGCTCTGTTATATTATTCTAATGCACTGTGTATGGTATGATCTGCCTGTACTGCATGCAAAACAAAACTTTTCACTGTACCTAGGTACATGTGACAATAATCAATTAAATCAAATCAAACCAAATCAAATGTTCCATGGATGAGGGAAGACCCAGGGAGATGGCATCTCCCATGGACCTGTTGCGACGGTAAGGTGAATTGTAGTGGATTAAGACAGTCTGGGAGGCTGGAGTTGATGTGTGCCATGACTAACCTCTCCAAGCACTTCCTAATGATGGATGTCAGAACCACTGAGTGGCAGTCATTACAGCGCAGTGCCTGACTTTTCTTTGGCACTGGGAATTTAGTTGTCGTCTTGAACAGGTGGGAACCTCTGATTGGATTAAGGAGAGGTTAAAGATGAGAGTTCATCTGCACAGGATTTGAGTGCACAGCTGGGGACTGCATCCGGTCCAATTGCTTTCTGTGGGTTCGCCCTCAAAAAGGTCATCCTGACATCTGTGACAGTGACTGTCGGTACAGGTGCCCCTGAGGCTGTTGGGGCAGGTGACATTTCACTGACCCACTGTTTTAAACGAATATAGAGTGCATTGAGCTCAGCGGAGAGGGATGCAATTGTTGCCAACGTGTCTACTTGACTTTGCTTTGTAGCCTGTTAGAACGAGTAAGCCTTGCCACAGTTGATGTGTGTTTGTGTGGTTAGTCTGGAACTTTAGCTTCATCTGATATTATCTTTTGGCTTTCATAATGGCTGTGTGAAGGTCGTGCCTAGATTTCCTCGAGAGAAAAATTGTGTTAGGGGATTCTGTAGTCCAAGGTACAGACAGACGTTTCTGTGGCCAGCAGAGAAACAGCAGAATGGCGTGTTGCTTCCCTGATGCCAGGATCAAGGATGTCTCAGAGAGGGTGTAGAATGTTCTCACGGGGGAGAGGGACCAGCAAGAGGTCATTGTCCACATTGGAACCAATGATATAGGAAGGGAAAAGGTTGAGATTCGGAAGGGAGATTACAGAGAGTTAGGCAGAAATTTAAAAAGGAGGTCCTCAAGGGTAGTAATATCTGGATTACCCCTGGTGCTATGAGCTAGTGAGGGCAGGAATAGGAGGATAGAGCAGATGAATGCATGGCTGAGGAGCTGGTGTATGGGTGAAGGATTCACATTTTTGGATCATTGGAATCTCTTTTGGGGTAGAAGTGACCTGCACAAGAAGAACGGATTACACCTAAATTGGAAGGGGACTAATATACTGGCAGGGAGATTTGCTCGAGCTGCTCGGGATGATTTAAACTAGTAAGGCGGTTTAGGTGGAGAGGAATTTGTTAAGTGTGTACAAGACAATTTTCTGAATCAGTATGTGGATGTATCTACTAGAGAAGGTGCAAATCTTAAACTACTCTTGGGAAATAAGGCAGAGCAGATGACTGAGGTGTCAGAGAGGGAGCACTTTGGGATCAGGGACCATAATTCTATTAGATTTAAAATAGTGATGGAAAAGAATAGACCAGATCTAAAAGTTAAAGTCCTAAATTGGAGAATGGCCAATTTTGATGGTATTAGGGAAGAACTTTTGAAAGCTGATTGGGGCAGATGTTTGCAGGTAAAGGGACAGCTGGAAAATGGGAAGCCTTCAGAAATGAGAAAACGAGAATCCAGAGAAAATATATTCCTGTCAGGGTGAAAGGGAAGGCTGGTAGGTATAGGGAATGCTGGATGACTAAAGAAATTGAGGGTTTGGTTAAGAAAAAGAAGGAAGCATATGTCAGGTATAGACAGGATAGATCGAGTGAATCCTCAGAAGAGTATAAAGGAAGTAGGAGCATACTTAAGAGGGAAATCAGGAGGGCAAAAAGGGGACATGAGATAGCTTTGGCAAATAGAATTAAGGAGAATCCAAAGGATTTTTACAAATATATTAAGGACAAAAGCGTAACTAGGAAGAGAATAGGGCCCCTCAAAGATCAGACCTCACTTTCTCCCCTCAAAGATCAGCAAGGCGGCCTTTGTGTGGAGCCACAGAAAATGGGGGAGATACTAGATGAGTATTTTGCATCAGTATTTACTATGGAAAAGGATATGGAAGATATAGACTGTAGGGAACTAGATGGTGACGTTTTGCAAAATGTCCATATTATAGAGGAGGAAGTGCTGGAAATCTTGAAACGCATAAAGGTGGATAAATCCCCAGGACCTGATCAAGTGTTCCCTAGAACTCGATGGGAATCTAGAGAAGTGATTGCTGAGCCTCTTGCTGAGATATTTGTATCATCGATAGTCACAGGTGAGGTGCCGAAAGACTGGAGGGTGGCTAACGTGGTTCCATTGTTTAAGAAAGATCATAAGGACAAGCCAGGGAACTATAGACCAGTGAGCTTGACCTCAGTGTTGGGCAAGTTGTTGGAGGGAATCCTGACGGACAGGATGTACATGTATTTGGAAAGGCAAGGACTGATTAGGGATAGTCAACGTGGCTTTGTGCGTGGGAAACCATGTCTCACAAACTTGACTGAGTTTCTTGAAGGGCAGAGCGGTAGATGTGATCTGTATGGACTTCAGTAAGGCGTTCAACATAGTTCCCCATGGGAGACAGATGAGTAAGGTTTGATCTCACGGAATACAGGGAGAACTAGCCATTTGGATACAGAACTGGTGGTAGCGGGTTGTTTTTCAGACTGGAGGCCTGTGACCAGTGGAGTGCCACAAGGATCGGTGCTGGGTCCCCTACTTTTTGTCATTTACATAAATGATTTGGATGCGAGTATAAGGGATGCAGTTAGTAAGTTTGCAGATGACACCAAAATTGGAGGTGTAGTGGACAGTGAAGAGGGTTACCTCAGATTATAACAGGATCTAGACCAGATGGGCCAATGGGCTGAGAAGTGGCATATGGAGTTTAATTCAGATAAATGCGAGGTGCTGCATTTTGGGAAAGCAAATCTTAGCAGGACGTATACACTTAATGGTAAGGTTCTAGGGAGTGTTGCTGAACAAAGAGACCTTGGAGTGCAGGTTCATAGCTCCTTGAAAGTGGAGTTGCAGGTAGATAGGATATTGAAGAAGGCTTTTGGTATGCTTTCCTTTATTGGTCAGAGTATTGTGTACAGGAGTTGGGAAGTCATGTTGCGGCTGTACAGGACATTGGTTAGGCCACTGTTGGAATATTGCGTGCAATTCTGGTCTTCCTATCGGAAAGATGTTGTGAAATTTGAAAGGGTTCAGAAAAGATTTAGAAGAATGTTGCCAGGGTTGGAAGATTTGAGTTACAGGGAGAGGCTGAACAGGCTGGGGCTGTTTTCTCTGGCGCGTCGGAAGCTGAGGGGTGACCTTATGGAGGTTTACAAAATTATGAGAGGCATGGATAGGATAAATAGACAAAGTCTTTTCCCTGAGGTTGGGGAGTCCAGAACTAGAGGGCATAGGTTTAAGGTGAGAGGGGAAAGATATAAAAGAGACCTAAGGAGCAACTTGTTCACACAGAGGGTGGTACGTGTTTGGAATGAGCTGCCAGAGGAAGTGGTGGAGGCTGGTACAATAGCAACATTTAAGAGGCATTTGGATGGGCATATGAATAGGAAGGGTTTGGAGGGGTATTGGCCGGGTGCTGGCAGGTGGAACTAGATTGGGTTGGGATATTTGGTTGCCATGGACAGGTTGGACCGAAGGATCTGTTTCCATGCTGTACATCTCAATGACTCATAACTTTTAAGTACTGCACAGGAACAGGCCTTTCGGCCCTCTAAACCTGTGCCGATCATCTTACTTCAACTAAACTAAAAAACAAACCTTCTGCCCTTGTTTGGTCCATATCCCTCTATTCCCTCCCTATTCATATAACCATCCAGATGCCTCTTAAATGTCACCAATGTGCCTGCTTCCATCACCTCTTCTGGCAATGTGTTCCAGACTCCTCCCACTCTCTGCATGAAAAACTTCCCTAGCACATCTCCCTTAAACTTTTCCCCTCTCACCTTGAACCTGTGCCCTCTTGTAATTGAAACTCCAATTCTGGGAAAGAAGCCGTTGACTCTCCACCCTGTCAATGCCTCTCATAATTTTGTAGCCATCTGTCAGGTCTCCTTTTTCCAGTGAAAACAATCCCAGTCTTTTTAACCTTTCCTTATAGCCAATCTGGTCCTTGAGACAGACAACAACCTGATGAAACTTCTCTGCACTCTCTCCAAAGCTTCCACGTCTTTCTGGTAGTAATACCCCAAATGCAGCCTAACAAGAATATTATATCACTGCAACATGGTTCGCCAACTCCTGTACTCCATGCCCCGGCTGATGAAGGCAAAGATAGCCACCTGTGTTCCCACTTTTAGGAACTGTGGACCTGCATGCTCAGATCTGTCTGTGTGTTAATGTTCCTCAGGGTTCTGCCATTTACAGTATAATTCACACCTAAATTTGATCCTCCAAAATGCATCACCTCGCATTTGTCTGGATTAAACTCCATCTGCCATTTTTGTGGCCCAGTTGCCAATCTATCTATATCCTGTTGTATCCTTTCACAGTTGTCGGCACTATCAGCAACTCCACCAATCTTCATGTCATCTGCAAACTTATTAATCAGATCACTCACATTTTCTTCCAGGTCATTTATATATGCTACAAACAGCAGAGGTCTTGAGACTGACCCCTGTGGAACACCACCAGTTACTGGTTTCCGTTCTGTGACCAAGCCAGTTTTGTATCCATCTAGCCAACCTACCCCAAATCCCATGTGCTTTTAGTTTTTGTGCCAATCTGCCAAGCGGAACTTGTATCAAATCCACATACATCCACAGTTCTTCCCTCATCAATTATCTTTGTCACCTCTTCAAAGAATGCAATCAGGTTGGTGAGACATGACCTTCCCTGGAGAAAACCATGTCGCCTGTCAGTAACTAGTTTATTTTCATCCAAATGTTTATATATTTTGTTCCTAAGTATCTTGCTTCCAAGAGCCTCCCCGTCTGTAGACACGAAGAGCCTATAATTTCCTGGATTATCTCTGCTTCCTTTCTTAAACAAGGGAACAACATTGACTAATCTCCAGTCCTCTAGAACCTCGCCTGTGGTCAAAGAGGATGTGAAGATATTTGCTAATGGCCCAGCTATTTCTTCCCGTGCCTCTCGCAGTAACCTGGGATAGATCCCATCTGGCCCTAGGAACTTGTCTATCTTAATACACTTTAGGATACCCAAACTCATAGGTCAGGTTCACCCGACTTGAATACCTCAGACCTGGAAAAATCCTAATAAATTATTCAGACATGATTCCTTTTTATGAAGCTGTGCTGACTCTGCTTGATTCGATTGTGATTTTCCAAATGTTCTGCTATTAACTCATAATAATTGAAGCCAATACTT
Source organism: Chiloscyllium plagiosum (assembly GCF_037043375.1). Classification (NCBI taxonomy): domain Eukaryota; kingdom Metazoa; phylum Chordata; class Chondrichthyes; order Orectolobiformes; family Hemiscylliidae; genus Chiloscyllium; species Chiloscyllium plagiosum. The sequence continues at coordinate 133,326,022 of NW_028270144.1, forward strand.
ATCCAATTTCACATGTTAGAGTAGTTTTGCTTCGCTCCATTTTTGAGCAGGGATATAGTATTTGCAGTTTCCAATCCTCTGGTACTTCTGCAGAATCCCTAGGATTTTTGGACAACTGCAACCAGTGCATCCACTATCTCTGTAGCTGTCTCTTTTAGGATTCTAGGCTGCAAACCATTGAGGCCTGTTATGCCTTTAGCCCCATTAGTTTGTTGCTGTTGTACTTCCCTGTTTGCCAGGACCTGTGTCACTGCCCTTTGTGCTTTGCTTTTTTGTTCATTTGTTGCTGTCTGTAGTTCTTTGGTGGGGGCCTGGAACGTATTGCCGATGGAGGTGGCAGGGGCGGGTATAGTCGCACCATTTCAAATGTATCTAGACAGATACGTGAATGGACAGGGAGCAAAGGGATGCAGATCCTTAGAAAATAGGCGACAGGTTTAGATAGAGGATCTGGATCAGCGCAGGCTTGGAGGGCCTGTTCCTCTGCTGTAATTTTCTTTGTTCTTGTTCTGTCTAACCCTTTCCCTGAACTGATTGGATTTCATACTATTCCCAAGAATGAGCCAATTCCTGAAGAATCTGAAATGATGTTTCCATGTGCTTGCTGTGCTTTGACCCATGTCCAGATTTGCCCAATTTCCTCTGGACAGTCTCTGCCTCTTCTCTTGGCAATCACTCCTCACTGGAGCTAGTCTCTTTGTAAGTGGCTCCTGTTTCTCCCTTTCAGACATTCTGTGAGCTGCATTGTGTTGGAATATGCTGTCTGTACTCTGACAGGGAGAATCCTCATCTTATCCTCTCAGTTTGGGGAGGGGCAGAGATTATTATAGTTCCTTGCTGACCCAGTGCCTGTGAAGTGGAGACCCTCCGTCTCTTGCATTGCCTCAGGCTTCTGTTGACCTCCCAGAACCATGTTCACCCAGATTACCCAGCCCCATCCTCAGCCCTTTTGACAATTTATATGTGGTTTGTGCAACTATCCCAATTCATCAACTCTTCAGGTCCCAGGTTAATGTAGGTTCTGGTTCCTGGTGATTGCTGACGAACCTGTTCCTCCCAATGAATATACGCTAACCCCTTCTCGGATTTCTGCTTGAGCTTCCCCTGGGCAGTGAGGGGGAGATGGGGAAGACTCCATTTGCCCGGGGCATTGAGGGCGGAGATGGTGTGGGTGCTGGGCATCTCTATCTGTGACAGACTGCGCTCTGCGTGTGTGGAGTTGGACCAGGCTAGGTTGGGGCTGGGCTGAGCTGGGGTGCTCTGACCAATCTCGATTTTGCTGCTTTTCCAGGCCCTCACTTTGTCGCCGTGAACAACAGACATGAGATCCTGGTGACCGATTTCCACAACCACTCAGTGAAGGTGAGCCAGCTCAGAGTAAGCAACTACATCGCTCCCCAACCACCCCAGCCCGAACACCCAACACTGGTGGGGAGGGGGAAAAGAGCGAACCAGGGTGGGGGGAAGCTAGAGAATCCAAAGTGGGGAGTGAGCCCGGAGAGGGAGGGAGGAGTGAGCCCCACATATTGAGCTGAGTGGAGCATGAGCATACTCTGAAATGCAGGGGATAAGATTACACCCCCACCCCAAGACTGTGTCCGGGGAGTATGGCCAGCAATGCCCCCACCCCCACCGCCCCAGGAATGTGGTCACTGTCCCCCCCATCCCGGGAATGTGGTTAGTGCCCCCTCCCTGGGAGTGTGGGCAGTCCCACACACGCTGCCTCCTGCTAGGCTATGACAAGGCCGGGAACATTGACGTTACATTTCTGATTTGGCAGGTTTATAATTCTGACGGTGAATTCCTCTTCAAGTTTGGATCACATGGAGAGGGGAATGGACAGTTTAATGCTCCCACCGGGGTGGCTGTTGATAGCAATGGGAACATCATCGTCGCTGACTGGGGAAACAGCCGAATACAGGTGAGGAACAAACTCAATCTAACCTCATACTGTCGCTCTCCTGGGAGTGTTTGATGGGGATAGTGTAGAGGAGCTTTACTCTATGTCTAACCCTGTGCTGTTCCTATCCTGGGTGTATTTGATGGGGTTTCAGTGTAGAGGGAGCTGTAATGCATGATAGCTAACTCGCATGTCACACCAGTATAGTTTCCTCTGTTTAGATTTCAGACCTGAGTCTCAGATTCATCTATCTCACTCTCCATCTCAATGAAGAATTCTGTCATATTCTGGCTGCTCAATCTCAAGGGCCTCACACAGCCAGACTGGCAATTAATCATTTCTCAATACTCTGTCTCCCTCTGTGTTTCTCTCGCCATCTTTCTCTCTCTCTCCTTCTCTCTGTCAGTATGTCCATTTCTCTCCCCACTCTCAATCTTGTCTCTGTCTCTCTCTCTCTCTCTCCCCAGGTGTTTGACAGCTCCGGGTCCTTCTTGTCTTATATTAACACCTCTGCTGACCCTCTGTACGGACCACAGGGTCTGGCACTGACCTCAGATGGACATGTGGCTGTTGCAGACTCGGGGAATCACTGCTTCAAGATTTACCGATACTTGCAGTGAATCAAACTTCCAGAACTCTGTCGGAGGCCTAAACCTGAGGCCCAGTTTAACTGCTGTGCATTTTGTCCATCGTAGGACAAGTGATGCTTTTGGGTTTTGTGTTTTTGTTGTAAATGCAGAAAGCAGCAATGTTTGAGCAAGGCCCAAGGTCAGAGTTCACCAATGGGCATACCCATTGCCTAGACACAAAATGAACACTTGACTCCAACACTAGCCCAAAGGGATTTGTCCAGAAAGTCTTGCCCATTTTCATGGATACTCCTCAAGACAAGCTTCCCAACTAAGGAGAAGGAATGGGCCCTTTATGGCATATGGAGCTCTCACAAGGCAGACCCTCCAATGCACAGGCTCACCTCCCCAACACTGAATCAATTAAAGTCAGTGTGTGTATGGGACCCTGTACAGTGAGAGTGTGTGTGTATGTGTGTGTGTGAGAGAGAGACCCTATACCCTACTTAGATGTAAGGCCCATACCCCAGAGAATGTATATGTGAGGGATCAGTTGCTGCATATCCTGAGATAGATTCTGTGCAATTGAAATTGCTAATCGCTGTGATCAGTGTTTTGCTGATGGTTTGTGCCTGGAATCAAGAGCATTAATGCGTCAGTTTCCATGGATCATGTTGGGGGGAGATGTAAATAATAGGAAATTAACAACTACAAAGACAATCGACATTCTGATTTCCATCCAGTCGCTCAATTGCACTTTTATGTTTATTCATTCTTGAGGTGTGGGTGTCCCTGGCTGTGTCAGCATTTGTTACCCATCCCTAGTTGCCCCCTTGAGAAGGTGGAGGTGAGCTGCCTTCTTGAACCTCCGCAGTCCATGTGCTGTAGGTAGACCTACAAAACCCAGTGGGAGTGAATTGCAAGATTTTGACCCAACAACACTGAAGGAATTATGATATATTTCCAAGTCAGGATTGTGGTGGCTTGGAGGGGAACGTGCAGATGGTGGTGTTTCCATGTAAAAAAAAATTGAAGAAATGTGGCTGCTGGAAATCTGAATCAAAAACAGAAATTGTTGTGAAAGTTTAGCAGGTCTGGCAGCAAATATGGAGAAAAGTCAGATTTAACGTTTCAATTCCAGTGACCCTTCTTTCCACTACAAGCCCACTAATTCTCACAGTTACTTGACTATACTTCCTCACACACTGCTTCCTGTAAACTCACTATCTATCCTCCCAGTTCTTGCATCTCCGATGCCTCTGCTCTGGTGATGCCAACTTTGATATGTGGGCCTTTGAAATGTCCACCTTCTTCCTCAACCGAGGATTCTCCAGCACTGTGTTTGACAAGGCCCTCAACTGGGTCTGACCCAGCTCCCTCACTTCAGCCCTCCCCTCTTCTCTTCCTTTACACAACAGCGATAGGGTCCCCCCTGTCCTCAACTACCATCTCACCAGCTTCCATATCCAGAGGATCATTAGTTGCCTTTTCCGCCACCTCCATATTCCCCTCCCCTCCCTTGCCAACTTTGTGCAAGGACCGTTCTCTCTGGGACACCCTGGTCCACTCCTACTTCACTCCCAGTTCTCCTGCCTCTCAGCCCACGGCACCTTCCCCTGCAGTCGCAGAAGGTGTAACACTTGCCCATTTACTTCCTCCCTCCTCAGTATCCAAGGCCCAGAAACACCTTACAGCTGAAGCAGCACTTTACCTGCACTTCACTCAATTTGGTCTACTGCATTTGCTGCTCACACTGTGATCGGCACTACAATGGGGAGATGAAGCATAGACTGACCATTTCGTGAAAGTAAGGACTGCAGATGCTGGAGATCAGAGTCAAGATTAGAGTGGTGCTTTCCCAGCACCACTCTAATCTTGGGTGACCATTTCGCAGAGCACCTGCATTCTGTCCGCAAAAATGACCCTGAGCTTCCAGTTGCCTGCTACGACAACACACCACTCTGTTCCCTGGCTAACATCTCTGTCTCCTGTTGAGAGTTTTCTATAGGCCTCTGAAACGTTCCAGAGGTTTAGAGGAAAGGATTGAAAAGATTATTCTGGATAGGAGCGAAAGTAACAGGGTAGTTGTTATGGGGGACTTCCAACTTTCTAAATATTGACTGAAAACACAAAAGTTTGAGTACTTTAGATGGGTCAGTTTTTATTCCAATGTGTGCAGGAAGGTTTCCTGACACAGTATGTAGATAGGCCAACAAGAGGCAAGGTACATTGGATTTGGTACTGGCTAATGAATCAAGAATGCGGTGCTGGAAAAGCACAGCCGGTCAGGCAACATCCGAGGAGCAGGAGAATTAACATTTCAGGCATAAGTCCTTCATCACGAATCATCAAGAGTTCCTGATGAAGTGCTTATGCCTGAAACATCGATTCTCCTGCTCCTTGGATGCTGTCTGACCAGCTGCTTTTCCAGCCCCACACTCTTGACTCTGATCTCCAGCTTTGCAGTCCTCACTTTCTCCCACTGAGTAATGAACCAGGCCAGGTGTTAGATTTGGAGGTAGGTGAGCTCTTTGCTGATAGTGACCACAACTCGGTTATGTTTAGTTTAGCAATGGAAAGGCATAGGTATATACTGCAGGACAAGAGTTATAGCTGGGGAGAAGGCAATAATGATGCGATTAGGTAAATTTAGGATGCATTGGACAGGGAAGGAAACTGCAGTGGATGGGCACAATTGAAATATAGAGCTTATTCAAAGACCAGCTACTGCGTGTCCTTGATAAGTATGTACATGGGAGAAATTGAGGAGTGCAGATGCTGGAGACCAAAGTTGAAGAATGTGGTGCTGGAGGCACAGCTGGGCAGGCAGCAGCCAAGGAGCAGGAGAATTGACCTGATGAAAGATTTCATATGTTTATCCAATGACATTTAAATGCCCTTAAAGTTGGCGAGTCTACTACTGTTGCAGGCAGGGCATTCCACACCCTTACGACTCTCTGAGTAAAGAAACTATCCTCTATCTATCACCCCTCAATTTAAAGCTATGTCCTGCTCCTCGGATGCTGCCTGACCAGCTGTGCTTTTCTAGCACCACATTCTTCGACTAAGTATGTATCTGTCAGGCAAGGAGAAAGTGGTTGAGCGAAGGAGTTGTGGTTTACGAAAGAAGTTGAAACTCTTCTCAAGAGGAAGAAGGAGGCTTATGTAAAAATGAGATGTGAAGGCTCAGTTAGGGCGCTTAAGAGTTACAAGTTGGCCAGGAAAGACCTAAAGAGAGAGCTAAGAAGAATCAGGAGGAGACATGAGAGGCCTTTGGCAGATAGGATCAAGGAAAACCCTAAAGCTTTCTATAGGTAAGTCAGGAATAAAAGAATGACTAGAGTAAGATTAGGGCTGGAAACTGTGAAAATAGGTATGTCTCCTGCGCTGGATTGGATTTATCCTATGATTCTGTGGGAAGCTAGGGAGGAGATTGCAGAGCCTTTGGCTTTGATCTTTATGTCATCATTGTCGACAGGAACAGTGCCCGAAGACTGGAGGATAGAAAATGTTGTTCCCTTGTTCACGAAGGGCAGTAGAGACAACCCTGGTAATTATAGACCAGTGAGCCTTACTTCGGTTGTGGGTAAAGTGTTGGTAAAGATTATAAGAGATAGGGTTTATAATAATCTCGAAAGGAATAAGTTGATTAGGGATAGTCAACACGGTTTTGTGAAGGGTAGGTCGTGCCTCACAAACCTTATTAAGTTCATTGAGAAGGTGACCAAACAGGTGGATGGGGGTGAAATGGTTGATGGGGTGTATATGGGTTTCAGTGCGGTGTCTGATAAGGTTCCCCATTGTAGGCTGTTGCAGAAAATATGGAGGCATGGGATTGAGGGTGATTTAGCGGTTTAGATCAGAAGTTAACTAGCTGAAAGAAGACAGAGGATGGTGGTTGATGGGAAATGGTCATCCTGGAGTTCAGTTACTAGTGGTGTACCACAAGGATCTGTTTTGGGTCCACTGTTGTTTGTCGTTTTTATAAATGATCTGGATGAGGGCACAGAAGAATGGGTTAGTAAATGTGTGGATGACACTAAGGTCGGTGGCACTGTGGACAGTGTGGAAGGATGTTGCAGATTATAGAGGGACATAGATAAGCTGCAGAGCTGGGCTGAGAAGTGGCAAATAGGGTTTCATACGGAAATGTGTGAGGTGATTCACTTTGGAAGGAGCAACAGAAATGCAGAGTAGTGGGGTAATGGTAAGATTCTTGGTAGTGTGGATGAGCAGAGAGATCTCAATGTCCATGTGCATAGATCCCTGAAAGTTGCCACCCAGTTTGATAGGGTTGTTAAGAAGGCGTATGGTGTGTTAGCTTTTATTGGTAGAGGGATTGAGTTTCTGAGCCATGAGGTCATGCTGCAGCTGTAAAAAAACTCTGGTGTGGCCGCACTTGGGGTATTGCATATAGTTCTGGTCACTGCATTATAGGAAGAACGTGGAAGCATTGGAGAGGGTTCAGAGGAGATTTACTCATATGTTGCACAGTATGGAGGGAAGGTCTAATAGGAAAGGCTGAAGGACTTGAGGCTGTTTTCATTAGAGACAAGAAGGTTAAGAGGTGATTTAATAGAAACATACAAGATGATCAGAGGATTAGATAGGGTGGAGAGTGAAAGCCTTTTTCCTCGGATGGTGATGGCTAGCACGAGGGGACATAGCTTTAAATTGAGGGGTGATAGATAGAGGATAGTTTCTTTACTCAGAGAGTAGTAAGGGTGTGGAATTCCCTGCCTGCAACAGTAGTAGACTCGCCAACTTTAAGGGCATTTAAATGTCATTCAATAAACATATGAATGAAAATGGAATAGTGTAGGTTAGATGGGCTTCAGATTGGTTTCACAGGTCAGCGTAACATTGAGGGCGGAAGGGCCTGTACTGTGTTGTTGTAGTTTTCTGTGTTCTTTGTTCCCTGTCTCAGCTGTAGTGTTGCAGCAAAGCTCAGTGCAAAGCTGGAAGAACAGTTCTCCTTTTTTGCATTTGAGAGCTGTGCAACCTTCTGTACTCCGTATCGGGTTTAACACCTTCTCCCAAGTCCTCACCCTAACCCCCACACACCAGGCTTTGTTATCACATGGTTTGCTATTACACACAGCCCATTGTAGTCACTAATAGTCCCCCTTAGCTACCCACTGTCCTTGACTGACCATTATCCACTCTTTTGGCTGTCCAACAGTTCTTCTCTCTATGGGCTCTATCTTCATCTATTGTTTATTTCATCTCCCTCCCCAACCCCTTCTCTAACATATATACTCACCTTTTCTTAGCTACTATAAGTTCTGAAGAAGGATCACTGGACCTGAAACATTAACTCTGACTTCTGTCCACAGATGCTGCCAGACCTGCTAAGCTTTTCTAGCAATGTCTGTTTTTGTTCCCATCTTGCCTTTGTGTTTCACAGTGGAAATGGTTATGGGTTTGAAGGTGGTGTCCAAGGGTCATTGGTGAATTTCTGCAGTGGGGCTTCTTGTAGATACAACACATTGCTGTTACTGAGCGTCAGTGATGGAGGAAATGGATGCTTGTGGATGTGGTGCCAAGTGACCTGCTTTGTACTGGATGATGTCAAGCTTCTTGAGTGTTGTTGAAGCTGCATTTATTCAGGCAAGTAGGAAGTAATGCTGCACTGTCGGAGGGTCAGTGCTGAGGGAGTGCAGCACTGTGGAGGGTCAATGCTGAGGGTGTACCGCACTGTTGGAGGGTCAGTGCTGAGGGAGTGCAGCACTGTTGGAGGGTCAGTGCTGAGGGTGTACCGCACTGTTGGAGGGTCAGTGCTGAGGGAGTGCAGCATTGTTGGAGGGTCAGTGCTGAGGGTGTACCGCACTGTCGGAGGGTCATTGCTGAGGGAGTCCAGCACTGTTGGAGGGTCAGTGCTGAGGGAGTGCAGCACTGTTGGATGGTCAGTGCTGAGGGAGTGCAGCACTGTCGGAGAGTCAGTGCTGAGGGAGTGCTGCACTGTTGGAGAGTCAGTGCTGAGGGAGTGCTGCACTGTCGGATGGTCAGTGCTGAGGGAGTGCTGCATTGTCGGATGGTCAGTGATGAGGGAGTGCTGCACTGTCGGATGTCAGTGCTGAGGGAGTACAGCACTGTCGGAGGGTCAGTGCTGAGGGAGTGCAGCACTGTTGGATGGTCAGTGCAGAGGGAGTGCAGCACTGTCGGAGAGTCAGTGCTGAGGGAATGCAGTACTATTGAAGAGTCAGTACTGAGGGAGTGCTGCACTGTTGGAGGGTCACTGCTGAGGGAGTGACACGCTCTCGGAGGGTCTGTGCTGAGGGAGTGCTGCACTGTCGGACGGTCAGTATTGAGGGAGCCCCTCACTATTGGAGGGTCAGTGCTGAGAGAGTGCAGCACTGTCGGAGAGTCAGTGTTGAGGGAGTGCCGCATTGTCGGAGGGTCAGTGCTGAGGGAGTGACGCGCTGTCGGAGGGTCAGTGCTGAAGGAGTGCTGCACTGTCAGAGGGTCAGTACTGAGGGAGTACTGCACTGTCAGAGGCTCAGTACTGAGGGAGCGCCGCAGTTTCAGAGGGTCAGTACTGAGGGAGTGATGCATTGTCGGAGGGTCAGTACTGAGGGAATGCTGCACTGTCTGCAGGTCAGTACAGAGGTAGTGCCGCACTATTGGAGGGTCAGTACTGAGACAATGCTGTATTTTTGAAGGGTCAATACTCAGGGAGAGCAGGACAGTCGGAGGTTCAATACTCAGGGAGTGCCGCACTATCGGAGGGTCAGTACTGAGGGAGTGCTGCACTGTCGGAGGGTCGGTACTGAGGGAGTGCTGCACTGTCAGAGGGTCAGTACTGAGGGAGTGCTGCACTGTCGGATAGTCAGTGCTGAGGGAGTGCTGCACTGTAGGAGAGTCAGTGCTGAGGGAGTGCCACACTGTCGGAGAGTTAGTGCTGAGGGAGTGCCAACTGTCGGAGGGTCAGTACTGTGGGAGTGCCGCGCTATTGGAGGGTCAATACTGAGGGAGTGCCGCACTGTCGGAGAGTCAGTGCTGAGGGAATGCCGCGTTTTCGGAGAGTCAGTACTGACGGAGTGCCGCACTATTGGAGGGTCAGTGCTGAGGGAGTGCCGCACTATTGGAGGGTCAGTGCTGAGGGAGTGCCGCACCGTCGGCGGGTCAGTACTGAGGGAATGCCGCACTGTTGGAGGGTCAGTACTGAGGGAATGTCGCACTATCAGAGGGTCAGTACTGAGGGAGTGCCGCACTGTCGGAGGGTCAGTACTGAGGGAGTGCCGCACCATCGGCGGGTCAGTACTGAGGGAATGCCGCACTGTTGGAGGGTCAGTACTGAGGGAGTGCCGCACTGTCGGAGAGTCAGTACTTACATAGAAACATAGAAAATAGGAGCTGGATTTGGCCATTCAGCCCTTTAAATTTGCTCTAGCATTAGTTTGATCATGGCTGATCATTCATTTCAGGATCGTATTCTTGCCTTTCCCTCAAATCCTTTGATCTCTTTAGCCTTGATTGCTATATCCAACTCCTCAGGGAATCATCGTGTTTTAGCTTCGACTGCTTTCTCTGGCAGTGAATTCGTTGGGTGAAGACCTAAATGTTTCAGCCCATACTAAAGAGTCATAGAGTCATGCAGCAGTGAAACAGGCCCTTCGGCCCATCATGTCTGTGCTGACCATCAAACACCAACTACATTAATCTATTTACCTGCACTTGATCCATACACTCCTATACACCGGCATTTTAAGTGCTCATCCTGCTGGTTCTTCAGTGTTGTGGGAGTACCTGCCTCTGCCACTCTCTCAGGCAGCACACTCCATCTTTCTACCACCCTTTGGGGGAAATCATTTTCTCAGATCTCCTCTCAACCACTTACTCCTCAAGTTAAACTTATCCTCTCTGGCCTTAGACACATCTACCATGGGGAAACGATTCTCATGCTCTCTCCTATCTACACTTGAGTTATAATTCCAATGCTCCAAGGAAGACAAGCCCAGCCTATCCAGACTGTCCTCATAACTGAGACTATTCATCCCAAGAAACATCCTGGTGAATTTCCTGTGTACCCCTGTCAGTACACCAAGGTCTCTTTGTTCCTCAGGACTTCCTAGGAACCTACCATTCATTGTGTATATCCTTCCCTTATTAGACCTTCCAAAATGCATCAGCCCGCACTTAACAGGATTAAATGCCATCTGCCATTACTCTGCCCAATTTACCAGCTGATCAATATTAAGCTGTAGCCTAAGACTATACTTCTCACTGTGAACACAATTTTTAAGTGCCATGCAAACTTGCTAATTGCATTCACATTCAAGTAGTTAATGCCTCGCACCAATCCCTCTGGTATACCACTGGTCACAGTTGTCTAATCCATAAGAGCAACCCTCCACTATCATCCATTGCTTCTTACTTGGAAGCTAATTTTGGATCCTATTTGCCAACTTGTCTTCGATCCCATGGGTTCTTAGCTTTTGAATCAACCTTCCATGTGGGACCTTGTTGAAGGCCTTTTGTTTTTAATTTATTCTTGGCATCACTGGCCTGCTCAGCATTTATTGCCCAGAGAGCAGTTAAGAGTCAGCTGTGGGTGTGGAGTCACTTGTAGGCCAGAAGGCAGTTTCCTTCCCTAATGGACATTAATGAATCAGATGGGTTTTTCTGACAATCTACAATGGATTCATTTTCATCATTAGACTCTTAATTCCAGATTTTTATTGAGTCCATCTGTTGTGGTGGGATTTGAACCTGTGTAACCTGACCATTACCTGGCTCTCTGGATTAACAGTCCGGCGATAATACCACTAAGCCGTCGCCTGTCCTATCATCTTACTGAAGTCCATATAAACCACATCAACTACACTACCCTCATCAATATTATTTAGTTGGGCTTTTGCCCGAAACGTCGATTTCGCTGCACCTTGGATGCTGCCTGAACTGCTGTGCTCTTCCAGCATCACTAATCCAGAATCTAGTTTCTAGCATCTGCAGTCATTGTTTTTACCTCAATATTATTGTTATCTTTTCAAAAACCCAGCTGGATCTCCCTCCAACAAATCCATGCTGAATATTCCAGCTCAATCCCTGCCTTTCCAAGTGTTGATTAATTCTGTCCCTCTTTCAATAATTTCCCTACCACTGACATCAGACTAACTGCTGTGTAATTCCTGGCCTATCCTTGCTGCCCTTCTTGAACAAAGAAACCACATTAGCTTTCCTGCAGTCAAGTGGCATTTCACGTGGCCATCAAAGAATTAAATTCCTTTGCCAGGGCCCCAGCAATCTCCTTCCAGCAGTTTGAAAGGGAGAAGCTGTAATCCAATGTAATGGTATTAAAACTGAGTAAAGGTAGCTATAAAGACATGAGTGAGGAGCTGGTCAGGTTTGACTGTAAGTGGAGCATGTCAGGGAAGAACTGGAGCAGCAATGGCAGGAGTTTTTGTTTGGGGGGGAGGGGGGAGTAATTCAGGAGGCACAACACAAATACATTCCAAGGAAAAAGAAACATAGAAAGAGGAAGACAAGGCAACCATGGCTGAGAAGGGAACTCAGGTGCAGCATAAACGCAAATGAGAAAGCATACAATGTGGTGAAGATTAGTGGGAAGCCAGAGGATTGGGAAGCAGAGGACAACTAAAAAAGCAATGACGGGGAGAAAAAGAAAAATGAGAATAAGCTAGCTAATAATATCAAAGAAGGTTGCAGGATTCTTTTAGTTAAAAATCACACAACACCAGGTTATAGTCCAACAGGTTTAATTGGAAGCACTAGCTTTCGGAGCGACGCTCCTTCATCAGGTGATCACCTGATGAAGGAGTGTCGCTCCGAAAGCTAGTGTGCTTCCAATTAAACCTGTTGGACTATAACCTGGTGTTGTGTGATTTTTAACTTTGTACACCCCAGTCCAACACCGGCATCTCCGAATCAGGATTTTTTTAGATATTCAAGATATTGGACCTCTGGAAAATGAGGCGAGAGCAGTAATAATGGGGAACGAAGAAATGGTGGAGGAACTGAATGGGTACTTTGCATCAGTTTTCCCAGTGGAAAACACACCAGTAGAATACCAGAATTTCAAGAGAGTTGAGAAACAAAGATGAGTGTTGTGGCCATCACTGAGGAGAAGGCACTAGGGAAGCTGAAAGGGCTGAAGGTGAATAAATTATCTGGACCAGATGGACTACATTCTGGGTTCTGAAATAGATAGCTGAAGACATTGTGAATGCATTGGTGATGATCTTTCAAAATTACTGGAGTCAGGGAGGGTTCCAGAGGACTGGAAAGTGACTGAAGTAACAGCCCTGTTTAAAAAGGGAGGGAAACAGAAGACAGGAAACTAAAGACCAGTTAACCTGACCTTGATCATTGGCAAGATTTTAGAGTCCATTATTAAGAATGAGATTGTAGAGTACTTGAAAATTCTCTAAAACATCTCTTGCCTCCTCCTTATTTATCTGAGCATGTTCTAGAATCTCACCATCCCAACTGAAATCTCTGTGAACACAGAGGAGAAATATTAATTCAGGACCTCACCTGTATCCCTCGGCTGCACTCACAAGTTGCTCCTTTGATCTGTAATAGGTCCCATTCTTTCCCGGGCAATCTTTTTGCTCTTCATATACTTATAAAAAACCTTGGGGTTCTCCTTGATCCTATCTGCTGAAGACATTTCATGGCCCCTCTTAGCCCTCTAATTTCTTTTTTAAATAACCCCCTGCAATCTCTCAAGGGACTTCCCTGTTTTTAATGTCATGTAGCTGACAAATGCTTTGTTCTTCGTCTTTATCGAATGTTCAATATCCCTTGCTATCCTGGGTTCCCTGGACTTGCTGCCTTTGTCCTGCACTGTTAGAGGAACTTGCTGATCCTGAGCACTCACTTTACTATTTTTAAAAGATTCCCACTTTCCAAATGTAGGCTTACCTGCAAGTAATTGCTGCAAGTCTATGTTTGCTCGATCTTGTCTCATGATATTGAAATAGGCTTTCCCTCAGTTTAGACACTTAATTTATGCACTATCCTTATCCCTGTCCAGAATGACTTTGAAACAGAGTTATGGTCACTATCTCCAAAATGCTTTCTCACTGAAACTTCAACCATGAGGCTTTGTTCCCTCGGATTCGGTCTAGCACTGCCCCATCTCTAGTCAGACTATCGATGTACCGGCACAAAAAACTCTCTGGATGCACTTTAAAAATTCACCTTGTCTAATCCTTTCACACAAAGGTGATCCCAGTTAATGTTAGCCAAGTTGAAGTCCCCTACAACTAGAAACTATTCTTCTCACACCTCTCTGTGATTTGTCTACATATCTGCTCCTTTGTCTTCCTCTGACTGTTGGGAGCCCTGTGGTATAATCTCAGCAAAGTAAGCACCTTTTTGTTTTATTTCTAGCTGTACCTAGATGGCCTCATTTGAAGAGCCTTCTAAGATATCCTCCATCATTACCACACTGATGGTTTCCTTTACCAATAGTACAATAATCCACACCTCTCTTACATCCCTCCATATTGCAGCTGAAACTTCTGTACCTGGGAATGTTGAGCTGTCAATCCTGTCTGTCCTTCAACCATCTTTCAGTGATTGCAGCAATATCATATTCCCACGTGCTGATCAATGCTCTAAGTTAATCTGCCTTACCAGTCAAGCTCCTTTCATTAAAATAGATACAGTTTCGCTTTCCGGACGTCGCATGAGCCGGACGTCGCATGAGGCTTACCCCGCCCATATCCTCTTCTCTAATGGACTTTCATGGCATTCCGTCTACATCTGGTTGGACCTTGCTCTGACTTTACCTCTGCTCTGTTCCCGGCCTCCCCTGCCAAATCTGTTTAAAACGTAGCCAACAGCATAAGCGAACTTCCCAGCAAGGATATTGGACCCATTCTGGGTCGTTTGCAAGCCATCAGCTTGTACAAGTCTCACTGACCCCAGAATCTGTTCCAATTATAGCCCCCTCCCCCATTCTCCTGGATGCCATCAATGTATTGGTCCAGAAAACCATTCTGCATACTCTCTAGGAATTTCTCCTGTACTGTATGATTATTAATTTGGTTTATTCAAATTATATACAGATCAAAGTCACCCATAATTACGGATTGTCCTCTGTTATATGTGTCTCTAATTTCCTGTAGTTCCCTTCCCAACATCACGCCTCCAGTTTGGGGTCAACATGCAAAACCCTCAAATGTTCTATGCCTCTTGATATTTCCCAGCTCGACCTTTAAAGATTCCACATTGTCAGAGCTAATATCCTTCCTCATTATTGCATTAATTTCCTCTTTAACCAGCAATGCAACTCTGTCCCCTTTTCCTTTTACTCTGCCCTTTCTAAATAGTGCATACCTGAGGATGTTCAGTTCCTATCCCTGGTCACCCTGTAGCCATGTCTCCATAATCCCAACTACATCATACCAGCTTTCATCTATTTGCATGATTAATTCATCCACTTTATTGTGAATGCTCTGTGTTTAAGGCACAAAGCCTTAAGACTTGTCTTTTTAACATTATTTGTCCCATTCTCATTATCTTTTGCTGTGGCCCTGTTTGATCCTGGTTTTCTCTGCCTGTCACTTCTTATTCTCCTTTCTGTCTTTTCTTGTCCTTGATTCCTTGTCTCACCTGCCCAGGAACTGGTCCCAACTGCTGCGCCCTATAACCCTGCACATTGGTTGACGAATTCAGTGGAAACATTGCTCTCTTGAGTCCCTTGGTTGAAACTGCTTCAGTCTTAAATAATTTACCGTCATATCCTGAGACTGCATTATTTCTGGTTCAGGACCAGCCCACTCAGGGGAAACATCCTCCTTACATCTGCTCTGTCCAGCCCCTCTTATCCTTCTAAACTTTAGAGAATTCATGCCCAGTCAAACCAATCTTTCCTCAAAGCACAGTCCTGCCATTCCCAGTGTTAGCTGAATGAACTGGTAAGTCCCCAGTCTTTTCTGTGAGACAGTGCAGTATACCCCTGATTTAGATTTCATTTCTTCTCCTTTTCTCCAACTCTACCCATTAATGTACTTTTCTCAATTTTCGTGCTTTCTGTCTTTCCCAGCATTTCCTGACCGCTGCTTTTACTTTCTTATTCTGTCCTGATTCCCACACTCTGGCTGCATTTGTTTAATCCCTCCCCAGCAGCACAAGCAGTGCATACCCTAAGGATGTCAGTCTCTGCTCTGTTCAGGTGTAAGCCATCCAGTTTGTACAGGTGCCATTCCCACGAAAGAAGTCAAATTCAGGGTAAGGTAAGAATTTAAACCCCTTCCTCTTGTACAGTCCTTCCTATCGTCCACTCATCTACCCTATGATTTCTGTACTCGCTTGGACATGTCACCGTGAGTGATCAGAAATCACTACATTTGAGTTTGAATTCCCTCAGAGCCGCTCCACAATGTCAGCTGGAGTATCAGTCCCTGGGAATGTGGGTCAAATATTGAAGGGTTGATGGTGAGCTCCATCCATTGCTGTTCCTGGGAGTTTACTGGGGTGCAGGGAGGTAGAAGAAGAGGAATTCATGGTCATCATGCTCTGCTTGGAAGCACCTGCTGTGTTTGGGATCCTACTGTACTCAGGCTCTCACTGGAATCATCAAATGAGTTCACAGAGAAATTACGTTCAGTGAGCAGAACTACTTGGCAGGTCTGACCTGGACTCTTACTCTGATCCTAACCCTGAAGGTGACCCTTAGTCTGACCCTGAACATGACCTTTACCCTGATTCTAATCTGATCCCAGGTTTAATCTAAGTTTGCTGTCTCAGTGTTTGATGTCCATTTAAGGGGAATAGAGAGTGTAAGAGATATGCAGGCCAATCCGAGATGCCTGTGCTAACTCCTATTCTGTTAAGACCTACCAAAGGAGAAAGGCCTGCAGCACCTTGCAGCCAGGGGGTATCCCTTGGCTGGTTTGCTGTTGACTGTCTTGTACTTTTTCAACCCTAAACCCCCATTGCTGGGCCTTTGGAGTTAACTCCAGTGGTTCCTGGTGTAACTGCTGGATTGACCAGGGATCAGGGATTGACAGAGACACCATGAAGGTTCCTCAGAGACAATGTCATTGCTTGGCGTTTGGTTGATGCCACCTTCACTCTGGCAAGATCAACCAGAGGCTGGCATACCTCATTATTGTTTCCAGTTAATGAGGGCAACTTAAAATACCACAGCCAAATCAGTCAACTGAAGAGTGCCCTAGTTAATGTTCCTTCCTGACTGGTTAATGTCCCTTTCTGGTTGTTTAATGTCTCTCAGGAATAAGGAAGGTGCAATCACTATGATGGTGTTATACTGTTGGCCTCCCAGTGACCAGCAGGAGATAAGGTAACAGATATATGAACAGATTATGGAAAGCTGTAAAAACAACAAATTGGTTGGAGTGAGTGAATTTAACTTCCCCAATATTGCCTGGGACTCCCCTGGTGCCAGAAGCTTAGATAGGCCAGAATTTGTTTGGTTCATCCAGGAGGGTTTTTTGAAAGAATATGTAGAGGGAAGGACCAATATTAGACCTTGTGTTGGCCAGCTGATCAAAGTTTCAGTGAGGAGCATTTTGGGAACAGTGATCATAATTCCATAAGATTTAAGATAATAACAGATAAGGATAAGGTTGGTCCTTGGGTGAACGTGCTAAATTTGGAGAAGGCTAATTCTAACGGTATTAGTGTATTGGGCCTAAACTGGAGAAATTAGATTGGGGGATACATCCAAATCTGACATGTGGGAGTCTTTTAAAGGCCAATTGATCAGAGTTCAGGACCAGTGAGGATGGAAGATAAGGATAGCAAGGTTCAGGAATCCTGGATGACAAGAGATATTGAAAGTTTAGTCAAAAAGAAAAAGGAAGCATATGTAAGGTTTAGGAAACTGAAATTAAGACAGGGCATGAGGAATTGGAAGGAAGCAGGAAAGAATGTAAACAGCAGCTTAGGAGGGCTAGAAGAGGACACATATTTGGACCAAGAGGATAGCAAGGGAAAAAAACAGATACACTCAATGATAAAGGATGGATAGAGTTGGAGCAATTTGGGAGATTCTTAATAAATACTTTGCATCAGTATGCACCAAGGAGAAGGACATGCATGATGATAAGATTAGGGTAGGGTGGCATGGTGGCTCAGTGGTTAGCACTGCTGCCTCACTGCACCAGGGACCTCGGGCAACTGTCTGTGTGGAGTTTGCATATTCTCACTGTGTCTGCGTGGGTTTCCTCCGGGTGCTCCAGTTTCCTCCCATAATCCAAAAATGTGTGGGTTAGGTGAATTGGCTGTGCTAAATGTCCACACTGCTCAGGGATGTGTAGGTTAGGTGCATTAGTCAGGGATTAAATGTCAGAGAATCGGTCTGGGCGGGTTACTCTTCAGAAGGTAAGTGTGACTTGTTGGGCCAAAGGGTGTTTTCACACTGTAGGGATTCCATGACCTTTCTATGTTGATATTCTAGGGCATGTCAGTATGAAGAAGGAGATGATATTGGGTGTTTTTAAAAACATTGAGGCAGTAATTCCCCAGGGCCTGATGGGATCTATCTGAGAATGCTGAGAAAAGCAGGGACGAGATTGCTGGGGCCTTGTCTGAGATGTTTATATCCCTTTAGTCACAGGTGAGATTCCAGAAGACTGGAGAATGGCCAATGTTGATCCTTTGTTTAAGAGCAACGGTGATAATCCAAGAAATTAATATCTTGTGAGCCTTACGTCAGAAATTATTAGACAGGATTCTTAGGGACAGGATTTACTTGCATTTGGAAAAGAATGGACTTATTAGGGATAGTCAACATGGCTTTGTGCAGGAGAGGTCTTGTCTCACAAATTTGATTGAGTTTTTTGAGGAAGTGACGCAGATGATTGAGGGTAAGGCAGTGATGTTCACATGGATTTTACTAGTGCATTTGACAAATTCCCTCATGATAGGCAAGTCCAGCAGATTAAGTCACATGGGATCATGGTAAGTTGGATACAACATTGGCTTAGGCTGAGAAGACGGAGGCTAGTCCTGGAGGGATGTTTTTCTGACTGGAGGTTTATAACCAGTGGTGTTCCGCAAGTATCAGTGCTGGGACCTCTTGTCGTTTGTAATGCATATAAATCACTTGGATGAAAAAATAGGTGGTTTCATTAGTAAGTTTGCAGACAACACAAAGATTTGGGGGAGTTGTGAACAGTGAAGAAGGATATCAAAGGATGCAGCAGGATATGGATCAGATAGAAAGATGGGTAGGGAAGTGTCAGGTGGAGTTCAATCAGGACAAATGTGAGGTGATGCATTTCAGGTCCAATGCAACAGGAAGATCTGCAGTAATTGGCAGGAACCTTAAGAGCATTGATATACAAAAGGATCTTGGGGTACAAGTCCACAGTTCCCTGAAACTGGAAATGCAGGTGGATAAGGTTGGCTTGCCTTCATCAGATGGGTCATTGAGTATGAAAATTGGCAAGTCATGTTGCAGTTGTATGAAACTTTAATTAGGTCACATTTGGTGTGCAGGCCTGGTCATACACTATAGGAAGGATATGGAGACTTTGGAGAGGGTGCAAATGAATTTTACCAGGATGTAGCCCACATTGGAGTCTATTAGCTATAAGGAGAGATTGGATAAACCTGGATTGTTTCTGGAGTGTCGAAAGCTGAGGGATGATGTGATAGAAGTATGAGATAAAATTGAGAGACGTATGGATAGGATTGTCAGTTGGAATCTTTTCTTCCCAGGATGCAAATGTCAAACACTAGAGGGGGGAGGTTTAAGGCGGATGGGGAAAAGTTTAAAGGAGATGTGCAAGGCAAGTTTTTTTTTACACAGAGGGTGGTAGATGCCTGGAACATGCTATCAGGAGAGGTGGTAGAAGCAGATACAACAGTAACATTTCAGAGCAATTTAGGAAATAAAGAGATACAGTGCAGGCAGAAGGGATTTGTTTAGGATGGCATAATGATCAGCACAGACATGGTGGGCCAAAGGGTCTGTTCCTCTGCTGGACTATTCTGTGTTCTTCCCGACTGGTTAGTGTGCCTGAGATGGGTTGCATGTACAAGATGAATCTGTTTCCAAAGAAAATGATGCTCATCCCAGTGTTAATCGTGATCCCAATCCCAGTTAGTGTTTGAATGGCTAACATTGGTGAGGGTGAGGGGGTGGGAGTGCAGAGTGAGGATGAGAGTACAGTTCAGAGTGAGATGGGATTGGGAAGACACAGATAAGGGTGAGGAGAGTGAGGGTGTGGAGTGAAGGTGAGGATGAGGTGGAAGAGGATGACGTGGGTGAAGGTGAGGAGGGTGTGGGTAAAGGGGTGAGGATGAGGTGGGCAAGGGGTTAAGGATGTAAGGGGTGATGGTGAAGTGGGTGTGAAGGAGCTGATGTGAAATCTCTATTGTGGTGCATGAGCATCACAGCTGCTCTCTGACCTTTGACCCTGAGTCAGGTGTCTTTCAGTAAACTAATACAATAATTAAAAATGCGATGTAAGGTGATCTCGTGTTACGTGTGTGTGTGTGTGCCTGTATGTGTTTCTTGCCCAGTAGCTCTGTTTCAAGCTTTAACATTTTCATTTGTTCTTAGCAGCTGGGTATTTATGGAGCTGAAATACAATGAGGTTTCACTCAGCTCATTCCAATTCAATGGTCAGTTATTGGCCAGTTTTGGAAACTGTCTGAGGTTCAGGAAACAAAGGTTCCTTTCTGTCCTGTCTCTGAATTGAGATTTGTCTCAAATTTCTCTGTTATCTTCCCACATTTCCTGACGGAGTTCCATTCGACGACACTGAGGAAACTGTGAGCAACAATAAAGATAAACACAAAGCACAATTAGCTGCCCTTGATTTGAAGGTGACGTCTCCTCTAAGTTTCAGCTGGGGGCCTTCATGTGAGTTTATTGAAATTCTGTCATGTGTTCATCATTGGAGACTAGTGTTTGTTGCTAACCCTAACTGCCTTTGAACTGATTTCTGAGGGTAGTTAAGAGTCAACCACATTGCTGTGAATCTGGAGTCACCGAGAGACCAGACCCTGTGAGGATGGCAGATTTCCTTTCCAGTATTTGTATCCTGCCTTTTGCTATGAGGTGCATAAAAATAGAAGACGGGACAGTACAGCACAGAAACAGGCCCTTCGGCCCATCTTGTCTGCACCAACTGTGATGCCATTCTAAACTTATCCCATCAACTTGCATATAGTTCATATACCTCTATTCCCTGTCTGTTCAGGTATCTTGTCTAAATCCCTTTAAAAAGGTTGCTAACATTGCTATAAAGATAGATGCATTTGTATGAGAAACTGGAATACTGTCCAGTGCTGAGGTTGTTAATTAACAGCCAGAACATATTCTTGGCAGACCAGACTAGGCTTTACAGTATGCTGATAGATACTCCAGGCCAAAAGGGCAGACTGAGAATGGACTAAGGTGTAACAACTGCTCGGGGGACTGAGCTGAAAAGTGAGCCCAACTATTGCCATAGCTGCAGCAAAAGTATAAATGTCCTCTGTGGTCACTGGAATGATCAATTTGTTTCTCTTCATTCTTATTAATTGGAACTAAAGAGGAGGGCATCAGGTTGCTTCAATGTGCTCAAAGTAACTAATTTATGAATAACCAACTGATTTTCTAAACAAATGGAGAAACTCAAAGTCAGCTAAGGTACCATGCAGATTATAACCATTGTCTTTTCATCCCAAATGCATACATTCAGAAAGAGGAGCAAGTGAGGATTGCAGATGCTGGAGATCAGAGTTGAGAGTGTGGTGCTGAAAAAGCAGAGCAGGTCAGGCGCATTCCAAGAAGCAGGAAAAACAATGTTTCAAGCAAGAGCCTTCCTGATGTAGGGCTTATGCCAGAAACGTCGATTCTCCTGCTCCTCGGATGCTGCCTGACCTGCTGTGCTTTTCCAGCCCGTAGTGTTAGGTGCAGGGGTAAATGTAGGGGAATGGGTCTGGGTGGGTTACGCTTCGGCGGGTCGGTGTGGACTTGTTGGGCCGAAGGGCCTGTTTCCACACTGTAAGTAATCTAATCTAAAACAGAAGCACCACACTCTTCATCCCCGACATTCAAAAACAGTAGGATATGACAACACATCCCTGTCGGGATATAATGAATTTGAATTTTTTTCTAAATTTATTTATTTGTGGGATGTGGGTGTCAGTGGCTGGGCTCAGCATTTATTGCTTGTCCCAAGTTGCCCCTTGAGAAGGTGGGGCGCACTGCCTTTTTGAACCGCTGCAGTCCATGTGCTGTAGGTACACCCACAATATCTTTAGGGAGGGAATTCCAGGATTTTGATCGAACGCCAGTGAAGGAACGGCAATATATTTCCAAATCAGAATAGTGAGTGGCTTGAAGGGAAACTTGAAGGTGGTGGTGTTCTCATTTATCTGCTGCCCTTGTCCTTATGGATGGATGTGGTCATGGGTTTGGAAAGGGCTATCTGAGGATCTTTGGTGAATTTCTGCAGTGCATCTTGTAGATAATACACACTGCTGCTACTGGGCGTCGGTGGTGGACGGAGTGAATGTTTGTTGATATAATGCCAATCAAATGGGCTGCTTTGTTCTGAATGGTGTCAAGCTTCTTGAGTGTTGTTGGGGTGCACTAATCCAGGCCAGTGGGGAGTATTCCATCATATTTCTGATTTGTGCCTTGCAGATGGTGGGCAGGCTTTGGGGAGTCAGGAGGTGAGTTACTCGTTGCAGTATTCCTAGCTTCTGACCTGGTCTTGTAGCCATAGTGGTTATGTGGTGAGTCAAGTTGAGTTTCTGGTCGATGATGTTGATTGTGGGCAATTCAGTGATGGTAACACCATTGAATGTCAAGGGGCGTTGGCTGGAATGTCTCTTATTGGTGATGGTCGTAGCTTGGCATTTGTGTGGTACGAATGTTACTTGCCACTTGTCAGCCCAAGCCTGGACATTATCCAGATCTTGTTGCATTTGAACATGGACTGCTTCAGTATCTGAGGAGTCATGAATGGTACTGTACATTGCGCAATCTTTGGTGAACATCCCCACTTCTGACCTTATGGTGGAGGGAAGGTTATTGATGAAGGGGTTGAAGGTGGCTGGGCTGAAGACATGACCCTGAGGAACTCCTGCGGAGTACTCCTGGAGCTGAGACTATTGCCCTGCAACACCCACGACCATCTTCCTATGTGTCAGGTACGACACCAACCACTGGAGAGTTTGCACCCGATTCCCATTGGTTCCAGTTTTCCTGGGGCTCCTTGATGCCACACTTGGTTGAATGCAGCCTTGATGTCAAGGGCTGTCACTCTCCTCTCCCCTCTGGAATTCAGCTGTTCTGTCCATGTTTAAACCAAGGCTGTAATGAGGTCAGGAGCTGAATGGCCCTAGCGGAACCCAAACTGGGCGTCACAGCACGTTATTGCTGAGCAGGTGCTGCTTGATAGCACTGTTGATAACACTTTCCATCACTTTTCTGACAATCGAGAGAAGACTTATAGGGCGGTAATTGACTGGGTTGGATTTGTCCTGCTTTTTATGTACAGGACATACTTGGGCAATTGTCAGATAGAAGCCAGTGTTGTAACTGTACTGGAACAGCTTGGCTAGGGGAGCAGTAAGTTCTGGAGCACAAGCCTTCAGTACCATTGTCAGAATGTCGTCAGGGCCCATAGCCTTTGCTGTATCCAGTGTCTCCAATCATGTTTTGATAAGGTGAGAGGTGGAAAGTTTAAGGGGGATATATGCGGCAAGTACTTCACACAGTGTGTGGTGGGCGTCTGGAAAGCATTGCCAGCAGAGGCGGTAGAGGCAGGCACGGTAGATTCATTTAAGATGGATCTAGACAGATGCATGAATAGATGGGGAGCAGAGGGATACAAATGCTTGGGAATTGACCATCAGATTTAGATAGTACATTTGGATCGGCTCAGGCTTGGAGGGCCGAAGGGCCTGTTCCTGGGCTGTAAATTTTCTTCGACAGCTTTGACAAAGGGTCAGTTAGACTTGAAATGTCAGCTCTTTTCTATCCTTACAGCATTTTCTCTTTTGGTTGTAAATTTTCTTTGTTCTGTATCATGTAGAGTGAATTGAATTGGCTTAAGACCGATATCTGTAATGCTGGGGACTACTTGAGGATGCTGAGATGGATCACCTACTCGCCATCTCAGCTGAAGATTGTTGTGAATGCTTCAGCTCTTCCATGATCACAAATGTATAGCTTCCTCCTCCACTGAGTTGCTTAATTGTCCACCACCATTCACAACAGGATGTGACAGGACTGCAGAGCTTAAATCTGTGGGATCGCGTGGCTGTACCTCTCGCTTTCTGTTTATGTTGTTTGGCATGCAAGAACAGAACAATTTTGGTTGTCCGAACATCAATTATCTGAATGATGGATTATCTGAGCAAGATCTCAAGGTTCCGTCAAAATTTTATTTAAATAATAGCATAGCGAGAGCAAGCAGTCTGAGCTGACAGCGGGAGCAGGGTTGTTATGGGAAACCTGTTCCTGCTATTGCCATCACCACGGAAACTCTGTTCCTGCTTTTGCCGCTTTTATCACCCTCAGTGCTTCCTCTAGATGTTCTTCAACATGGAGGCGTACCAACTCCTCAGTTGTGGGAAGACAGTACGGGGTAATCGGCAGGAGGTTTTCTTTCTCATGTTTAACCTGTATCCACAACAGAGTCAATGTTGAGGACACCCAGGAAAACTCACTTCTGACTGTATACCACTGTGCCTTCACCTCTGCTAGGTCTGTCCTGCCAGTGGGACAAGACATATCCAGGGATGGTGATGGTAGGGTCTGGGATGTTGTCCATAAGTTATGATTCTGTGAATATGACTGTCAGTCTGTTGCTTGACTAGTTTGTGAGACAGCTCTCCCAGTTTCGGCAGTAGTCCCCAGATATTAGTGAAGAGGACTTTGCAAGGTAGACAGCTGTTTTCTGCCATTGTCTCTTCCGGTGCCTTGGTCGATGCCAGGTGATCAGTCTGGTTTTATTTCTTTAAGACTTTGTAGTGATTGGTGCAACTGAATGGCTTGCTAGACCTTTTCAGAGGGCAACAGAGAGTCAATCACATTGTTGTGGGTCTGGCGCCACATGTAAACCAGACCAGGTGAATATGGCAGATTTCCTTCACTGAAGAACTGTACCAAATATGGGTAATAAAAATGAACAATATTCACATGGAAAGAGGTGCAAATGAAATAGAATTGACTTCTCACAATGTGTTCAGTTTTCTGTCTAATTAATAGAATTGTAGGTTGACTTGGAATAATGGAATATCTTCAGGCCAGATTTCAGATGGAAAACAGGTAGGAACCCTAATATTTGAAACTTCATCTGTTTTTCAAACTACTTCACAGAGGTAGAGCGAACCTGCAGTTAGTTTTGCTTTTTAAGTTTTATCTCTTACTGATTGAAAGAAAAAAAGACTACTTTTGGCTGATTGGTTCTTAAGTGACTTACTCACAAAAAAATCTTTACTTCAGATGCTGTTGCTAGCCAGCAAACAACACGACCCCCAAGATTTTCCCAAGTCTGTCCAACCTGGTGAATTGAAATACTTTCTCCAGTCATAGCAGATAATCCACAGATTTTTAAAAAAAATTTCTGTCTGTACATTTCCAAGAAATCATATGATAAAGCCTCAGAATCCTGAAAGGGCCAACTCAGTCCATATTCCGGTTCCTCATAGTCTACCTTTATTTCTAACAAAGAGCAGAATGCAATTACGGCAGATGACATCGCAAGATGGAAAGGTGTGTGTAAAGTTTGGGGAAAGGTGTGTTCTCACTACAGGGAATGGAACCATCTTCCACACAGGCCAGAAGAAAGCACACCGAGCTGGTGGCCTCTGTAGAGATATCAGCCGAAGGTTCGAAAGAATCATTCTGACGTGCACCAGGTTGCTTCAGTCAAGTCAATAGGCAAAAAATTAATAGTGACTGTTGGAATGGGAACTGTAGAAGGAGAACATCAGGTCAACAGAAAGTGTCAGACTGACACTGGGGTAATATGCAATATTGTGATCGTTGCCACGTTGTGTGAAATGGCTCAACATGGCAATTCCAAACTGAAAGAAAGTGAGGACTGCAGATGCTGGAGATCAGAGCTGAAAAATGTGTTGCTGGAAAAGCGCAGCAGGTCAGGCAGCATCCAAGGAGCAGGAGAATCAATGTTTCGGGCATAAACCCTTCTTCAGGAATGAGGAAGGCGTGCCAAGCAGGCTAAGGTAGGGAGGAGGGACTTGGGGGAGGGGTGTTGGAAATGCCATAGGTGGAAGGAGGTTAAGGTGAGGGTAATAGGCCGGAGAGGGGGTGGGGGTGGAGAGGTCGGGAAGAAGATTGCAGGTCAAGAAGGCGGTGCTGAGTCTGAGGGTTGGGACTGAGATGAAGTGGGGGGAGGGGAAATGAGGAAGCTGGAGAAATCTGCATTCATCCCTTGTGGTTGGAGGGTTCCCAGGCGGAAGATGAGGCGCTTATGTTGGATATGTGGAACAGTCCATCTTCCGCAGCTACACTGGCACCACCCCCCACCTTTTCCTCCGCTACATCGATGACTGTATCGCCTCGTGCTCCCACGAGGAGGTTGAACAGTTCATCCACTTTACCAACACCTTCCACCCCGATCTCAAATTTACCTGGACCATCTCAGACTCCTCCCTCCCCTTCCTAGACCTCTCCATTTCTATCTCGGGCAACCGACTCACCACGGACATTTACTATAAACCGACCGACTCCCACAGCTACCTAGACTACACCTCCTCCCACCCTGCCCCCTGTAAAAACACCATCCCATATTCCCAATTCCTTTGCCTCCGCCACATCTGCTCCCAGGAGGACCAATTCCAATACCGAACAACCCAGATGGCCTCCTTCAAAGACCACAATTTCTCCTCAGATATGGTTGATGATGCTCTCCACTGCATCTCCTCCACTTCCCCCACCTCCACCCTTGAACCCCACCCCTCCAATCACCACCAGGACAGAACCCCACTGGTCCTCACCTACCACCCCACTAAACTCCAGATACATCGTATCATCCTTCGTCATTTCCGCTACCTCCAAACAGACCCCACCACCAAGGATATATTTCCCTCCCCTCCCCTATCAGCGTTCCGGAAAGACAACTCCCTCTGCGACTCCCTTGTCAGGTCCATACCCCCCACCAACCCAACCTCCACTCCTGGCACCTTCCCCTGCAACCGCAAGAAATGCAAAACTTGCACCCACACCTCCCTGCTCACTTCCCTCCAAGACCCCAAGGGATCCTTCCATATCCATCACAAATTCACCTGCACCTCCACGCAATCAATTATTGCATCTGCTGCACCCGATGTGGCCTCCTATACATTGGGGAGACAAGCCACCTACTTGGGATAATTTCAGAGAACACCTCTGGGACACCCGCACCAACCGCCCTGTGGCTGAACACTTTAACTCCCCCCTCCCACTCCGCCAAGGACATGCAGGTCCTTGGCCTCCTCCATCGCCAGACCATGGCAACACGACGCCTGGAGGAAGAGCGCCTCATCTTCCGCCTAGGAACCCTCCAACCACAAGACTTGCAATCTTCTTTCTGACCACTCCGCCCTCACCCCCTCTCCGGCCTATCACCCTCACCTTAACCTCCTTCCACCTATCGCATTCCCAACGTCCCTTCCCCAAGTCCCTCCTCCCTACCTTTTATCTTAGCCTGCTTGGCACACCTTCCTCATTCCTGAAGAAGGGCTCATGCCCGAAACATCGACTCTCCTGCTCCTTGGATGCTGCCTGACCTGCGGCGCTTTTCCAGCAACACATTTTTCAATTTCAAACTGAAGCCTCAAGAGTAAGGTTATAGTTATGTGATGGTACAAATTAATGCTGAGAGGATAGATCACTCTATGAACGCATTGCAACAAGTGAACGAGGATCTGGAGTTGCAGATTAGAGATGGCAGGAACTGCCACTCTCAGCTGAAGCAAGTTTACAGGTTGGATTGGTAACTCTCAACATGCCAAATGAGATTGGCATAGTGTCACAGCATATACACCAACCACTAACTGAGCTGGATAACCATCAGCGGAGTATAACAAATGTTCTTAGAGTTAGGATGTCATACAGGAGAATGTTGCCCTAAAGTCATTTGGATGTTCAAGACCTTTCCAACATTTGCGGAGGGAAGTTCCAGCTG
Source organism: Chiloscyllium plagiosum (assembly GCF_037043375.1). NCBI lineage: Eukaryota > Metazoa > Chordata > Chondrichthyes > Orectolobiformes > Hemiscylliidae > Chiloscyllium > Chiloscyllium plagiosum. The sequence goes on from NW_028270144.1 coordinate 133,353,573, forward strand.
CCCTCAAATCAACACTGAAAAGTACAAGAGAAGAGCTGGTATTCAGGAAACTGGCAAATCTGACAAAATGGATTGGCAGCGTGGAACAGTGAAATAACCTGGGGGAAGAAATAGCTCCAGAGATGCTGGGTGTCCCATCACTGAGTACCCCTTTATTTACATTCTCAAGCCAGCTCGCAGAATGAACAGGACACCTGACACTCCTGTGTATATCTGTCAGGCAGGGCTCCCTAACTGGACCAGATTAACCACCCCCAGCAGGAAGCTCATTTTTTCTTTTTTTTTGCTTCTTTTTGTATTCCTGTACTTTTTTTTACAAATTACCCCCACACCACCGCCTAACTGCAGTAGTGCTTACTTTCCCCCCCACACACATTTTGTGTGTGTGCAGTGCGAGACACAGTAAAAGACACAAAGTGTACAAATCTTTATTCAATTTCTACCACCAGGAAGAAAAGAAACACCCAAGTGGCCAGTGACAAGCAGTGACTGGATCTTTCTGCATCCAAAATCTGATATTGTCAGCTGTGACTGAGAGTCTGTGTGGAAAATTTAAAACCAGAATGACTTTTCCTGCAGAGGCACTACTGGTGGTGTATCTGCCAGCGGGAGGCAATTGAAGACATCTGCATTTGCTACTTGGGTTCCTAGTCAGTGTTACAGGTTGTAATTGTACTCTCTTAGAAGGAGAGCCCATTGCTGAATTTGACTTGAAGCTGTAGATGGCTCAGCCTTGTCCTCTTTGAGTAGCCCTGGCAGGGGTTTGTGGTCTGTTACTGTTACAAATTTGCATCCATAAAAGCATTGGTGAAACTTTCTTATGCCAAAGATGACTGCCAAACCTTCCTTTTCTATCTTGCCAAATTTGCACTCTGCATCAGCCAAAATCCGGGAAGTATATGCTATTGGGATTTCCTCTCTATTTGGCCATCTGTGAGCGAAAATTACCCTGAGACCATATGGACAGGTATCACATATCAGCAGCAGATCTCACTTGATGATCATAGTCCGCTGGTATCTTAAAGGATGATAGTTGTTTCTTCACTTTCCCAAAGGTTACATCTTGGCTACAAGACCATTTCCAAGACTGACCCTTTTTCAGTAGCAGATGTAAGGGTGTGAACTTTCTCTAATAATTCCCCAATCCAAGGAAAGTCCTAAGCTCCAGTACAGACATGGGAACAGGAACATCTTTGATTACCCTAACTTCATCGTTAAACAGGTGTAAGCCAGCCTGGTCAAGTCTGTCACTCACGTAGGTCAGTTGGGGTGCCTGAAACACACATTTGTCCTTTCTGAGGCTTGCCTGGGAGAAGCGTCTAAGGACTATGTCTTGGTTCTCTAAGTGCTCCTTAATGGATCTTCCCTGTTATTAGTACATCATCCAGATAAATAGTGACCTGGGGTTGACCTTGTAAAATGTTCTCCATGGTTTGCTGAAAAATGGCACAGGCTGAAAATACCCGAAATGGCAGTTTCACATATTGGCACAAACTCTTATGGGTATTAATTTTATCATTTTTCTTCATCTAGTTGCAGTTGCACGTATGGATGGCTCACGCCCAGCTTAGTGAAGAACAGCTTTGCATATAAGCCCTCTATGCAAGGGGCTCCAGTTGCAAAAAGTGGTTTACTGTTTGTTTAAAATCCCCACAAAGGCAAACCAACCCATTAGGCTTCACAATTGAAAGACTCGTGCTGCTTATTCCATAGACTCTACTGGTTTGATGATTCCTTCGCTTTCCAGCCTTCTGACTTCTGCTTCTACTTTTGCACATAAGGCAAATGGTAGTAGGTGGGCCTTGCAGAATCATGGAATTGTTTTCCTGGTCAACACGTAAAGTGGCATTAGCTCTTTTGATGGTTATTATGACACAACAGTGAACCCCTTTGTTAATTAAACCAAATGCCCTGAAAAGCACACCTCGTCTTGTAATCTGTTAAAATATGAGTGACAGAGAACTCTCAAATTCACTATTTAAATAAAATAATATCAATTTACTTTTTAATTCTAAAAGTCAACATTAAACAACTATTCACAACTCTCAGTTCCCCTTTCTCTTAACTGCTTATTATTTGCCTCCAACTCTATAACAATATGCTGTTTCAATAAGACACTTACTAAAATGACATCAACTTAATTTCAAAGCCACACAGGAACCTTTGTCATCAGTGTCTGTCTTCTTCTGTCTGAAGATCTCCCTGGGTTGTCTTTTTACTTTTTACTGCAAATATGTTTCATTAGAAAAGGTACCTTTGGTAGAGTGTTTCCTAAATATTTAGGTCTCTCTCGATGGTAGTTGCTCTCTCTGCAATGTTCAAATGCCTGCATTTTCATATCCCTAACATCAGATTGTCTCATTGGTTCAATGTTGGTAAAACAATAAATTCAAGTTTAATTGGGTTTTAGTATCCTGGGGCATAATTTAAACTTGTTAAATTCGAATTGTTGTCAAAAGAGCAACTAACTCAGGTGTCCATTTCACAGTGAAATGTTACATATTTTCAATTTTCTAGTACACTCTGAGATTGCTATCTAGTCATATGATAGGTGCTTGTAAGATCCCAGTGTAGAACAGCATTCACTCTCTCCAAAAGGGACAGTACACACCTTCAACTTCATAACATAATCCCTAGACCTTCCTGAAAAGCTCTGGGTATTTAATTAGGACTGCACTCAAGCAGCCATTTTCTAATGGAAAGTGGTGAGCGAGTCAAGGTGAATCTGTCTCAACCACTTTTGCCCCATCAGTAGGAACTGAACCAGCTGGTTCTCATTCAAGAGCGGAACTAGAATTCTAGCCTTAATCTGTAAAAGTTCCTTGGTATAGGTTCTTAGTCTAGCTGAGGTATTATGCAAACTTAAGGATTTGGAATCCAGAGTGAATTTTGTTAAAAGACAGATTCTGCAATCACTGATACAGCCACACTATACAATCACTGATACAGCCTTACCCTCCATTAGAACCCGGTGACCATAGAACATAGAACACAGAACAATACAGCGCAGTACAGGCCCTTCGGCCCTCGATGTTGCGCCGATCCAAGCCCACCTAACCTACACTAGCCCACTATCCTCCATATGCCTATCCAATGCCCGCTTAAATGCCCATAATGAGGGAGAGCCCACCACTGCTACTGGCAGGGCATTCCATGAACTCACGACTCGCTGAGTAAAGAACCTACCCCTAACATCTGTCCTATACCTACCCCCCCCTTAATTTAAAGCTATGCCCCCTTGTAAGAGCTAACTCCATACGTGGAAAAAGGTTCTCACTGTCGACCCTATCTAAACCCCTAATCATCTTGTACACCTCTATCAAGTCACCCCTAAACCTTCTTTTCTCCAATGAAAACAACCCCAAGTGCCTCAGCCTTTCCTCATACGATCTTCCTACCATACCAGGCAACATCCTGGTAAACCTCCTCTGCACCCGTTCCAGTGCCTCCACATCCTTCCTATAGTATGGCGACCAAAACTGCACACAATACTCCAGATGCGGCCGCACCAGAGTCTTATACAACTGCAACATGACCTCAGGGCTCCGGAACTCAATTCCTCTACCAATAAAAGCCAGTACGCCATATGCCTTCTTCACCGCACTATTTACCTGGCAACTTTCAAAGATCTGTGTACATGGACACCAAGATCCCTCTGATCATCCACACTACCAAGTATCCGACCATTAGCCCAGTACCCCATCTTTTTGTTACTCTTACCAACGTGAATCACCTCACACTTAGCTACATTGAACTCCATTTGCCACCTTTCTGCCCAGTTCTGCAGCTTATCTATATCCCGCTGTAACCTGCCACATCCTTCCTCACTGTCTACAACTCCTCCGACTTTCGTATCATCCGCAAACTTGCTCACCCAACCTTCTAACCCCTCTTCCAGGTCATTTATAAAAATGACAAACAGCAATGGTCGCAAAACAGATCCTTGCGGAACACCGCTAGTGACGGCACTCCAAGATGAACCTTTGCCATCAACTACTACCCTCTGTCTTCTTCCAGCCAGCCAACTCCTAATCCAAACCTCCAACTCACCCTCAATGCCATACCTCCGTATTTTTTGCAGTAGTCTACCATGGGGAACCTTATCAAACACCTTACTAAAATCCATATACACCACATCTACCGCTTTCCCCTCGTCCACCTCCTTAGTCACCTTCTCAAAGAATTCAATAAGGTTTGTGAGGCACGACCTGCCCTTCACAAAACCATGCTGACTATCCTTGATCACATTATTCCTATCCAGATGTTCATAAATCCTATCCCTTACAATTCTCTCTAAGATTTTGCCCACAACAGAAGTGAGACTCACCGGACTATAGTTACTAGGGTTATCCCTACTCCCCTTCTTGAACAAGGGAACCACATTTGCTAGCCTCCAATCTTCTGGCACTATTCCTGTAGACAACGAGGACATAAAAATCAAGGCCAATGGCTCTGCAATCTCCTCCCTCACTTTCCAGAGAATCCTAAGATAAATGCCATCAGGCCCAGGGGACTTATCTATTTTCACCCTTTCCAGAATTTCCAACACCTCTTCTCTACATACCTCAAAGCCATCCATTCAACTTAATTGTGACTCAGTATTCACATTGACAACAATGTCCTGTTCCTGATTGAATACTGACGAAAGGTATTCATTCAGTGTCTCCCCAATCTCTTCAGCCTCCACACGCAACTTCCCACTACTATCCTTGACTGGACCTATTCCTACCCTAGTCATTCTTTTATTCCTGACATACCTATATAAAGCCTTAGGGTTTTCCCTAATCCTACCAACTAAGGACCTTTCATGTCCCCTCCTTGCTGCTCTTAGCTCTCTCTTCAGGTCCTTCCTGGCTACCTTATAACTCTCAATCGCCCCAATTGAACCTTCACGCCTCATCTTTACATAGGCCGCCCTCTTCCATTTAACAAGGGATTCCAATTCCTTATTAAACCACAGCTCCCTCACACGACCCTTTCCTCCCTGCCTGACGGGTACATACTTATCAAGGACACTCAATAGTTGCTCCTTGAGCTCCACATATCAATTACCCCCTTGCCTTGAAGCTTACTTTTCCAAGCCACACATCCTAAGTCATGCCTCACCGCATCATAATTTCCCTGCCCCCAGCTATAACTCTTGCCCTGTAGTGCACACTTATCCCTCTCCATCACTAGAATAAAAGTCACCGAATTGTGGTCACTGTCCCCAAAGTGCTCACCTACCTCTAATTCTAATACCTGGCCTGGTTCATTACCCAGAACCAAATCCAGTATGGCCTCACCTCTTGTTGGCCTATCTACATATTGTGTCAGGAAACCCTCCTGCACACATTGGACAAACACTGACCCATCTAACGAACTTGAGCTATAGCTTTCCCAATCAATATCAGGAAAGTTAAAGTCCCCCATAACAACCACCCTATTACTTTCTCTCTTCTCTTGAATCATCCTCGCAATCCTTTCTTCTACGTTTCTAGGACTATTAGGAGGCCTGTAAAAAACTCCTAACAGGGTGAGCTCACCTTTCCTATTCCTAACCTCAGCCCAAACTACCTCAGATGGCGAGTCTTCATCCATCGTCCTTTCCACAGCTGTAATACTATCTTTGACAAGCAATGCCACACCTCCCCCTCTTTTACCCCCACCTCTGACCCTACTAAAACATTTAAACCCTGGGACCTGCAACAGCCAATCCTGTCCCTGTTCTACCCTTGTCTCCGTAATAGCCACAACATCGAAGTCCCAGGTACCAACCCACGCTACAAGTTCACCGACCTTATTTCGTATACTTCTTGCATTGAAGTATACACACTTCAAGCCACTTTCCTGTTTACAGGCACCCTCGTTTGAAATTGATGCCATGTTCCTAACCTCCCTACACTCCAGGTCCTGCACCCTAAAGTTCCCATGCCCCTGCAGAGTTAGTTTAAACCCCCCCCCAAGAGCACTAGCAAACCTCCCACCAAGGATACTGGTGCCCCTCAGGTTCAGGTGTAGACCATCCTGTTTATAGAGGTCCCACCTTCCCCAGAAAGAACCACAGTTATCCAAATACCGGAACCCCTCCCTCCTGCACCATCCCTGTAGCCACGCATTTAACTGTTCTCTCTCCCTATTCCTCGACTCTCTATCACGTGGCACGGGTAACAAACCAGAGACAACAACTCTGTTTGTTCTAACTCCGAGCTTCCAACCTAGCTCCCTGATAGCCTGCCCAACATCCTCAGCGCTCCTCCTACCTATGTCATTGGTGCCAATGTGGACCACGACTTCGGGCTGCTCCCCCTCCCCCTCCCCCTTAAGGACCCGGAAAACACGATCAGAGACATCACGTACCCTTGCACCGGGGAGGCAACATACCAAACGTGAGTCTCTCTCGTTCCCACAAAACCGCGTATCTGTGCCCCGAACTATTGAGTCCCCAATTACTATTGCTCTGCTCTTCTCCACCCTTCCCTTCTGAGTAACGGGGACAGGCTCCGTGCCAGAGGCCTGAGCCCCGTTACTTACCCCTGGTAAGTCGTCTCCCCCACAAGTATCCAAAACGGTATACTTGTTCTTGAGGGGAACGGCCGCAGGGGGTCCCTGCACTGGCTGCTTCCTCCCAGTCCCCCTCACTGTCACCCTGCGCGCTTTTAAAGGGAAAAAAAACCTACCCGGCTGCCCCTCTGGTCTTCGTCACTTCCCCCTGCTGCTCCCGATCTTTCTGTGAAGAGAAAAAAAAAACACCGCTGCCCGCTATCGGTAAGTAATTTTAAAACAAACTGTCTTACCTTAGCTGCTGCTCGCACTCAAAGTGACCGTTGGCGTCGAAGGGTGAGTATTTATACTCACTGCTTTCCTTCCCGGCTGCCCTTCTGGTCTTCGTCACTCCCCCCTGCTGCTCCCACTCTTTCTGTGAAGAGAAAAAAAAAACACCGCTGCCCGCTACCGGTAAGTAATTTTAAAACAAACTGTCTTACCTTAGCTGCTGCTCGCACTCAAAGTGACGGGATACCAGCCTCTATGAAGTGGTTTCAGTGGCAACAAGAGTGGGATTAATCATATAACCTGGAAAAGCACCAACTAGCTCAAGCCCAATTGTATGTCAAATAGGCACTAGAACTAACTTTAACATTGGAAAATGCAGCAAGTGGAACATATGATTCCAACATAAATGGATATCCTCACCAGTACGACGGATGGGGAACACCACTTGAGTGAAGGCAATTGCATAACCTCACTCAGGACTTATCCTGAACAGAGGGACTCAAGGTCAGCCCACAGCAAAACCCCAAAACAAAGCCAAGCCTCAGCCAATTGGTTAAAATCTTCTTCAGGATCTGGGTTGGCAAGCCATTGCCATTAAACAATTGCTTCGCAACAACCAAATCAGAACTAATCAAAATAAACATCTGGTTAAATGGTCATTAACTAAACACAATTAGATTTCAGTAAGGCCTTTGATAAGGTTTCACATGGTAGGCTGCACTGGAAGGTTAGATCACATGGAATCAGGGGGAGCTGGCAAACTGGATGTACAATTGGCTTGATGGTGGGAAGCAGAGGGTAATAGTGAAAGAATGCTTGTCGGAATGGAGGCTTGTGACTAGAGGAGTGCCTCAGGGGTCAGTGCTGGGCCTATTACTATTTGTTATCTGTATCAATGATTTGGATGAGAATGTACAATGCATGGTTAGTAAGTTTGCAGATGACACTAAAATAGGCGGTATCATGGACAGTGAGAAAGGTTAACAGAAATTGCAGCAGGATCTTGATCATCTGGGGTCGACTGAGAAATGGCAAATGGAGTTTAATATAGATAAGTGTGAGGTCTTGCATTTTGGAAAGTCAGATCAAGGTAGAAGTTTCAGTTGCATGGTTCTCTGAAAGTGGAGTCACAGGCAGACAGGACAGTGAAGAAAGCTTTTGGCACACCGGCCTTCATTAGTCGGGGCATTGAGTATAGAAGTTGGGAAGTTATGTTGCAAGACATTGGTGAGGCTGCACTTGGAGTATTGTGTTCAGTTTTGGTCACCTTGCTTTAGGAAGGATGTTATTAAACTGGAAAGATTGCGGAAGAAATAGCCAGAACTCAACAGTCTGGGTTATAGAGAGAGGTTGGACAAGCTCGGACTTTGTTTTTTGGATCGTAGGAGACTGATGGAGGTGTATAAGATCTTGAGAGGCATAGATGGGGAACTGGGCCGACCAATCCTCGAACCCCTTCACCGTCTTTTTCCCAGGTTTGGGGAATCGAGGACTGGAGGGCATCAGTTTAAGGTTAGAGAGGAAAGAATGAAAGGGAACCTGAAGGCAACCTTTTTACACAGTAAGATGGTACGCATATGGAATGAGTTGCCAGTGGAAGTGGTTGAGGCGGGTACATTAACAACATTTAAAAGATATTTGGACAAATACCTGGATAGGAAAGGGTTTAGAAGGATATGGGCCAAGTGCAGGGAAATGGGGTTAATATGGATGGATATTTTTGGTCGGCATGGACCAAAAGGCCTGTCTCCGTGCTGTAGGATTCTATGACTCTATGACAATTAGAAAATATGAATAAATATCGTATATTTGATGTTTGATTTGATTTATTGTTTTCACATGTACCTAAGTACTGAGAAATGTTTCGTATTGTGAGCAGTACAGGCACATTATAAAGAAGGAGAGCCAGAGTGAGGCATACAAGATTACAGCTGTACAGGAAGTGCACAGAGCAAGATCAACATCAGATTTGAAGTTAGAGAGCCCCATTCAGCAGTCTAATAACAGCAGGAGGAAGCTGGTTTTGAACCTGCTGGTGCCTGTGTTCAAGCTTTATCTTCTGTCTGATGGAAGAGGTTGTAGGAGGTCATTACTGGGGTGGGACGGGTCTTTGATGATGTTGGCAGCCTTTCTACGGCAACAAGAAGTGTAAGTGGACTCGGATGGGAGGTTGGCTTCCACAATGGTTAGGGCTATGCCCACAACCTTCTGTAGTTTCTTGTGGTCCTGGCCAGAGCTGTTGCTGTGCCAAGCTGTGATGCACCCAAATAGAAGGGGCGGCACGGTGGTTCAGTGGTTAGCACTGCTGCCTCACAGCGCCAGGGACCCAGGTTCAATTGCTGCCTCAGGCAACTGTGTGGAGTTTGCACATTCTGCCTGTGTCTGCGTGGGTTTCCTCCAGGTGATCCGGTTTCCTCCCACAGTCCAAAGATGTGTGGGTTAGATGAATTGGCCATGCTAACTTGCCCGCAGTGTTAGGTGCATTAGTCAAGGGTAAATGTAGGGGAATGGGTCTGTGTGGGTTGCTCTTCGGAGGATTGGTGTGGACTTGTTGGGCTGAAGGGCCTGTTTCTGCACTATGGGGAATCTCAAAAAAAGAATGCTTTCGGTGGTGCATCTGTAAAAGTTGCTGAGGATCCTTTTTGACATGCTGAATTTCCTAAGCTGCCTGAGGAAGAAGAGGTGTTATTGTGCCTTCTTGAAAATCTGTCTTTTCACCATTTTCAAAGGAGTTTTATTCCTCTTTCAGCAAGGGATTTGTAAGGGAAGGTGAGTGGAAGGCTGCCAATTGAAGACTTGCTAGTACACCCACACTAGAGAGAGAGAGAGAAAGTGATAGATTTTTTTGATGCTCTCCATTTGCAATCTCAATGGTTCTCTGTTGCGCTGTTCTCGCACAAGGTCTTGTCACCCGAAGCCAATTGAATCTTTGTTTTCAAGCAGTTTTTCTTCAATTCAGAGCCCCTTGACTCTATAGCATCTATTCCTGCTCTCACAGTTCCTGGAAAGTGTAATATAAGTGTACAACAATGTGCTCCAGCAGGCATGATTTTTTAAACCTGCAGCTATAATGTGGGAAAGTGTGAGGTCATGCACTTTGGTAGAAAGAATAGAAGCATGGACTGTTTTCTAAATAGGGAGAAAATTCAGGAATCTGAAGTGTAAAAAGACTTGAGTTCTAGTCCAGGATTCTCTCAAGGTAAACTTGCTGGTTGAGTCAGTAGTTAGGAAGGCAAATGCAATGGTGGCAGTTATTTTGAGAGGAATTGAATATAAAAGCAGGGATGTACCCCTGAGGCTCGAGAATGCTCTGGTCAGACCACATTTGGAGTATTGTGTGCAGATTTGGGCCTCATATCTCAGGAAGGATGTACTGGCCCTGAAACATGTGCAGAGGAGGTTCACAAGAATGGTTCCAGGAATGAAAAGCTTAATATATGGGGAATGTTTGAGGACTCTTGATTTATACTCGGAGTTTAGAAGGATGATGGGGATCTAATTAAACAGAATACTGAATGACTTGGACAGAGTGGATGTTAGGAAGTTGTTTCCATTTGTAGGAGAGATTAAGAACCAAGGGCATAACCTTAGCGTACATAGAACAATACAGTGCAAAACAGACCCTTCAGCCCTTGATATTGCACCGACCTGTGAAACCGATCTGAAGCCCATCTAATCTACACTATTCCATTATCATCCATATATTTATCCAATGACCGTTTAAATGTCCTTTAAGTTGCAGGCAGGGCACTCCATGTGCTTACTACTCTCTGAGTAAAGAACCTACCTCTGACATCTGTCCTATATCTATCACCTCTCAATTTAAAGCTATGTCCGCTCAAGCAACATCCTTCAGCACTGTCCACAACTCCACCGACTTAAGTGTCATCCACAAATTTACTAACCTAGCCTTCCATGCCCTCAACCATGTCATTTATAAAAATGACAAACAGCTGTGGCCCCAAAACAGATCCTTGTGGTACACCACTAGTAACTGAACTCCAGGATGAATTTTTCCCATAATACACCACCCTGTGTCTTCTTTCAGCTAGCCAATTTCTGATCTAAACTGTTAAATCACCATCAATCCTATGCCTCTGTATTCTGTGCAATAGCCTACTGTTGGAAAACTTATCAAACACCTTATTGAAATCCATATACACCACATCAACCACTTTACCCTCATCCACTTGTTTGGTCACCTTCTCAATAAGGTTTGTGAGGCACAACCTACCCTTCACAAAACTGTGTTGACTATCCCTAATCAACTTATTCCTTTCTAGATAAGTATAAATCCTACCTCTTATAATCTTTACCAACACTTTACCCACAACTGAAGTAAGGCTCACTGGCCTATAATTACCAGGGTTGTCTCTACTCCCCTTCTTGAACAGGGGAACAACATTTGCTATCCTCCAGTCTTCTGGCACTGTTCCTGTAGACAATGACAACATAAACATAGGCGTTTCAGACAGGACAGGGAGGGAAGTAAAAGAGGGGGTGGAGTTGCATTGCTGGTCAGGGACGATATCAGGCTGTGTTAAAGGAGGACACTATGGCGGTCTTGGGTAGTGAGGCATTATGGGTGGAGCTGAGAAATAACAAGGGTGCAGTTACATTGTTAGGGCTGTATTACAGACCTCCCAACAGTGTACATGAGGTAGAAGAACAAATAGGTAAACAGATTATGGAAAGATGTAGAGGCAATAGGGTAGTGGTGATGGGAGATTTTAATTTTCCCAACATTGACTGGGATACACTTAGTGTTAGAGGTCTGGATGGAGTAGAATTTGTACAAAGCGTCCAGGAGAGTTTTCTAGAGCAGTATGTCAATAGTCCGACGAGGGAAGGGGCCATATTGGACCTGGTACTGGGGAGCGAGCCAGGACAAGTGGTAGAAGTTGTGGTGGGGGATTTCTTTGGGAGCAGTGACCACAATTCTGTAAGTTTTACAATACTCGTAGATGAAGAAGAGAGTGGTCCTAAGGAAAGCGTGCTAAACTGGGCCATGGCCAATTATATCAAAATTAGGCAGAAGCTGGGAAATGTGGATTAGACACAGCTATTTGAAGGGAAGTCCACATTTGAGATGTGGGAGGCTTTCAAAGATAGGTTAACGGCAGTGCAGGATAGGCATGTCCCGTTGAAGGCAAAGGATAGGAAGGTCAAGATTCGTGAACTGTGGGTGACAGGAGAAATTGTACAACTAGCCGAGAGGAAAAGGGAAGCGTAAATAAGGTCAAGGCAGCTGAGGACAGAATGGGCTCTGGAGGAATATCGGAAGACTAGGACCAGTCTTAAACAAGGAATCAAGCAGGCTAAACGGGGTCATGAAATAGCTTTAGCTAGCAGAATTAAGGAAAATCCCAAAGCATTTTATTCTTATATAAGAAGCAAGCGGGTAGCTAGAGAAAGGATTGGTCCACGTAAAGATAATGAAGGAAGGCTGTGTGCCGAACCTGAGAGAATGGGTGAGATTCTGAATGATTACTTTGCATCAGTGTTCACTGAGGAGAGGAACATGATGAATCTTGAGATTAGAGATAACAGTTTGATTAGTCTGAATCACGTTGGCATAAGTAGGGAAGATGTGATAATTCTGTGGGAAGCTAGAGAAGTGATTGCTGGGCCTCTTGCTGAGTTATTTGTATCATCGATAGTCACACGTGAGGTGCCAGAAGACTGGAGATTGGCAAACGTAGTGCCACTATTTAAGAAGGGTGGTAAAGACAAGCCAGGGAACTATAGACCGGTGAGCCTGACCTCAGTGGTGGGCAAGTTATTGGAGGGAATCCTGAGGGACAGGATGTATATGTATTTGGAAAGGCAAGGACTGATTAGGGATAGTCAACATGGCTTTGTGCGTGGAAAATCATTTCTCACAAACTTGATTGAGTTTTTTGAAGAAGTAACAAAGAAGATTGATGAGGGCACAGCAGTGATCTATATGGATTTCAGTAAGGTGTTCGACAAGGTTCCCCATGGGAGACTGATGAGCAAGGTTAGATCTCACGGAATACAGGGAGAACTAGCCATTTGGATACAGAACTGGCTCAACGGTAGAAGACAGAGGGTGGTGGTGGAGGGTTGTTTTTCAGACTGGAGACCTGTGACCAGTGGAGTGTCACAAGGATCGGGGCTGGGTCCTCTACTTTTTGTCATTTACATAAATGATTTGGATGCGAGCATAAGAGGTACAGTTAGTAAGCTTGCAGATGACACCAAAATTGAAGGTGTGGTTGACAGCGAAGAGGGTTACCTCAGATTACAACAGGGTCTTGACCAGATGAGCCAATGGGCTGAGAAGTGGCAGATGAAGTTTAATTCAGATAAATGCGAGGTGCTGCATTTTTGGAAAGCAAATCTTAGCAGGACTTATACACTTAATGGTAAGGTTCTGGATCAGTGGTGCTGGAAGAGCACAGCAATTCAGGCAGCATCGACGAGCAGCAAAATCGACGTTTCGGGCAAAAGCCCTTCATCAGGAATAAAGGCAGAGAGCCTGAAGCGTGGAGAGATAAGCTAGAGGAGGGTGGGGGTGGGGAGAAAGTAGCATAGAGTACAATAGGTCAGTGGGGGAGGAGATGAAGGTGATAGGTCAGGGAGGAGAGGGTGGAGTGGATAGGTGGAAAAGGAGCTGGGCAGGTTGGACAAGTCCGGACAAGTCAAGCGGACAGTGCGGAGCTGGAAGTTTGAAACTAGGATGAGGTGGGGGAAGGGGAAATGAGGAAACTGGTGAAGTCCACATTGATGCCCTGGGGTTGAAGTGTTCCGAGGCGGGAGATGAGGCGTTCTTCCTCCAGGCGTCTGGTGGTGAGGGAACGGCGGTGAAGGAGGCCCAGGACCTCCATATCCTCGGCAGACTGGGAGGGGGAGTTGAAATGTTGGGCCACGAGGCGGTTTGGTTGATTGGTGCGGGTGTCTCGGAGATGTTCCCTAAAGCGCTCTGCTAGGAGGCACCCAGTCTCCGAGGAGAAAGTGAGGTCTGCAGATGCTGGAGATCAGAGCTGGAAATGTGTTGCTGGAAAAGCGCAGCACGTCAGGCAGCATCCAGGGAACAGGAGAATCGACGTTTCGGGCACAAGCCCTTCTTCAGGAGAAGGGCTTATGCCCGAAACGTCGATTCTCCTGTTCCCTGGATGCTGCCTGACCTGCTGCGCTTTTCCAGCAACACATTTCCGGCACCCAGTCTCCCCAATGTAGAGGAGATTTTTAATGTTGGGCCATGGGGCGGTTTGGCTGATTGGTGCGGGTGTCTCGGAGATGTTCCGTACTTAATGGTAAGGTCCTAGGGAGTGTTGCTGAACAAAGAGACCTTGGATTGCAGGTTCATAGCTCATTGAAAGTGGAGTCGCAGGTAGATAGAATAGTGAAGAAGGCGTTTGGTATGCTTTCCTTTATTAGTCAGATTATTGAGTACAGGAGTTGGGAGGTCATGATGCGGCTGTACAGGACATTGGTTAGGCCACTGTTGGAGTATTGCGTGCAATTCTGGTCTCCTTCCTATCGGAAAGATGTTGTGAAACTTGAAAGGGTTCAGAAAAGATTTACAAGGATGTTGGAGGATTTGAGCTATAGGGAGAGACTGAACAGGCTGGGGCTGTTTTCCCTGGAGTGTCGGAGGCTGAGGGGTGACCTTATAGAGGTTTACAAAATTATGAGGGGCATGGATAGGATAAATAGACAAAGTCTTTTCCCTGGGGTTGGGGAGTCCAGAACTAGAGGGTGAGAGGGGAAAGATATAAAAGAGACCTAAGGGGCAATTTTTTCATGCAGAGTGTCGTACATGTATGGAATTAGCTGCCAGAGAATGTGGTGGAGGCTGTTACCATTGCAACATTTAAGAGGCGAAAGTGAGGTCTCCAGATGCTGGAGATCAGAGCTGAAAATATGTTGCTGGAAAAGCGCAGCAGGTCAGGCAGCATCCAGGGAACAGGAGAATCGACGTTTCAGGCCTAAGCCCTTCTTCAGGAAACATTTAAGAGGCATTTGGATGGGTATATGAATAGGAAGGGTTTGGAGGGATATGGGCCGGGTGCTGGCAGGTGGGACTAGATTGGGTTGGGATATCTGGTCGGTATGGACGGGTTTGACCGAAGGGTCTGTTTCCATGCTGTACATCTCTATGACTCTGTGTTGGGTATGCTAGAGCTCATTAAGGTGGACAAATTCCCCAGGACCGGATGGGATCTATCCCAGGTTGCTGAGGGAGGCGAGAGAGGAAATAGCTGGCACCCTGACAGATATCATTGTGGTATCCTTAAATACAGGTGAGGTGCCGGAGGACTGGAAGGTTGCTCATGTTGTCCCCCTGTACAAGAAGGGTAGTAGGGATATTCCGGGTAATACAGACTAGTGAGCCTAACGTCAGTGGTGGGAAAGTTGCTGGAGAGGGCACTGAGGGATAGGATCTATTTATATTTCGAAAAGAATGGGCTTATCATTAATAGGCAACATGGTTTTGTGCAGTGGAGATCGTGCCTTACCAACTTAATTGAGTTCTTCGAGGAAGTGACCAAGTTGTTAGATGAAGGAAGGGCTGTTGATGTCATATACATGGACTTTAGTAAGGTGTTTGATAAGGTTCCCCATTGTAGACTAATGGAGAAAATGAAGTCACATGGTGTGCAGGGTGTTCTAGCTAGGTGGATAAAGAACTGGTTGAGCATCAGGAGACAGAGAGTAGTAGTTAAAGAGAGTTTCTCAAAATGGAGAAAGGTGACCAGTGGTGTTGCACAGGGGTCAGTGTTGGGGCCACTGTTATTTGTAATATACATAAATGATCTGGAAGAGGGCACTGTTGGTATGAATAGCAAGTTTGCAGATGACACAAAGATTGGTAGAGTAGCAGAAAGCATGAGGGACTGTCAATACAGGAAGATATAGATTGGAAAGTTGGGCGGAAAAGTGGCAAATGGAGTTCAATCCAGACAAATGTGAAGTGATGCATTTAGGCAAGACTAATTCTAGAGCGAATTATACAATGAATGGAAGAGCCTTGGGAAAAGTTGGTGGGCAGAGAGATCTGGGAGTGCAGGTCCATTGTACCCTGAAGGTTGCTGCACAGGTGGATAGAGTGGTCAAGAAGGCATGTAGTATGCCTTCATTGTACGGGGATTGAGTATAAGAGCTGGCAAGTCATATTAAAATTGTACAAGACATTAGTTCGACCGCATTTAGAATACTGTGTACAGTTCTGGGCGCCACATTACCAAAAGGATGTGGACACTTTGGAGACGGTGCAGAGAAGGTTTACGAGGATGTTGCCTGGTATGGAAGGTGCTAGCTATGAAGAGAGGTTGAGTAGGTTAGGTTTATTTTCACAAGAAAAAAGGAGATTGAGAGGGGACCAAAAGAGAAAATGCTGGAAAATATCAGCAGGTCTGGCAGCATCTGTAAGGAGAGAAAAGAGCTGATGTAACGAGTCTAACTGACCCTTTGTCAAAGGTTGAGATTGAGAGGGGGCCTGATTGAGGTTTACAAAATCATGAAGGGTATAGACAGGGTGGATAGAGACAAGCTTTTTGTCAGGGTGAAGGATTCAATAACAAGAGGTCATGCTTTCAAGGTGAGAAGTGGAAAGTTTAAGAGGGATACACACGGTAAGTACTTCACACAGCGGTGGGCATTTGGAACGTGTTGCCAGCAGAGGTGATAGAGGCAGACACGGTAGATTCATCTAAGATGCGTCTGGACAGATGCATGAGTAGGTGGGGAGCAGAGGGATACAGATGCTTAGGAATTGACCGGCAGGTTTAAACAATACATTTGGATCGGCTCAGGCTTGGAGGGCCGAAGGGCCTGTTCCTGTTCTGTAAATTGTCTTTGTTCTATAAAGATCAAAGCCAAAGGGTCAGCAATCTCCTCCCTAGCTTCCTAGAGAATCCGAGGTTAAATCCCATCCGACCCAGGGGACTTATCTATTTTCACACTTCGCAAAATTGCTAACGTCTCCTCCTTATGAACCTCAATCCTGTCTAGTCTAATAGCTGTATCTCAGTATTCTCCTTGACAACATTGTCTTTTTCCTGTATGAATACTGACAAAAAATATTCATTTAGCGCCTCTCCTATCTCTTCGGACTCTGCGCACATCTTCCTCCTGCTGTCATTGACTGGCCCTAATCTTACTCTCGTCATTCTTTTATTCCTGACATACCTACAGAAAGTTTTAGAGATTTCCTTGATCCTACCTGCCAACAACTTCTCATGTCCCCTCCTGGCTCTTCTTAGCTCCGTCTTGAAGTCCTTCCTGGCCAACTTGTAGCTCAAGTGCCCTTACTGAGCCTTCATGTCTCATCCTAATATAAGCCTTTTTCTTCCTCTTGACGAGAGATTCAACTTCTTTAGTAAACCACAGCTCCCTCATTTGACCACTTCCTCCCTGCTTGACAGGTACCTACTTCTCAAGGACACACAGGAGCTGTTCCTTGAACAAGCTTCACATTTCAATTGTGCCCATTCCCTGCAGTTTCCTTCCCCATCCTATGCATCTTAAATCTTACCTAATCACATCATAATTGCCTTCCCCCAACAATAACTCTTGCCCTGTGGTATATACCAAGCCCTGCCCATTGCTATTGTAAATATAACCAAATTGTGGTCACCTACCTCAAAATCTAACATCTAGCTGGGTTCATTACCCAGTACCAAATGAAATTGTGGCCTCGCCCCTTGTTGGCCTGTCTACATACTGTGTCAGGAAACCCTCCTGCACACACTGGACAAAAACTGACCACTAAGGTACCCAAACTAGAGTATTTCCAGTCAATATTAGGAAAGTCTCTCATAGCAACTGTCCTATTATTTTCGCTCCTATTCAGAATCATCTTTGCAATCCTTTTCTCTACATCTCTGGAACTTTTGGAGGTCTATAGAAAACACTCAATAGGGTGACCTCTCCTTTCCTGTTTCTAACCTCAGCCCATACTACATCAGTAGTTGAGCCCTCATCAAATGTCCTTTCTGCCACCATAATACAGACTGACAATGCCACACCTCCTTAGAGTAAAGGTCAGACCTTTCTAGAACAAAGATAAGGGGAAATGTCTTCAGCCAGACAGTGGTGAATCTATGGAATTCATTGCCACAGAAGGCTGTGGATGCCAGGTCATTGAGTATATTTAAACAGTGTGAAACAGATAGGTTCTTGATTATCAAAGGGATCAAGGGTTATGGGGAGAAAGTGGGAGAATGAGGTTAAGAAACTTATCAGCCATGACTAAATGGCAGAGCAGACTCGATGGGCTGAATGACCTAATTTCTGCTCCAATCTGTTGTGGTCCAACGATGTATCGCTTTGCAAAGTCTCCTTGGTTTAGAGCAGTAGCTTCAATTCTTTATTTCAAAAACAAAGGACATTTTTAAACATGTTGATTTTGCACAAGATAAGCAAAGTACTTCATGTAGTGAGTCACACGGGTCAGTGATAATTGAATGGTTGACAAAGTAACTTTAACATGAGAAAGAAATGGAACAGCTAGCAATAGAATTCCGTAAAACAGAAAAATAAAAAAAAGACTTCTGTATTAAAAAGAATGCAAAGGTAATTTTAAAATTTGAGCTTCAGAAAGAAAATTGATTTCAATGCATTTGAAATATTAAATATTGCACAAAATCTGTCTGGAGTTCCTGAAGAATTATATGTAAGAGATTGACATTTCAAGCATTTTGTTTATTTCTGGGAATCTAAAGCCTTGAGTTTAGCCTCTGTTTTTAAGATTGAGAGGATAACTATCCGTTGCTCCCGATGCGGTCTCCTCTACATTGGGGAGACTGGGCGCCTCCTAGCAGAGCGCTTTAGGGAACATCTCCGAGACACCCGCACCAATCAACCAAACCGCCTCGTGGCCCAACATTTCAACTCCCCCTCCCACTCTGCCAAGGATATGGAGGTGCTGGGCCTCCTCCACCGCCGCTCCCTCACCACCAGACGCCTGGAGGAAGAACGCCTCATCTTCCGCCTCGGAACACTTCAACCCCATGGCATCAATGTGGACTTCAACAGCTTCCTCATTTCCCCTTCCCCCACCTCATCCTAGTTTCAAACTTCCAGCTCAACACTGTCCCCTTGTCTTGTCCGGACTTGTCCGACCTGCCCAGCTCCTTTTCCACCTTTCCACTCCACCCTCTCCTCCCTGACTTATCACCTTCATCTCCTCCCCCACTGACCTATTGTACTCTATGCTACTCTCTCCCCACCCCCACCCTCCCCTAGCTTATCTCTCCACACTTCAGGCTCTCTGCCTTTATTCCTGATGAAGGGCTTTTGCCCGAAACGTCGATTTTGCTGAAGCTCCTCGGATGCTGCCTGAATTGCTGTGCTCTTCCAGCACCATTGATCCAGAATCTGGTTTCCAGCATCTGTAGTCATTGTTTTTACCCAGGATAACTATGGTTCATATTCAAAGGCCTGCATCAACATAAAATAGATCTGTTATCGAATCAAACATAGCATGCAGATTGAAATCACAATGCACACTGAGTTTTAGAGATTTATTGTAAATTTGCAGATTTGTTATTACTTCAGTTTACACGGTTGTCCAATACTAATCACCGGGAAAGTCCAAAATGACCTTTTTAGGATCCTAATACAGTTTGCAATCAAATACATATTTGTTAGTATTCTTGTGAGCCATGTGTAGTGAGGTCAACCAAGGGCATCATGGGATATGAGTTCCCTGCTTTGGGCTGTTAATCTGGTCCAACTGGGTAGCCCTGGCTGACAGGAGTGTCAGAGATACTGTACACTCAGAGCTGGCTCTGAGGGAGCTGGATCAATGTTAAAGACTCTGCACGTGTAAGTAAAGGGTGGCTTGGTGATGGGATACCGGCCTCTGGGCAGTTATTTCAATGTTAATTAGCGTGAAGCGTGCTTCTGAAGAAATTCATTCACAACAGTCATTTTTGAGTAATGATAAGCATTTCTGGCATCATGCTATTACTTGGCAAGTTTGCCTTAGAAGACTGGGGCCAGTATGTGGAAAAAATGTGTATTTATTTCCAGGTGAATGACATTGGGGCAGATGAAAAGCAACGAGTAATTCTCCTGATAGTTTGTGGACCTGCAGCTTTTTTTGGGTATTAGGAGCCTAATTTTCCCTGAGGCACCAAATATTAAGGCCTGTCAAGAGTTCACAGATTTAGATGAAGAATATTAAGAGCTCAAGCCTCCTCTAATTCTGAGACGCTATTAGTTTTACTCGGCAATTCAAGAACCAGGTGAATCTGTAAAGGGATTTTTAACTCGATTAAGATGACTTGCAGAAGCATGTAGAATCATAGAATCCCCACAGCATGCAAACAGGTCATTCGACCCATCAAGTCCACACTGACTTTCCGAAGACCATTCCATTTAGATCCAACCCCCTAAACTGTCCCTGTAATCATGCATTTCTCATGGCTAATTCATCTAGCCTACTCATTACTGGACACTATGGACTGTTTAGCATAGCCAATCTACTTAACCTGCCCATCTTTGGACTGTGGGAGGAAACCCACGCAGACATGGGGAGAATGTGCAAATTCACACAGACCGGGAACTATTTTCTACAACATTTGTCATTTTTCCTCAACTGTTGTTGCTATTAAACCCCTTTCTCAGTCCATTCCAGCCAGCTTTACCCTCATTCCTTTATAATTACCCTGATTTAAGCTTAGCACTGTTGTTTCCAAGGTAAAAACAATAACTGCAGATGCTGGAAACCAGAGTGGTGCTGGAAAAGCACAGCAGTTCACGCAGCATCCAAGGAGCAGTAAAATCGACGTTTCGGGCAAAAGCCCTTCATCAGGAATACACTGTTGTTTCCAAACCAAGTTCCACCCCATCAAACTGAATGCTGAGTTCTACCAACACTGTTTCCTCAGGGATCTTTTACTCAGACATCAATTATTGAACCTGCCACATTACACATCACAAGATCCAAACTAGCCTGTTTCCCGGTAGACATCCACAACACATTGTGCGGTGAAACTTTGCTGAATACACAATGAACCTTTTCTCATGGCTTCCTCTTTCAATCTGACAATCCCAATCTACATAAAAATCAAAGTTACTCATGATTCTTGCACTACCTTTTTTAACATGCCCTCGTTATCTCCTGGTTTATTCTCTATCCCACTGAATGATTAATAGCAGTTATTATTATAATAATAGCTAATCCCAGTTTTTTGCCTTTTTGTGTCCCTGTTTTTTGTTTTCCTTCTTTCTTACATCAAATTATTGGATTTCTCCCTTCCTCCTTCCCCTCTCCTCCCTCTGTCTGCAGTGAAACTATCCCATCATCTTTTGAGGACTTTAGCTCATCCTTAGCTGGTTTCAGTACATTTGTTAACAGTAACAGACTGTGGATGGACGTTATAAGATTGTCCAGCTCTCCCTGCACCTGTATCCACCTTGTGGAGTATTATTTTTTTCGCAGGTTAGCCTTCAATCACCCCAAACCCAAACCATCCCCCACTCACCAACACCACTTTGATTTTTGTAAAGTCAGTTTCTCTCTGAATTGTATGACAGTGTCTTAACTTTTAAAGCTTTTCCACCATGAAGACTATTTTGTCAAATTGATGTACATGTTGGAGAGCTGCTCTTCAATGATTCTTCACCATGAATTTCCTCATGTCAGTTCCTTTAGATGTAACAATTACTTCTGCACATTGACAAGGGCATCAAGATCATGCCAAACATTCTTGACTTTCAAGGTAATTGAAAGATCAAGAGTTGGGAAAGGGCTTCCTGTCTCTTCTCAATGATCAGGTTAGTATCCAAATCAATTCTCTTAAAAAAAAAACCTCATAGACAAGGATTCGAGTATCCTCAAGAGAAAGCTAAAACAAAACAAACAACTGCAGATGTTGGAGTCAGAAAAACAAAATCAGAAATTGCTGGAAAATCTCAGCAGGTCTGGTGGCAGCATCTGTGGAGATATATCAGAGATAATATTTGGGATCCAGCAACCCTTCATCAGAATTGATGGTAACAAGGAAAATGTTGCTATATATGCTGAAAACAGGGATGGGTGGGAAGGGTGTGGAGAAAATGGGAGGTGGAGATGAAAGCCAGAGACAGTCAAATTCAGTTGAGCAAACAAAGGAATGAGAGAAGGTCAGTCTGCGAGAGTGACTAGCTGCTAATGGGACTAGTGGCTAACAATGGGTGTGTGTAATAGCAGACCATGTGATGACAAGGCCTGGCATGTGGAGTTTCAAGCCCTAACATTGTTGAACTTGATATTGAGTCCAGAAGGCTGCAGGGTCCCCAAATTGAAAATGGGATATTCTTCCAGCTTGCACTAAGCTTTGCTGGAGCAATACAGCAAGCCTGAGACAGAGATGTTGGCCATGGAACAGGGTGAGCTGTTGAAGTGGCAGGCAACTGGGAGCTCAGGGACTTCTTTGAGGACAGGACGTTGGTGTTCTGTGAAGCAGTTACCCAGTCTGTGCTTTGTCTCCCCAGTGTAGAGGAGACCACATTGTGGTCTCTACATTGTAATCAACTAAGATTCGTAGGAGCAAAGAAGGAACACAAACTTGTCCCACAGGAGTCACCCATAGCTATCCTTATGCGGAAAGTCAGGAGGCATGGGATAGAGGGAAATTTGGCCAATTGGATAGAAAACTGGCTAACCGGTCGAAGGCAGAGAGTGGTGGTAGATGGTAAATATTCAGCCTGGAGCCCAGTTACAAGTGGAGTTCCGCAGGGATCAGTTCTGGGTCCTCTGCTGTTTGTAATTTTTATTAATGACTTAGATGAGGGAGTCGAAGGGTGGGTCAGTAAATTTGCAGATGATACGAAGATAGGTGGAGTTGTGGACAGTGAGGAGGGCTGTTGTCGGCTGCAGAGGGACTTAGATATGATGCAGAGCTGGGCTGAGGAGTGGCAGATGGAGTTCAACTCTGCCAAGTGTGAGGTTGTCCATTTTGGAAGAACAAATAAGAATGCGGAATACAGGGTTAATGGTAGGGTTCTTAGTCAGGTGGAGGAACAGAGGGATCTTGGGGTCTATGTACATAGATCTTTGAAGGTTGCCACTCAGGTGGATAGAGTTTGTAAGAAGGCCTATGGAGTATTATCGTTCATTAGCAGAGGGATTGAATTCAAGAGTCGTGAAGTGATGTTGCAGCTGTACAGGACTTTGGTTAGGCCACAGTTGGAGTACTGTGTGCAGTTCTGGTCGCCTCACTTTAGGAAAGATGTGGAAGCTTTGGAGAGGGTGCAGAGAAGATTTACCAGGATGTTGCCTGGAATGGAGAGGAAGTCGTACGAGGATAGGTTGAGAGTTCTCGGCCTTTTCTCGTTGGAACGGCCGGGTACAACAGAGTGTTACAAGGGGACATAAATTTAAGGTGAAGGGTGGAAGGTATAGGGGAGATGTCAGGGGTGGGTTCTTTACCCAGAGAGTGGTGGGGGCATGGAATGCGCTGCCCGTGGGAGTGGTAAAGTCGGAATCATTGGCGACCTTTAAGCGGCATTTGGATAGGTACATGGATGGGTACTTAATCTAGGTTAGAAGTTCGGCACAACATCGTGGGCCGAAGGGCCTGTTCTGTGCTGTATTGTTCTATGTTCTATGTGAGCAGCAAATGCAGTAGATTAGATTTGAGTGAAATGCATGTAAAACACTGCTTCATCCGAACGGTGTGTCTGGGACCTTAGATAGTGAGGAAAGAGAGAGGGAGAAGGGGGGTGGTACACTGGTTGCTGTGGAAGCATCAAGTGCCCCTGGAGTTTGAGTTAAAAACAGAAAAGCAAAATCCACTGAGACTTTGGAAAAAGCCCAATAGGTTGAAAAGTGTGCTGCTGGAAAAACAGGTCAGGCAGTATCTGAGGAGCAGGCAAGTCGACATTTCGGGCATAAGCCCTTCACCAGGATGCCCAATAGGTTAATAATGTCTAAATTTAGAAATCTGAAATGTTGTCCTGTCTGAGATAGAGTCATAGAGATGTACAGCATGGAAACAGACCCTTCGGTCCAACCCGTCCATGCCGACCAGATATCCCAACCCAATCTAGTCCCACCTGCCAGCACCCGGCCCATATCCCTCCAAACCCTTCCTATTCATATACCCATCCAAATGCCTCTCAAATGTTGCAATTGTACCAGCCTTCACCACATCCTCTGGCAGCTCATTCCATACACATATCACCCTCTGTGTGAAAAGGTTGTCCCTTAGGTCTCTTTTATATCTTTCCCCTCTCACCCTAAACCTATGCCTTCTAGTTCTGGACTCCCCAACCCCAGGGAAAACACTTTGCCTATTTACCCTATCCATGCCCCTCATAATTTTGTAACCTCTGTAAGGTCACCCCCTCAGCCTCCAACGCTCCAGGGAAAACATACATAGAACATAGAAGAATACAGCGCAGTACAGGCCCTTTGGCCCTCGATGTTGCGCCGATCCAAGCCCACCTAACCTACACTAGCCCACTATCCTCCATATGCCTATCCAATGCCCGCTTAAATGCCCATAAAGAGGGAGAGTCCACCACTGCTACTGGCAGGGCATTCCATGAACTCACGACTCGCTGAGTAAAGAACCTACCCCTAACATCTGTCCTATACCTACCACCCCTTAATTTAAAGCTATGCCCCCTCGTAATAGCTGACTCCATACGTGGAAAAAGGTTCTCACGGTCAACCCTATCTAAACCCCTAATCATCTTGTACACCTCTATCAAGTCACCCCTAAACCTTCTTTTCTCCAATGAAAACAGCCCTAGTCTATTCACCCTCCCTATAGCTCAAATCCTCCAATCCTGGCAACATCCTTGTAAGTCTTTTCTGAACCCTTTCAAGTTTCACAACATCTTTCCGATAGGAAGGAGACCAGAATTGCACGTAATAGTCCAACAATGGCCTAACCAATGTCCTGTACAGCCGCAACATGACCTCCCAACTCCTGTACTCAATGCTCTGCCCAATGGAGGAAAGCATACCAAATGCCTTCTTCACTATCCTGTCTACCTGTGACTCCACTTTCAAGGAGCAATGAATCTGCAATCCAAGGTCTCTTTCTTCAGCAACACTCCCTAGGACCTTACCATTAAGTGTATAAGTCCTGCTAAGATTTGCTTTCCCAAAATGCAGCACCTCGCATTTATCTGAATTAAACTCCATCTGCCACTTCTCAGCCCATTGGCCCATCTGGTCAAGACCCTGTTGTAATCTGAGGTAACCCTCTTCACTGTCCACTACACCTCCAATTTTGGCGTCATCTGCAAACGTACAAACTGTACCTCTTATTAGATAACTTACGGTGTGGAAACAGGCCCTTCGGCATAACAAGTCCACACCGACCTGCTGAAGTGCAACCCACCCAGACCCATTCTCTTACATTTACCTCTTCACCTAACACTACGGGCAATTTAGCATGGCCAATTCACCTAACCTGCGCATCTTTGGATTGTGGGAGGAAACCGGAGCACCTGGAGGAAACCCACGCAGACACGGGGAGAATGTGCAAACTCCACACAGTCAGTCACCTGAGGCGGGAACTGAACCCGGGTCTCTGGCGCTGTGAGGCAGCAGTGCTAACCACTGTGCCACCATGCCACCCACATATGCTCTTATGCTCGCATTCAAATCATTTACATAAATGACAAAACGTAGAGGTCCCAGCACCGATCCTTATGGCAATCCACTGGTCACAGGCTTCCAGTCTGAAAAACAACTCTCCACCACCACCCTCTGTCTTCTACCTTTGAGCCAGTTCTGTATCCAAATGGCTAGTTCTCCCTGTATTCATTGAGATCTAACCTTGCTCATCAGTCTCCCATGGGGAACCTTGTTGAACGTCTTACTGAAGTCCATACAGATCACATCTACCGCTCTGCCCTCATCAATCCTGTTTGTTACTTCCTCAAAAAACTCAATCAAGTTTGTGAGACATGATTTCCCCCGCACAAAGCCATTTTGACTATCCTGAATCAGTCCTTGCCTTTCCAAATACATGTACATCCTGTCCCTCAGGATTCCCTCCAACAACTTGCCCACCACTGAGGTCAGGCTCACCGGTCTATAGTTCCCTGGCTTGTCTTTACCACCCTTCTTAAACAGTGGCACCACATTAGCCAACCTCCAGTCTTCTGGCACCTCACCTATGACTATCGGTGATACAAATATCTCAGCAAGAGGCCCAACAATCACTTCTCTAGCATCCCACAGAGTTCTCGGGTACACTTGATCAGGTCCTGGGGATTTATCCACCTTTACCCATTTCAAGACATCTAGCACTTCCTCCTCTGTAATATGGACATTTTGCAAGATGTCACCACCTATTTCCCTACAGTCTATATCTTCCATATCCTTTTCCACAGTAAATACTGATGCAAAATATTCATTTAGTATCTCCCCCATTTTCTGTGGCACCACACAAAGGCCCCCTTGCTGATCTTTGAGGGGTGAAAATGTGTTGCTGGAAAAGCGCAGCAGGTCAGGCAGCATCCAGGGAACAGGAGAATCGACGTTTCGGGCATAAGCCCTTCTTCAGGATCTTTGAGGGGCCCTATTCTCTCCCTAGTTACCCTTATGTCCTTAATGTATTTGTAAAATGTAAAAACTCTTTGGATTCTCTTAATTCTATTTGTCAAATCTATCTCATGTCCCATTTTGCCCTCCTGATTTCCCTCTTTTGTATACTCCAAATTCCTTTATACTGTTCTAAGGATTCACTCGATCTAGACCTTACATATGCTTTCTTCTTTTTCTTAACCAAACCCTCAATTTCTTTAGTCATCCAGCATTCCCTATACCTACCAGCCTTCCCTTTCACCCTGACAGGAATATACTTTCTCTGGATTCTAATGATCAAGCTCGTGTTGAATCTGTGATGTTTGTAACTACTCCTTGTTTTGGACTCCTTTTTTGTTAACACTTGAATGTGAAGAAATCTTTCTGTGAGGACAGTCCAATTTTCACTGAGGGGCCTCTATCTTCACTCAGAGTCTTATGTTGGGTCATGAACCCTGCTCTCAGTGTGCTGGTCGGGCCTTCATCTGACAAATTAGCCTCTGTCCTGACTCTGTCTAAGATGACATTGCACACCAGTTTCAACTTATTACATTGCAGAGTTGGAAAACTGCTCTGAACGATATGAGAGAGAGAGAGTAGTCACAACTGCTGTCTATTCTTGACATGTTTTCATTTGAGCTAAATCAGGGAGAAGTCTGCTTCATGCTCCATGTGTAAATCAAAATCTGGTTAATCGAGTCACAGTATTGGATCTGTCTGCAGACTTTTCCTTGTATTCCACATTGCCCTGTGAGTGGGACATTGCTCCCTGCAGTTTTTTTTTTAAATCAATTTCTGCAGGTCTTTATTTTCTTTATCCAGCTGTAAAGCACAAGAGATAGCACTATCGCCTCAGTTATTCCAGACTGTTTCAAACTCAGTTGTCCCTTTCAGAATCTCTTTCAAAAGCCTATTAAGGACACACTTATAATTGCCATTGCACATTTCTACAGTTTCCAGTACAACTCTAACTGTCAATCATCCTAACTTCTCACAGTGCAGAATATCCCAGTGGCACAATATCTTCAATCAAAGCCTGCTGCTCCTTAAATTCCGAGCCAATTCAACCTCAACTCCCACTGGATTTTCCTAGTTCAAATCTGCACTCCAAGCTCTCTTTGTTTAGCAACGCTCTCCAGGACCTTACCATTAAGTATATAAGTCCTGCCCTGATTTGCCTTTCCAGAATGCAGCATCTCACATTTATCTAAATTAAACTCCATCGGCCAACCTCTGATCCATTGGCTCATTTGATTAGGATGGTGTTATACTCTGAGGTAACCTTCTTCATTGGCCACTACACCTCTAATATTGGTGTCATCTGCAAATGTACTAACCATATCTCCTACGTTCACTACCAAATCATTTATATAAATAACGAAAAGCAGTGAACCCAGCACCGATCCTTGTGGCACACCACTGGTCCCAGGCCTACAGTCTGAAAAGCAACCCTCCACCACCATCCTCAGTCTTCTACCTTCGAGCCAGTTTTGTATCCAGATAACTAGTTCTCTCTCTATTCCATGTGAACTAACCTTGCTAACCAGTCTACTATGGGGAACCTTGTTGAAGACTTTACTCAAGTCCATATAGATCCACTGCACTGCCCTCATCATTCCTCTTTGTTACCTTTTCAAAAAACTCAATCAAGTTCATGAGACACGATTTCCCATGCACAAAGCCATGTTGACTAATCAGTCCTTGCTTTTTCAAATCCGTGTAAATCCTATCCCTCGGGTTTCCCTCCAACAACTTGCCCATCATTGATGTTACGATCACCGGTCTATAGTTCCCTGGCTTTTCCTTACCACCTTTCTTAAATAGAGGCACCACATCTTCTGGCACCTCACCTGTGACTATTGATGATACAAAGATCTCAGCAAGGGGCCCAGCAATCACCTCCCTAGCTTCCCACAGAGTTCTAAGGTACACCTGACCAGGTCCCAGGGTTTAATCCACCTTTATATGTTTTAAGACATCCAGCACCTACTCCTCTGTAATATGGGCATTTTTCAAGATATCACTGTTTATTACCCCACTCTCTAGGTTCCATCTCCTTCTCCACAGTAAACATTGTTGTATTGTTTTTAGAACTTTATATATAAAAAAAAACAAAGTTACCCTAAAAGGGAGGAAGAAAAGAATGTTTCGGGAGAATGCCCACATGGCAAGGTCAGAGTCTGAGGAATTGCATAACACTCGGAGATCGACTTCTTATGAAGCAGTTGACAAGTGTAGTTTCACAGCTGTCAGATTGAGAAATTGCACAAGGGCTCTGGAAATCAGGTTTCACTAAAACAACAAACAAGCTGTGAAGTTTCCTAGCTGACATGAGAGGTCTCAGCGCTGCAGAGATTTCATGATTTAGAAAATAAAAATCACTGCGTGGAAGTTCCTAAGAGGATGACCTTTGGTTTTTGACCCTGATCAGGTAAATGTTTATTTTTTCAGACTTATAAAACTTGTAAATTTTAATTTTTTTTGTAAATCTGTATTAGTGAGTAAGTGAAGACTTTCTTTTCTTATGCTTATTCTATGATCTGTCTCTTGATTGACTTTTAATGTTAAGGATTGGTTATCCCAGAGTGGGTTTTTGAGCAGTAAGACTGTGCTAACACTACATTTTTGATCAAAGAATTTTGTGTTTGTTTTAAGATAATTTCTGTCTGTAGATTATTAAAGGGGTAGAAATGGCTTTTATTTGGGTGATGTGCTCTTCCTGTCATACGTGGGAGATCATGGAGAATTTGAATGTTCTGGAAGACTGTGTCTACAGGAAGTGTATTGGATTGTGAATCCTATTGGACTGTGTGGATCGGTTTGAGTGGCAGATAGAGGCAATGAGGAATTTAGAGGAGCCAAGGTGTGTGATGGGTGGAGTTTTAAGCAAGGTAGAAAACCTGCAGATACTGTCATGTAGATGGTTGGCAATTAGGGAGGGCAGAAAGTGAGGGCTGCAGATGCTGGAGATCAGAGCTGAAAATGTGTTGCTGGAAAAGCGCAGCAGGTCAGGCAGCATCCAAGGAGCAGGAGAATCGACGTTTCGGACATAAGCCCTTCTTCAGGAATCTCACTGAAATCCTTGTAGAGGGAGGGAGAGAGCTTCTTCAAGGAAGGCATCCTTGCAAGAGGATTCGCAGTGGGTTAAAATCAACTAGGAGAAAGTGAGGACTGCAGATGCTGGAGATCAGAGCTGAAAAATCTGTTGCTGGAAAAGTGCAGCAGGTCAGGCAGCATCCAGGGAACAGGAGAATCGGCGTTTCGGGCATAAGCCCTTCTTCAGGAATGGCAGGGGAGGTAACCAGGTCGTGCAGGAGTCTCTTATGGCTATTCCATTTCAAACAAGTATGCTGTTTTGGATATTTGGGGGGTTGGGGAGGGGGGGGGGGGGGTGCGGATGGGGGGGTTGGCTCTGACAGGTTTCTGGTATTGAGACTAGCTCTACTGCACTGAGTGGTATGTCAACTTCCAAGCAATCGACTATAATAGATGACTCTCTGATCTGAGGCACAGGCAGACCTTTTTGCAGTTGTCAGTGAAACGTCTGGATGGTGTGTTACCTCCTGGGTGCTAGGACCAAGGATGTCTCTGAGTGGGTGCAGAATATTCTGAAATGGGTTCAGTAACCAGCAGGAGGTCACTGTGCACGTTGGTGGGAATAACATGGGTAGGGAAAGGGATGAAGTTCTGCAGAGAGAATATAAGGAATTAGGCATAAGGTTAAAAAGTAGGACCTCCAGGGTAGTAATAGTAGGTCCTTTGGATTATTATCATGCCACGTGGTAGTGAGAATAGGAATGGGAGGATAGAGCAGATGAATGCATAGCTGAGGAACTGGTGCTGGGTGCAAGGATGTAATTTTTGGATCATTGGGGTCTCTTCTGGGGTAGGAGTGACCTGTATAAGAACGACAGATTGAACCTGAATAGGTTCCCAGGTTTTTCTTTGCAGCCCTTCTCGAACAACGACACAACATTCTCTACCCTCCAGTCTTGTGAGACTTCAACCATGGCTAACGATGATGCAAAAATAGCAGCCATGGCCACAGCAATTTTTTCTCTAGCCTCTTGCAGTTTTCTTGGGTATATCTGGTCAGGACTAGGAGATACATTCTAATACATCCAACACCTCCTCTGCTGTGATATGGACTGTCCCCAAGATATCACCACTAACTTGCCCACGTTCCCAATCAAGCCCACATTCTTGGTGAAGGGCTTTTGCCTGAAGTATCCATTCTCCTGCTCCTCGGATGCTGCCTGACCTGCTGTGCTTTTCCAGCGCCACACTTTTTGACTCGGAGTTTCATGGTTAATTGTAGGGTATCAAGAAGTGTAGTGGAACGGAGGGCCCTTGGAGTTCAGGTGCACTGTTCTCTGAAAGTGAAGTCACAAGTAGACAGGGCAGTGAAGAAGGCTTTTGGGACACTATATATCAGTTGGAAATATGTTGCAGTTGTACAGGATGTTGGTGAGGCCGCAGTTGGAGTATTGTGTTCAGTTTTGGTCACCTTCGCTGTAGGAAGGATGTTATTAAACTGGAAAGAGTGCAGTAGAAATCTACAAGGATGTTGCATGAATCAATGGTCTGAGTTACAGGGAGAGTTGAACAAGCTAGCATGTTTTTCTTTAGAGCATAGGAAACTGAGGGGGATCTTATAGAGGTATATAAGATCATGAGAGGCATGGAGAGGGTGAATGCATTGGATAACCAAGGTCAGTTTTCCTGGGGTAGGGGAATCCAAAACTAGAGGGCATAGATTTGGGTGAGAGGGGAAAAATTTGAAAGGTTATCTAGGGCAACCTTTTCACAAAGAGGGTGGTAAGTGTATGAAATGAGCTGCCAGAGGAAGTGGTGGAGGTTGGTACAATGACAGCATTTAAAAGGCATCTGGATGAGTATATGAATAGGCAGGGATGAGAGGGATTTGGGCCAAGTGCTGCCAGTTGGGACTAGATTAATTTAGGATATCTGGTTGGCGTGGATGAGTTGGACTGAAGGGTCTGTTTCCGTGCTGTAGATCTCTATGACTCAATGACTCTATTTCATTGGAGGCAGTTCAAAGAAAGTTCACTAGGATGATCCCTGGTATGGAGGGATTGTCTTCTGAGCAAAGGCTAAACAGGTTGGGATTCTACTCACTGGAGTTTAGAAGAATGAGAGGCGATCTCATTGAAACAGATAAGATTCTTAAGGGGATTGACAGGATAAATACTGAGAGGATGTTCCCCTCATGGGCGTGTCTAGAATAAAGGGGCACCAATTTACAACTGAGAAGCAATTTATTCTCTAATGCACTGTATAAATGAAGGTAAAATCCTTTAATGATCAATTTTCTATATTTGTTTGTGGAATGTAGGCATTGCTGTCCAGGACAGCATTTATTACCTGTCCCTATTTGTCCAGAGGGCAGTTAAGAGTCAATCACATTGCTGTGGGTCTGGAGTCACATGTGGGCCAGATCAGATAAGGATAACAAATTTCCTTCCTTAAACATGAGTGAACCAGATGAACTCTTACAATAATCAACCATGGAGAAAGTGGGGACTGCAGAGGTTGGAGATCAGAGTTGAAAAGTATGGTGCTGGAAAAGCACAGCAGGTCAGGCAGTATCCAAGGAGCAGGAGAATCAACGTTTTGGGCAATGCTGATTCACAGGCAGACATTCCTGATGCAGGGTTTATGCCCGAAACATTGATTCTCCTGCTCCTTGGATGCTGCCTGACCTGCTGTGCTTTTCCAGCGCCACACTTTTCGACAATAATCAACAGTGGTCACATGGTCATCATAAGACTAGCTTTTTAATTCCAGATTTATTAATTGAATTTAAATTTCACCATCTGCTTCAACAGGATTTGAACCTAGGGTTCTGGAATATTAGCTTAGTGATATTACTATTATGCCTTCCATAAATTTGTCTTGTAATAAAGAATATCATCCCATTGTCCTGTTTTTATTACAACAAACATTTTACTAACTGGCACCTATGGGACTAGGAGTGTGCCGGTTAATAAAAATATTCCAGATAATTAAGAATTAAAGCATAACCGCCGTAATACCTGACCAAGTGAAGCTTCGAGACATCAACAGAAATTGTTGGAAAAGTTCAGCTCAGCAATCCTGTTCTCAGGAAGGGTCACTGGACCTGAAATTTTAACTTTGATTTCTCTCCAAAGGTGCTGCCAGACCTGCTGAGCTTTTCCAAAAAATTCTGTTCCAGCATCTGCAGTTCTTTCATTTTTTTGTTTGACACATCAAAATCCCTCAAAACATCAATGTAAAAACATCAACATACCTCCTAACATCAATGTAAAAATACATGGTAAGTAATAGAAATGTAATGCAGGTGGTAACCACATCACTGTTAAACTTTATTTACAGCATAAATATCCAGACATTGTGGTATTTGAGGTATGTAGGTTTTGCCGGTTTATCAAGAGGGCCATTCAATAAGGTGCTGGTCAAAACAAAATTTGCTGTACATGCTGTATTCTTTATTTTTAAAAATATATTTTTATTGAAAAAAGGAAATTTTTTGAATATTCCAAATACAAAAGTAAACAATTCAAACCAATGTAAAAACAACACTAATTACATAGATAAATAAATAATAACCAACAACTAACTAAAAAAAAGGAAACGTAACAGTAATGGTAATGATAACACAGCTTAGTGAAACAAAGTAATAGCCCTCGATCATTGAGCGCGTAAGTTTATACATATTCATATGTGCGTAGTTCCTCCCCTCTGGATACCAGATTCATTACGAGGAATTGCCATGGCTACATAAAGGCTCTTATTAGAGTGGCAGACAAATCTGTACATGGGTAGTCCAAAAAGGGCCTCCACGTGCGCCATACTCATCAGAAAGTCCAGGGGGATGTGCTCCATGACTAGCTTATGCCAGCCCCAGGGGACTTTCAGGCACCCACCCTAACAGAATGTTCTTTCGTGCACAAAAAAGAGGATACTGAAAAGCCTTTTTTGTGTGTGTGCATCTAATGGAAGTGAATTAACAAGCTAAGAAGAAGAGTTACCGGGTCCGTCTTCACCGCTGTCCCCAGGGCCTTCTCTATTTTGCTCTCCACAGCGTTCCAATATGCCCGCAGTCTGTGCCAGGACCAAAGACAATGAGTAAGTGTGCCCATGCTCACTTCACATTTAGGACACATTGAATATGCTCCCACTTTAAATTTTGCAAGGCAATCTGGAGCCAAGTGAACCCTGTCGAGAAACTTCGATTGCAAGGCATAGGTTCTGTTGCAAATTGAGATCCTTCTTGCACTTTCCCAGATATCCTCCCATATTTCAGAAGAAATCTCAGTGTTCAGCTCCCTCTTCCGTATCTTACAGAGCCGTTCAATCTTGTTCGAAGTACATTCTCCCAATAGGTGATAAACATTGCAAGCAGAAAGTGTACCCTCAGCACTTATCAGCTTCTTCTTTATGTCAGACCTGTAAGAATCGTGTGGTCTCACTTTGTATGAAATTTCTAATTCAAAAATCAGAAGAGGACCCTACTGGGCAACTCATATTTCCGAGCCAGCTGGTCAAAGGACATCAATATGTCCCATTCGAATAAGTCTTGCAGGCAAGACACGCCCCTAACTGCCCATAGTTTAAACCCAGAATCCATCATCCCTGGCTGAAAACCCGGCGTACCAATTATGGGTGTCAAAAATGATGTTTTTGCAATATTGCCCTCATCCTGATGCATTGCCCACCGTGCCTTGACAGTATTGATGACTATTCGGCTATGGCACTATTCCTTAACTATTCTCATTTTGTCTAAGAACAGCAGGTAATGAGGGGGCATCTTGCCTGAGATACTTCGATGTCCAACCAAAGTGAGTGAGGGTCCCCCGGGGTCCAATCATTCATGTACGAAAGCAATTAGCTTAACTGATAGTTTCTGATATTCTGGGAGGCCCACTCCTCCCGGTCTGTAAGGTAACTGCAGTTTTGTGAGTTTAATTAGGGTTGCTTGCGATACCAGATAAAGGAGCTGGACCATTGAGTCTTCTCAATATTTGCTTAGTAAAAAGCAGAGGAAACATTTGCATAGGATACAGCAGATGGAGGAGAATGTACATTTTAATGAGGGCTATCTGACCTAACCAAGAGATAGGAACACCTCTCATCTAAGAAGGTCCTGCTTGATTCAGTCGAATAAATGGGCAAAATTAGCTTTAAATAGCCAATCACAGATGGGGGTAATAAATATACCTAAATAGAGAAAGCCTTCCTGCAACCATATAAAGGGAAACCGGGATCCACCCTCAGGATCAGGCACCCTCGGGAGACCACCGATGGGCATAGCCTCTGATTTCATAAAGTTGATTTTCTAACCCGAGAAACCCCCAAATAGATTAATGCATTGTATCAGGTGTAGCATTGAGATTGTTGAGCTTGGTAAGAAGACAAGAACATCATCCGCATACAGTGCAATCTTATGTGACTTTGTCCCTACTTCTGGAGCGGTTATATTGGGATCCCTGCGTATTGCCTCTGGCAGCGGTTCAATCACCAACGTGAATAGCAATGTGACAAGGGACAGCCCTGTCAACTATCCCTACAAATATTAAAACTACTTGACCATGCACCATTGTTGAGGACCGCGGCAAGAGGATCACTATACAAAACCTCCACCCACCTGATAAAGACCTCGCCCAAGGCAAACCGTTTTAAAGTATAAAAAAGGTATAGCCACTTGACCCTGTCAAAAGCCTTTTCCACATCTAAAGAGATCACTAATCCCTCTACCAATCATTGTTGACATACTTGGAATATATTAAGTAACTTCCTGATATTATCAGTCAATCTGCAACCTTTTATGAACCCTGTCTGATCCTCTATCTTGATGGAGGGCAGTACAGTTACTATCCTTCATGGCAGAGTCTTGGATAGGATTTTGAAGTCAATATTCAGGAGTGAAATGGGCATATAGGAAGTACAATCCTCCGGGCCTTCTCTTTTTTAAGGATGAGAGAAATGTTCACCTCTCCTCGAGATGGTGGGAGGAGGCCATGACTATGTGAGTCATTAAACGTAATAAGCATCGGCCCTGACAATATACTTATAAATTCCTCATACAACTCACTGGGAAGCCTGTCAGGACCGGCGCCTTCCCATCCTGGAGCTGCCTCACAGCCTCCTGCACCTCTTGCTCTGACAACGGGGCATTGAGGAGAGACTCTTGTTCAGGTGTCACTCCCGGAAGGTCCACATTCTTAAAAAAAAGACTCCATCCTAACCCGCCCACTCTCACAGCTTTCAGATTGGTATAGTTCAGAGTAAAACTTCTAGAATGCTGCATTAATCCTTTTAGAATCATGGTTTAAATTTCCAGTGTCCCCCCTGATCGAAGTAATGACTTGGGGGGCACTCCTTTTCCTTGCAAGGTACACGAGGTACTTGTCCCCATGTTCAAACAGCCTTTGTCTTGCAAATGTAATCTCCCCCTTTGCTCTCCATGTGAGCATAGAGTTCAGCATTGCACTGTGATCCTCTGCAGTTTAACCAGCGAGGGCCTGTCAAAGTTTGCCTTTTCAGCTCCTTTCAGACGCATCTCAAGCAAGCATTGCTGCTCACCCATCTGCCACTTCTTACTGGCTGGAGAGGCAATAACCAACCCCCTGGCATAGGCTTTAGCTGTTTCCCAGAGAATGGATGGGTTATTGGCCGAGTCTGAATTATTGTCTAAAAAAGCCCTGAACTCAGTAGAAAATAATTCAGTAAACTTGCTATCCTTGAGGATCAAGGGGTCCAGTTGGCAGTGCCTCAAGCCTACCACCGTATCCTTATTCTTGACCATTAAATACACTAGCTGAAAATGTGTTGCTGGAAAAGCGCAGCAGGTCAGGCAGCATCCAGGGAACAGGAGAATCGACGTTTCAGGCATAAGCCCTTCTTCAGGAATGCCCGAAACGTCGATCCTCCTGTTCCCTGGATGTTGCCTGACCTGCTGCGCTTTTCCAGCAACACATTTTCAGCTCTGATCTCCAGCATCGGCAGACCTCACTTTCTCCTCATTAAATACACTAGGGCTTGATCGGAAATAGTGACCTTGCCAGTTGTACATGACTCCACCGAGCCCAGATGTGCTGCGGGGATCAGAAAAAGGTCAATCCTGGTATGGCATTTATGCGGATTCGAGAAGAATGTGAAATCCCTACCAGTTGGGCGAAGGTGCCTCCAAACATCTACCAATCCCAGTTTAACACACAAATCCCTTAATTGTTTAGATCGTGAAGAAGATATTTGAAGGCCTTTGGGCAATCTGTCTACCATAGGGTCTATGAGACAGTTGAAATCCCTACCTACGATAATATGCTGAGATACAAAGTTAACCAGTCTAGAAAGTGCATCTGTCAAGAACTTAATGGGGTGGGCTGGGGGACAGTAAACATTTAAATTCACGTATTCTTCTCCATGTATCAATTCTTTAAGGATTACATATCTCCTGTGCATGTCTTTAATTCACTCTAATAACTCTAATAACTTAAATAGGAGATTTTTTCTAACTAGAATGGCCACTCCTCTACTCCTCATATTGAAAGATGAAAAATAAACCTGGTCATAATCATTCTGTTGCCGTTTCAAATGCTCTGTATCATCCAGGTGTGTTTCTTGTAATAAGGCAACATCCACCCTCTCCCTTTTAAGGTTGGAAAGTACCTTCCTCCTATTGACCGGCAAGTGACTCCCCTTAATGTTCCAGGTGCACCACTTAAACACATCCTTTGCCATAACCTTCTATAGCACCATTTAGACTCCTGCAGAGGGAGAACCCAAATCACACATTGCTGAGCTTAATGCAAGAAAATCCACAGAACCCAAAAATTACATAAACTAAAATAACTACAGTCAACAAATTGACAAGATTTCCAAAAACTATATTCACCAAAAACAAAAAAAATAAAAAAAATGTCAAAGGTACTGATTGGAGGAATTTACCCCCTATTCAGAGGGGGCACCAATGCATCCCACAAACCTACTAACCATCCCAACCACTCCCTCAACTCCTACCAGCCAAGGTCGCACCACATACATTGGTAACCCGGTAGGAAAATAAAACTAAAACAAGCTTAGTACGATAAACAAGTAAGTTAAAAATAAATATGTCACCCATCCATTCATATAACTTAGCTGAGA
The DNA here is from genome assembly GCF_037043375.1 of Chiloscyllium plagiosum. NCBI lineage: Eukaryota > Metazoa > Chordata > Chondrichthyes > Orectolobiformes > Hemiscylliidae > Chiloscyllium > Chiloscyllium plagiosum. The sequence goes on from NW_028270144.1 coordinate 133,390,984, forward strand.
AATTAAAGGTAAATGCTTTATCCATCCCGAGCACTATTTAGCACAACTTATTACAAACAGAAAGGAGACTCCACCAAGTCCTCTTTAAAGAACAAACACAAACAGCTCTGTCCTCTACGCCTATTTGATCGTCTGATTTAAGACAGTATGTGGGTTTAGGGTGGGTTTAAACTAGCTCAGCAAGGGGATGGGAACCGGAGTTGTAGCTGCAGTGCGCAGGATGATGAGAGTAGGAAGGAGGGACAGGATTTCAGGGTCACAGGAATGTGCCTGCAGACAGCAATCTGGTTTGAAGTGTGTTTACTTCCAGGAGTATCTGGAATACAGTAGTTGAGCTTGCAGCATGGATAGATGCCTGGGACTTCGACCTTATGGCCATTTCAGAGACAGACATGGATAGAGCAAGGTGAGGAATGGATGTTGCAGGCTCTAGGGTTTAGATTTTCAGTAAGAACAGGCAAGGAGGTAAAAGAGGGGGAGGCGTGGCCTTGTCAATCAAGGATAGTATGATGGTGGCTGAGAGAACTTTTGATGAGGACTCGTCTACTGTTGTAGCGTGGGCTGAAGTTAGAAACGGAAGAGGAGAGGTCACACTACTTGGAGCTTTTTGTAGACCTCCGCAGAGTTCCAGGGAGGTGGAAGAGAGGATTGGCAAAATTATTCTGGATAGGAGAGAAAAGAACAGGATGGTCATTGTGGAGGACTTTAACTTCCCCAACATTGACTGGAAATGCTATAACTCTAGTATGTCGGATGGACCAGTTTTTGTCCAATGTGTACAGGAGGGTTTCCTGACACAGTATGTTGAAGGGCCAACAAGAGGGGAGGCCACACTGGATCTGGTGCTTGGTAATGAACCAGGCCAGGTGTTTGATTTAGTTGTAGGTGAGCACTTTGGAGAGAGTGACTGTAATTCAGTTACGTTTAATTTAGCAATGAAAAGGGATAGGTACATGCCACAGGTCAAGAGTTATCGATGGGACAAGGGCAATTATAATGCGACTAGGCAAGAATTAGGATGTATAGAATGGGGTAGCAAAATGCAGGGAATGGGGACAATGGAAATGTGGAGCTGGTTTAAGGAACAGATATTGCGTGTCCTTGATAGGTATGTCCCTGTCAGGCAGGGAGGAAGTGATAAGGTAAGGGAACCGTGGTTTACTACAGAAATTGCTCTTGTTAAGCGGAAGAAGGAAGCTTACATTTTGATGAGACAAGATGGTTAAGATGAGGCGATGGAGAGATACGGATCAGCTAGGAAGGATTTAAAGAGATAATTAAGAAGGGCAAAGAGAGGACACGAGCAGTCTTTAGCAAATAGAATAAAGGAGAACCCTAAAGCTTTCTATAGGTATGTGAGGAATAAAAGGATGATTAGGGTGGGAATAGGGCCAGTCAAAGACAGAAATGGGAAGTTGTGTGTGGACCCTGTGGAGATCGGAGGGGTACTAAATGTACATTTCTCACCTGTTTTCACTCAGGAAGAGGAGAATATTGTAGAGGAGAAGAATGAGGTATTAGACAAGAAATGATCGAGGTTAGTTGCGAAGAGGTGTTATCAATTCTAGAAGGAGTGAAAGTAGACAAGTTCCCTGGGCCAGATGGGATTTATCCGAGGATTCTCTGGGAAGCTAGGGAAGAGATAGCGGAGCCTTTGGCCTTGATTTTTGAGTCTTCATTGTCTTCAGGTTTAGTACCAAAGGACTGGAGGATTGCAAATGTTGTGCCCTTGTTCAAGAAGGGCAGTAGAGATGACCCAGGTAATTATAGACCAGTGAGCCTTACTTCTGTTGTAGGAAAGGTTTTGGAAAGGATTAAAAGAGACAAGATTTATAATTATCTAGCAAGCAACAATTTGCTTTCAGATAGTCAACATGGTTTTGTCAAGGGCAGGTTGTGTCTCACAAACCTCATTGAGTTTTTTGAGAAGGTGACCAAGCATGTAGATGAGGGTAGGGCAGTTGACGTGGTATACATGGACTTCAGTAAAGCCTTTGATAAGGTTCCACATGGTAGGCTGTTGGAGAAAATGCAGAGGCATGGAATTGAGGGTGATTTAGCAGTTTGGATTAGAAACTGGCTTTCTGAAAGAAGGCAGCAAGTGGTGGTTGATGGAAACAATTCAACCAGTTACTAGTGGTGTGCCACAAGGATCTGTTTTGGGACCACTGCTGTTTGTCATTTTTATAAATGACTTAGACGCAGGCATAGGTGGATGGATTAGTAAATTTGCAGACGACACTTAAGTTGGTGGAGTAGTGGACAGTGTGGAAGAATGTTACAGGTTGCAGGAGGACTTGGATAAACTGCAGAATTGGGCGGAGAGGTGGCAAATGGAGTTCAATGCAGCTAAATGTGAGGTGATTCATTTGGGAAGAATAACAGGAAGACAGAGTACTGTGTCAATGGAAAGATTCTTGGTAGTGTGGATGTGCAGAGGGATTTTGGAGTCGATGTACATAGATCCCTGAAAGTTGCCACCCAGGTGGATAGTGCTGTCAAGAAGGCAAACGGTGTGTTAAGTTTCATTGGAAGAGTGATTGAGTTCCGGAGTCACAATATCGTGCTGCAGCTATACAAACCACTCGTGTGGCCGCATTTGGATTATTGTGTACAGTTCTGGTCGCCTTATTTCGGGAAGAATGTGGAAGCATTGGAAAAGATGCAGAGGAGATTTACCAGGATGCTGCCTGGTCTGGAGGGAAGGTCATATGAGGAAAGGCTGAGAGACTTGGGTCTGTTCTCATTGGAAAGAAGAAGGCTAAGAGGGGATTTGATAGAGATGTACAAGATGATCAAAGGATAAGATAGGGTAGACAGTGAAAGTCTTTTTCCTAGCATGATGACATCAGCTTGTACGAGGGGGCATAACTGCAAATTGAAGGGTGATAGATTTAAGACAGATGTCAGAGGCAGGTAAGGGTGTGGTATGACCCTACCTGCAAATATAGTTAACTCAGCCACATTAGGGAGATTTAAACAATCCTTGGATAAGCACATAGATGATGAAGGGATAGTGTAGGGGGACGAGCTGAGAATAGTCCACAGGTTGACCCAACATTGAGGGCCGAAGGGCCTGTACTGCGCTGTATTGTTCTATGTTCTATGTCCACAAAGCTCTTCACTTTCTCTGGCAAATCGAATAAATGTCTCAATCCGTTATGATTGATCCGAAGCACCACTGGATATCTTAAAGAATACTCAACCTCTTCTTGACACTGTCATAGGACTTCCTTTTCCAGATCACTGCTGCCAAAAAGTCCTGAAAGAACATGACCCTGGAGCCCCCACACACCAATGCCCTCAGGTCCCTGCCTAGGCTCTGGAAGCTTCCATGAATCTCTGCTTGTCATTATACTGATGAAACCTTACCAGGACAGATAAGGTTTATTCCCGGCTGATCTATTCCCGGCTTTCATGCCACGACCCGGTGGGCTCTCTCAATCTTTATCCTTCCCTTTTCAGCCTTCAAACTAACGAATTCCAGGAACCACTTCTCAAAGAACCCCACCAGCTGCTCACCTTCCGACCCCTCCGGTCTGCCAACAATGCGCAGGTTCTTCCTTCTGCCCCTGTTTTCAAGATCATCCACCAGAACCAACAGACCCTGGACCTGTGTTTCCAGGATTTCAATCTGGCTTATGGAGGAGTCAGTCTCTGCCTATAACCCTGTGGCCCAGCGCTGGAGTTCATCAGTCCTTTCTCCCAGGTCTCGCAGCATAGCAGATACGGGAGCCAGCTTCTCTTCAATTTTTCCTGGATCTGCCTTCCCAGGACCTCACTAGATTTGGCCACCTTCTCAACCAGGGTCTGGTGAGTAAGCAAGCCCCACTGTAAACATGATCCTTGCACAATGCCGCCATCTTGGATCCCCCTAAATTCTTTATTCATTCATGAGATGTGGGAGTCACTGGCTGGGTCAGCATTTTTTGCCCGTCCCTAGTTGCTGATGATTTGCCTTCTTGAACCACTGCAGTCCATGACCCCCAATACCCTTAAATAGGGAATTCCAGGATTTCGACCCAGTGATAGTGAAGGAACAGCGATATATGATGATGACTGGCTTGGAGGGGAACTTGAAGGTGGTGGTGTTACCATGTATCAGGTGCCCTTTTCCTTCCAGATGAAAGTGGTCGTGGGTTTTGAAGGTGCTGTGTGATGATATTTGGTGAACTTCTTTTCTACATTCAGAGTGTACCATCGATTTGAACACATAGTCAACCCAAAAATCATGAAAAAAGGTGCTTTATTCCGTTGGCATTAGATCATTGCAAACATGAAAGGAAATTAAGAATGAACAAGAAAATATTCACAGTATTTATGTGGAATGAAGCCTGGGGTTGAGAATCCTTTTTCGGCCTGTCCCTTCTTCTTGTGAGTCCTCCTTCTCCCTAAAGGCATCCTTTTTTTCCAGAGCTGGTCTGTTCAACTGCTGAATGCCGTCTCTCACCAAACCACCTACTGCTGAATGTCGTCTCTCACCATACCACCTACTGCTGAATGTCGTCTCTCACCATACCACCTACTGCTGAATGTCGTCTCTCACCATACCACCTACTGCTGAAGGATCTGTTCCACAACTCTCTGCTTGAAAGCTGCCATCCCAATAATTACCAGAGCACACAGTGACTGCTTTCAAAGCGGTTCTGTGATGAGCAGATTCATTTCCACCATAAAAGTGAGTGTGTTACACGTTACTGGCAGTGTTCTGTTCTTGCATCACCAATCTGGAAGAATATTCAAGCTTAAAAGGCTATCCAGCATTTGCTCAAGAAGACTTAGAGTCATAGAGTCATAGAGATGTACAGCATGGAAACAGACCCTTCGATTCAACCCGTCCATGCCGACCAGATATCCCAACCCAATCTAGTCCAACCTGCTAGCACCTGGCCCATATCCTTCCAAACCCTTACTATTCATATACACATCCAAATGCCTCTTAAATGTTACAATTGTACCAGCCTCCACCACATCCTCTGGCAGCTCATTCCAAACACGTACCACCCTCTGCATGAAAAAGTTGTCCCTTAGGTCTCTTTTATATCTTTCCCCTCTCACCCTAAACCTATGCCCTCTTGTTTTGGACTCCCCAACCCCAGGGAAGAGACTTTGCCTATTTACCCTATCCATGCCTCTCATAATTTTGCAAACCTCTATAAGGTCACCCCCTCAGCCTCCGACGCTCCAGGGAAAACAGCCCCAGCCTGTTCAACCTCTCCCTATAGCTCAAATCCTCCAACCCTGGCAACATCCTTGTAAATCTTTTCTGAACCCTTTCAAGTTTCACAACATCTTTCCGATAGGAAGGAGACCAGAATTGCACGCAATATTCCAACAGTGGCCTAACCAATGTCCTGTACAGCACAACATGACCTCCCAACTCCTGTACTCAATACTCTGACCAATAAAGGAAAGCATACCAAATGCCTTCTTCACTATCCTATTCACCTGTGACTCACTTTCAAGGAGCTATGAACCTGCACTCCAAGGTCTCTTTGTTCGGCAACACTCCCTAGGACCTTACTATTACCTCTTCGCTGTCCACTACACCTCCAATTTTGGTGTCATCTGCAAACTTACTAACTATACCTCTTATGCTCGCATCCAATCATTTATATAAATGACAAAAAGTAGAGACAAAAAGATCGCTTCAGCAAACAGCGTTAAGGATATTCCAAAGAGATTCTACAAATACATTAAGGGCACAGGAGTAACTAGGGAGGAAATAGGGTTCCTTAGAGATCAACCAGGCTGTTTATATGTTGAACCACAGGAGATGGGTGAGATATTTTGAGTCAGTAATTATGTGGGGAATGATGTGAAAGCTAGGGAACAAAGTAAGTAGTGATGTCTCTTAAAAAGTTCATATTACAGAGGAGGAGATGATGGAGTCATAAAATGCATAAAAGCAGATAAATTCCTGGGACCTGATCAGATGTTTCCCAGAACTTTGTGGGAAGCTAGGGAAGACTGGAGGGTAGCTAATATGGTGCCATTATTTAAGAAAGATGGTAAGGAAAAGCCAGGGAACAATAGACCGGTGAGCCTGACATCAGCAGAGGGCACATTGTTAAAGGGGATTCTGAGGGAAAGGATCTACGTGTATTTGGAAAGACATGGACTGATTAGGGATAATCATAGCTTTGTGTGAGGGAGATCACATCTCACTAACTTGATTGAGTTTTTTGAAGTGGTGACAAAGAAGATTGATGAAGGCAGAGCTGGGGTAAACATTGTCTATATGGACTCCAGCAAAGCATTTGACAAGCATGGTAAACTGGTTAGTAAATTTAGATCACAAGGGATCCGGAGGAGATAGATGTTTGGATCCAAATTGACTTGAAGGTAGAAGACAGAGAGTGCTGGAAGAGGGTTGCTTTTCGAACTGGAAGCCTGTGACCAGTGGTGTGCTACAGGGTTTGGTGCTGGGTTCATTGTTTTTTGTCATTTATATAAATAACTTGGATGCACGGTGGCACAGTGGTTAGCACTGCTGCCTCACAGCGCCAGAGACCCGGGTTCAATTCCCGACTCAGGCGACTGACTGTGTGGAGTTTGCACATTCTCCCCGTGTCTGCGTGGGTTTCCTCCGGGTGCTCCGGTTTCCTCCCACAATCCAAAAATGTGCGGGTCAGGTGAATTGGCCATGCTAAATTGCCCGTAGTGTTAGGTGAAGGGGTAAATGTAGGGGTATGGGTGGGTTGCGCTTCGGCGGGTCGGTGTGGACTTGTTGGGCCGAAGGGCCTGTTTCCACACTGTAAGTAATCTAATCTAATCTAATAGGAGGTATGGTTCGTAAATTTGCAGATGACACCAAAATAGATAGTGTAGTGGACAGTGAAAAAGTTATATCAGAGTTCAATGAGATCTTGATCAGATGGGCCAGTGGGCCGAGGGGTGGCAGAGAGAATTTAATTTAGGTAAATGTGAGGTGATGCATTTTGATAAGGCAAACCAGGGCAGGGTTTAATCTAATTAATGATAAGGCCTCAGGGAGTGTTGCTGAACAGAGACCGAGGGTGCAGTGGTATAGCTCCTTGAAAGTGGAATCACAGGTAGATAGGATGATGAAGAAGGCATTTGGCATACTTGCCTTCATTGCTCATAACATTGAGTATACGAGTTAGGTGGTCAAGTTGTGGCTGTACAGTACATTGGTGAGGCCATTTTTGGAATACTGCATACAATTCTGGTTTCCCCGCTACAGGACGGATGGTGCTAAACTTGAGAGGGTGCAGAAAAGATTTAAAGGATCTTGCTAGGAATGGAAGGTTTGAGCTATCGGGAGAGCTCTGGAATGTCAGAGACTGAGGGGTAACCATTTGGAAGTTTATAAAGCCATGACAGCAATGGATAGGGTCAGTAGCCAAGATCTTTTTCCTTTGGTGTAGGAGTCCAAAACTGGAGGGCATAGGTTTAAGGTGAGAGAGGAAAAAATTTAAAAAGGACCTGAGGGGTAACTTTTTCACGCGGACAGTGGTGTCTGAATGGAACGAGCTGCCAGAGGAAGTGACAGAGGCTGGTATGATGAAGTCTTTAATTAATACTTTACATCAAAACTCACAAAGGATAAGGACATGGCGGAAGGTGAGTCTTGGAAAGGGTATGTCGATATTCTGGGGCATTTTGATATCGGAAAGGAGGGTGTTTTGAAAAGCATTAAGATACACCAGTTCCCCAAGACCTGATGGCATTTATCCCATAATGCTGAGGGAGGCGGTGAGGAAATTATGGGGTCCTTGTACAAAATCTTTAATCACAGGAGATCTAAGTTACTTATATATATCACAAACAGCAGAGGGCTGCATGGTGGCTCAGTGGTTAGCGCTGCTGCCTCACAGCACCAGGGATCCAGGTTCAGTTCCCACCTCAGGTGACCATCTGTGTGGAGTTTGCACATTCTCCCCGTGTCTGCGTGGGTTTCTCCGGGTAGTCCAGTTTCCTCCCAAAATCCAAAGATGTGCGGGTCAGGTGAATTGGCCATGTTAAACTGCTCATAGTGTCTGGGGTAAATATAGGGTAGAGGAATGGGTATGGGTGGGTTACCTTTTGGAGGGTCGGTGTGGACTTGTTGGGCCAAAGGGCCTGTTTCCATACTGTAGGGAATATAATCAATTGACGGAACCCTTCGAGGGAATAGTAGTATAGGTCCATGGTTCCCGTGGCAACACAAGTGGATAAGATGGTTAAGAAACATACAGCATGCTTACCTTTGTTCTTCAGGGCACGGAGTATAAAAATTAGCAAGTAATTTAAGGAATCAGTCAGTGCAGCTTGTTAGTATAAGTGCGTGCTTAGGTGAATACTGCGCTTCAGTGAATAAGGTAAGGTAAGATTCTTTTATCTTTATTAATACAAAAGGCAGAGATGACAGTAAGGGCAGTAGTATGCTCTTCCTGTCAGATATGGGAGATGAGGGAGCAGTCTTGTGTCCCTGACGACTGTGCCTGTAGGAAGTGTGACCGGCCGCAGCTCCTCACAGACTGTGTGGTTCACTTGGAGCAGCAGTTGGACACACAGAGGAGGTTACAAGGGATAGTGTGATAGACACTGGTTACAGGGAGATGGTCACACAACAGGATCAGTCAGGTAGATGGGTCACCGCCAGTGGGAGCAGGCAGGTAGTGCAGGAGTCTCTCTCTAACAGGTACGTAGTTTTGGATACTGTTGCAGGGGAATAGTCTCTCAGGGAAGTATAACAGCAGCAGCCAGGCCTGTGGCACCACATCTGGCTCTGCTGTAGAGCTGGGTTGGGCAAGATACAAGTGAGCAACAGTGCTAGATAGGATCACAGACAGGTGTTTCAGTGGTCGCGTTTGAGACTTCAGGAAGGTGCATTGCCTCCCTGGTTCCAGGGTCAAGGATGTCTCTGAGCAGCTGCATGAAATTCTCAAGGGGGAGGGTGAGCAGCTAGAGGGTGTGCACGTTGGTACCAATGACATCGGCAGAAAGAGGGATGAGGTCCTGCAGAGTGAGTACAGGGAGTTAGGAAAGAGGCTGAAGATCAGGAACCTCGACGATAGTAATCTGTGTTACTACTGGTGCCACGTGCTAGTGAGGCAAGGAATAGAAAGATAGGAGAGATGAATGTGTGGCTCAGGAGCTGCTGCAGAGAGTGGGATTTCATGTTCGTGGATCATTGGGACCTCTTCTGGGGCAGGGGTGACCCGTTCAAGAGGGACAGTTTGAACCTAACCTGGGGGCCGGGGGGATCCAATATCCTCTGAATGAGGCTCTCTAGTCCTACTCGGGAGGGTTTAAACTAGAGTGGCGGGGGGCTAGGAACCAGAGCAGCAGGTCAGCAAGTGGAGAAATTGAGGGAAAGGTAGATGTTAGGACCAGTAAATCAGAAAGGAAGGGCAGGCAGAGACAGGTAAATGAACATGAGGGTACTAATGGGCTGAAGTGCATTTTATTTCAACGCAAGGAGTATAATGGGTAAGGCACATTAGCTTAGAGCTTGGATCAATACATGGGACTGTGATATTGTGCCCATTACAGAGACTTGGTTGAGAGAAGGACAGGACTGGCTGCTCAATGTTCCAGGGTCTTGTTTATTAGACAAGATAGAGATGAAGGTAAAAGAGGTGGAAGAGTTGCATTACTAATCAGGGAGAATGTTACAGCTGCACTCGGAGAGGATGTACAGGAGGGCTAATACTCTGAGGCAGTATGGGTAGAGCTCAAAAATAAGATGGGTGTGACTGGATTATACTATAGCTCCCCCCACCCCCACCCCCACCCCCAAAAGCCACCGAGACATTGAGGAACAAATATGTCAGCAGATTATGGAAAGATGCAAAAATAACAGGATTGTCTTGGTGAGTGACTTTAATTTCCCCAATATTGACTGGGATTCCCTTACAGCAAGAGGCTTAGAGGAGGCAGAATTTGTTAGATGTATCCAAGAGGGTTTCTTGAAAGAGTATGTGGATAGTCCAACTAAAGGAGGAGCCATACTGGACCATAACCCTGGTCAGGTGACTGACCTTTCAGTGGGAGAGCATTTTGGAAACAGTGATCACAACTCCTTAAGTTTTAAGATAGCTTTGAATAAGGATAGGTCAGGACCTTGTGGGAAGGTACTAAATTGGGGGAAGGCTAATTATGTCAGTATTAGGCAGGAGCGAGGGAATGTTAATTGAGAGGAACTGTTATCAGGCAAGTCCACATCTGACAAGAGGAATTGTTTAATTGGTCAGAGTTCAGGGCTGGCATGTTCCAGTAAGGAGAGATGACAAGGTAAGGGACCCTTGGATAATGAGGGAAGTTGTGAATTTAGTCAAAAGGGAAAAAGAAGCATATTAAGGTTTTGGAAGGTAAAATCAGACAAGGCCCATGAGGAATATAAGGAAAGCAGGAGGGAACTCAAACTAGGAATCAGGAGAGCGAGGAAGGGCTTTGAAATGACCTTGGCAAGTGGAGTTAAAGAGATTTCCAAAGCATTCTGTAGACACATTAAAAACAAGAGGAGAGAGAAAGTAGGACCACTCAAGGATAAAGGAGGGAACTTGTACTTGGAGGCAGAGGGTGTGGGTGAGATCCTAAGAGTAGTTTGCATCAGTATTCACCCAGGAGAAGGATGTGGAGGATAGAGAGATTAGTGTGGAACATGCTAATATGCTAAGGTATTTTGAGATCAAGAACAAAGTGGTGTTGTATCTCTTGAAGAGCTTTAAGGTGGATAAGTTCCCAGGGCCTGATGGTATCTACCCCAGGTTACTGAGAGAGACAAGAGGAGATTGCTGGGGCCTTGACCAAAATCTTTGTCACCTCACTACCTTCTGGAGAGGTCCTGGAGGACTGGCGAGTAGCCAATGTTGTTCCTCGGTTCAAGAAGGGAAGTAGGGATAATCCAGGAAACTATAGACCGGTGAGTCTTACATCAGCAGTTGGGAAGTTATTGGAGAGAATTCTTAGGGATAGGATTTATGCTCATTTAGAAAAGCATGGCCTAATTAAGAATAGTCAGCTTGGCTTTGTGCAGGGCAGGTCATGTCTTACCAACTTGATTGAGTTTTTCAAGGCTGGAAATGTGTTGCTGGAAAAGCGCAGCAGGTCAGGCAGCATCCAGGGAACAGGAGAATCGACGTTTCGGGCATAAGCCCTTCTTCAGGAATGGGGAAAGTTTGTCCAGCAAGCTAAGATAAAAGGTAGGGAGGAGGGACTTGGGAGAGGGGCGTAGGAAATGTGATAGGTGGAAAGAGGTCAAGGTGAGGGTGATAGGTCAGACTGGGGTGGGGGTGGAGAGGTCGGGAAGAAGATTGCAGGTTAGGAAGGCGGTGCTGAATTTGATGGATTTGACTGAGACAGGGTGGGGGGAGGGGAAATGAGGAAACTGGTGAAATCCGAGTTCATCCCTTGTGGTTGGAGGGTTCCTAGCCGGAAGATGAGGCGTTCTTCCTCCAACCGTCGTTTTGTTGTGGTCTGACGATGGAGGAGTCCAAAGACCTGCATATCCTTGGTGGAGTGGGAGGGGGAATTGAAATGTTGAGCTACAGGGTGGTTGGGTTGGTTGGTCCGGGTGTCCCAGAGGTGTTCTCTGAAACGCTCCGCAAGTAGCCGGCCTGTCTCCCCAATATAGAGGAGGCCACATCGGGTGCAGAGGATGGAATAGATGATATGTGTGGAGGTGCAGGTGAATCTGTGGCGGATATGGAAGTTTCCTTTGGGGCCTTGGAGGGAGGTGAGGGGGGAGGTGTGGGCGCAAGTCTTGCACCTCCTGCGGTTGCAGGGGAAGGTGCCGGGAGTGGAGGTTGGGTTGGTGGGGGGGTGTGGATCTGACGAGGGAGTCACGGAGGGAGTGGTCTTTACGGAATGCTGATAGGGGAGGGGAGGGAAATATATCCTTGGTGGTGGGGTCCGTTTGGAGGTAGCGGAAATGACGGCGGATGATGCGCTGTACATGGAGATTGGTGGGGTGGTAGGTGAGGACCAGTGGGGTTCTGTCCTGGTGGCGGTTGGAGGGGCGGGGTTCAAGGGCGGAGGAGCGGGAAGTGGAAGAGATGCGGTGGAGGGCATCGTCGACCATGTCGGGGGGGAAATTGCGGTCCTTGAAGAAGGAGGCCATCTGGGTTGTGCGTTTTTGGAACTGGTCCTCCTGGGAGCAGATGCGGCGGAGTCGAAGGAATTGGGAGAATGGGATGGCGTTTTTACAGGGGGCAGGATGGGAGGAGGTGTAGTCCAGGTAGCTGTGGGAGTCAGTCGGTTTGTAGTAGATGTCCGTGTTGATTCGGTCGCCTGAGATGGAAATAGAAAGGTCGAGGAAGGGGAGGGAGGAATCTGAGACTGTCCAGGTGAATTTGAGGTCGGGGTGGAAGGTGTTGGTGAAGTGGATGAACTGTTCAACTTCCTCGTGGGAGCACGAGGCGGCGCCGATACAGTCATCGATGTAGCGGAGGAAAAGGTGGGGGGTGGGGCCAGTGTAGTTGCGGAAGATGGATTGTTCCACATATCCTACGAAGAGGCAGGCATAGCTGGGGCCCATGCGGGGGTGACAAAGGGGGTGACAAAGGTTATCGATGAGGGTAGAGCAGTGGATGTTGCCTACGTGGATTTTACTCAGGATTTTGACAAGGTCCCGCATAGTGGGCTCATCCAAAAGATTAAGATCACCCTGGGGAAACCCACCCAGACATGAGAATGTGCAAACTCCACACAGACAGTCGCCTGAGGCTGGATCTAACGTGGGTCCGTGGTGCTGTGAGTGTCCGCTAGTTGAAGCCCAACTGGACTTCAAACAGGCACTACAACTGGCTTTGTTGTTAGAAAATGGGGCAAGTGGAGCATGAGTCACAGGGTATTCCAATAGAAGTGGTCACCCTCGCCAGGCCGACTGAGGATGGGGAACACCACTTGAGTGAAGGCAATTCACAACCTCACTCAGGACCAGAGGGACTAGAGGTCAGCCCACAGCAACATCCCAAAACATAGAACATAGAACAATACAGCACAGAACAGGCCCTTTGGCCCTCAATGTTGCGCCAACCTGTGAACTATTCTCAGCTCGTCCCCCTACACTAACCCATCATCATCCTTGTGCTTATCCAAGGACTGTTTAAATCTCCCTAATGTGGCTGAGTTAACTACATTGGCAGATAGGGCATTCCATACCCTTACCACTCTCTGCGTAAAGAACCTGCCTCTGATATCTGTCTTAAATTTATCACCCCTTAATTTGTAGTTATACCCCCTCGTACACGCTGATGTCATCATCCTAGGAAAAAGACTTTCACCGTCTACCCAATCTAATCCTCTGATCACCTTGTATGTCTCTATCAAATCCCCTCTTAGCCTTCTTCTTTCCAATGAGAACAGACCTAAGTCTCTCAGCCTTTCCTCATAAGACCATCCCTCCAGACCAGGCAACGTCCTGGTAAATCTCCTCTGCAGCTTTTCCAACACTTCCACATCCTTTAGGAAATATGGGGACCAGAATTGTACATAATATTCCAAGTGTGGCCGCACTAGCGTTTTGTATAGTTGCAGCATGATATTGCGGTTCTGGAACTCAATCCCTATACAAATGAAACCTAACACACCGTATGCCTTCTTGACAGCACTGTCCACCTGGGTGGCAACTTTCAGGGATTTATGCACGTGGACTCCAAGATCCCTCTGCACATCCACACTACCAAGAATCTTTCCATTGACCCAGTACTCTGCCTTCCTGTTATTCTTCCCAAAGTGCATCACCTCACATTTAGCTGCATTGAACTCCATTTGCCACCTCTCAGCCCAATTCTGCAGTTATTCCAAGTCCCCCTGCAACCTATAACATTCTTCCAAACTGTCCACTACTCCACCGACTTTAGTATCGTCTGCAAATTTACTAATTCATCCACCTTTGCCTGCGTCTAAGTCATTTATAAAAATGACAAACAGCAGTGGTCCCAAAACAGATCCTTGTGGCACACCACTAGTAACCGGACTCCAGGCTGAATTTTTTCCATCAACCACCACTTGCTGCCTTCTTTCAGAAAGCCAGTTTCTAATCCAAACTGCTAAATCGCCCTCAATTCCATGCCTCTGCATTTTCTCCAACAACCTACCATGTGGAACCTTATCAAAGGCTTTATTGAAGTCCATGCATACCACGCCAACTGCCCTACCTTCATCTACATGCTTGGTCACCTTTTCAAAAAAACTCAATGAAGTTTGTGAGACACGACCTGCCCTTGACAAAATCATGTTGACTATCTGAAATCAAATTGTTGCTTGCTAGATAATTATAAATCTTGTCTCTTTTAATCCTTTCCAAAACCTTTCATATGACAGAAGTAATGCTCAGTGGTCTATAATTACCTGGGTCATCTCTACTGCCCTTCTTGAACCATGGCACATTTTCAATCCTCCAGTCCTCTGACACCAAACCTGTAGACAATGATGACTCAAATATCAAAACCAAAGGCTCTGCTATCTCCTCCCAACTTCCCAAAGAATACTCAGATAAATCCTATCCAGCCCAGGGGACTTGTCTACTTTCAGTCCTTCTAGAATTGATAACATCTGTTTGTAACTAACCTCGATCCTTTCCAATCTAAAATCTCATACCTCATTCTTCTCCTCTACAATATTCTCCTTTTTCCTGAATGAAAACTGATGAGCAACGTTCATTTAGCACCTCTCCAATCTCCACAGGGTCCACACTCAACTTCCCACTTCTGTCTTTGACTGGCCCTATTTCTACCCTAATCATCCTTTTATTCCTCACATACCTATAGAAAGCTTTAGGGTTCTCCTTTATTCTATTTGCTAAAGACTTCTTATGTCCTCTCTTTGTTCTTCTTAACTCTCATTAAATCCTTCCTAGCTGATCTGTAACTCTCCATTGCCTCATCTGAACCATCTCGTCTCAATATCACATTCGCTTCCCTTTTCCGCTTAACAAGAGATACAATTTCTTTGGTAAACCATGATTCCCTTACCTTATCACTTCCTCCCTGCCTCCCAGGGACATACCTATCACGGACACGCAATATCTGTTCCTTAAACCAGCTCCACATTTCCATTGTCCCCATTCCCTGCATTTTGCTACCCCATTCTATACATCCTAATTCTTACCTAATCGCATTATAATTGCTCTTGCCCCATTGATAACTCTTGCCCTTTGGCATGTACCTATCCCTTTCCATCGCTAAACTAAATGTAACTGAATTATGGTCACTCTCTCCAAAGTGCTCATCTACAACTAAATCAAACACCTGGCCTGGTTCATTACCAAGCACCAGATCCAGTGTGGCCTCCCCTCTTGTCAGTCCTTCGACATACTGTGTCAGGAAACCCTCCTGTACACATTGGAGAAAAACTGATCCATCCGACATACTAGAGTTATAGCATCTCCAGTCAATGTTGGGGAAGTTAAAGTCCCCTATAATGATCACCCTGTTCCTTTCACTCCTACCCAGAATAATTTTGCTAATCCTCTATTCCACCTCCCTGGAACTCTGCGGAGGCCTATAAAAATCTCCCAGCAGTATGACCTCTCCTCTCCTGTTTCTAACCTCAGCCTACACTACCTCAGTAGACGAGTCCTCATCAAAAGTTCTCTCAGCCAGTGTTATACTGTCCTTAACTAACAAGGCCATGCCTCCCCCTCTTTTACCGCCTTGCTTGTTCAGAATGAAAGATCTAAACCCTGGAACCTGCAACATCCATTCCTCACCCTGCTCTATCCATGTCTCCGAAATGGCCACAACATCTAAGTCACAGGTATCTAACCATGCTGCAAGCTCACCTACCTTATTTCGGATACTTCTGGCGTTGAAGTAGACACACTTCCAACCACTTCGCTGTCTGCCAGCACATTGCTGTGACCCTGAAATCCTGTCCCTGTCCTTCCTACTCTCATCCTCCTGTGCACTACAGCTACACTTCTGCTGAGCTAGTTTAAACCTACCGAATAGCACCAGTAAATTTCCCACCCAGGATATTAGTACCCCTCTGGTTCAAGTGAAGACCGTCCTGTTTGTGCAAGTCCCACCTTCCCCAGAATGAGCCCCAATTATCCAAGTACCTGAAACCATCCCTGAAGCCACATATTCAGCTGATATCTCTCCCTATTCCTTGCCTCACTATCACATGACATGGGTAACAAACCAGAGATAATAACTCTGTTTGTTCTAGCTGTCAGCTTCCACCCTAGCTCCCTGAAATCCTGCCTTACATCCCTATCCCTCTTTCTACCTTTATTGTTGGTATCCAAAAAGGTATACATGTTTTTCAGGGGAATGACCACATGGGATCCCTCCACTGACTGTTTTCGTTCCCCCTTCGAACAGTCACCCAGCTTTCTTCGTGCCTAGGAGTGACTACTTTCCTGTAACTCCTATCTATCACAGCCTCTGCGTCCCGAATGATCCGAAGTTCACCCAGCTCCCTCTCCAGTTCCCTAACACTATCTTGGAGGAACGAGTTGGGTGCACTTCCTGCAGATGTACTTGGATGGGACACGAATGGCGTCCCTCACCTCAAACATCATGTAGGATGGACATTGGTCTCCCTGCACTGCCATCCCTGCTAGTCCCCTTACCACAAAGTAATGCCAAAGCTCAGATAAATACTTCAAATTTTCTGTGCTAGTAAGCCTTTGTAATTTTTTTTACATTCATTTGTGGGATTTGGGCATCGCTGGCTGGCCAGCATTAATAGCCCATCCCTATTTGCCTTTGAGAAGGTGGGGGTGAGCTGCCTTCTTGAATCGCTGCAGTCCACTTGCTGTCGGTTGACCCACAATGCCCTTAGGGAGGGAATTCCAGGAGTTTGAGCCAACGACTGTGAAGGACCGACAGTATATTTCCAAGTCAGGGTGGTGAGTGGCTTGGAGGGGAACTTTCAGGTGCTGGTGTTCCCAAGTACCTGCCACCCTTGTCCTTCAAGATGGAAGTGGTTGTGGCTACTGAGCGCTGATGGTGGAGGGATTGAATATTTGTAGATGTGGTGCCAATAAAATGTTTTGCTTTGTCCTAGATGGTGTCAAGCTTCTTGAGTGATGTTGGGGCTGCAATCATCCAGGGCAAGTGGGGATCATTCCATCACACTCCTGACTTGTGCTTTGTAGATGGTGGATAGACTTTGGGGAGTCAGAAGGTGAGTTACTCACAACAGTATCCCTGGTCTCTGACCTGCTCTTGTAGCCACTGTGTTTATGTGGTGAGTCCAGTTGAGTTTCTGGTCAATGGTAACCCCCAGGGTGTTGGCAGTGGGGGATTCTGTGATGGTAATACCGTTGAATGTCAAGGGACATTGGTTAGAATGTCTCATTAGTGATGTCATTGTCTGGCATGTGTGGCACGAATGTTACTTACTACTTGTCCGCCCAAGCCTGGATATTGACCAGTTCTTGTTGCATTTGAGCACAGACTGCTTCAGTATGTGAGGAGTCATGAATGGTGCTGAACACTGTACAATTGCCGGCGAGCATCCCCACTTCTGACCTTCTGACTGATGGAAGGTCATTGAAGCTTTTGAAGATGGTTGGGACTAGGACACTATACACTGAGGAACTCCTGCAGAGATGTCCTGGAGCTGAGATGACTGAAAACTTTCCAAAACTTTTCCTAGAACAGATGTAAGGCTCACTGGTCTATAATTACCTGACTCGTCTCTACTGCCCTCTTGAACAAGGGCACAAACTTTGCAAGCCTCTAGTTCTCTGGTACGAAACCTGTAGACAATGATGACTCAAAGATCAAGGTAAAAGGCTCCGCTATCTCCTCCTAGCTTCCCACAAAATCCTCTGATAAATCCCATCCAACCCAGGGGACTTATCTACTTTTACACCTTCTAGAACTGATAACATCTCCTCCTTACTAACCTCAATCCTTTCTATTCTAACAGCCTATATCTCAGTCTTCTGCTCTATAATACTCTCCTTTTCCTGAGTGAAAACAGATTGGAGCAGGTTGTTGCTGAGCAAGGCATAGCACTGCTGACACCTTCCATCACTTTATTTTGTTGCTGTCTCCAGTCACATACAGGCAGCAAAGGTGTCTCATAAGACCTAAAACGAGTAAGAGAACTCATAGACCAGATTCCAGGAGAGTTCAAACCCTGGAAAGCCCACCTGCATCTGGTTTGAAACACCCAAATCAGAAACAGCATAGCTGTTTCGGTAATCACTGAACCAGTCTTTGACAAAATTCACTCTGGACTCCAAGGTTTAAATTTGCCCAAGACTTCGGCTAGACTGTGAACCTATACTGGGGAACCTTTACAGATGAAGGGTACAACTTCAGTTCCAGCCTGTTATGAGAAGCAGCTGGATCAGTTACCAGTGATTGTAGTAACAACTCAGGCCCAACCTTGATGGGGCAAAATTGGTTGAGAAAGATTCAACTTGATTGGCTCAACAGATCTTTATTAGAAAATGGCTGCCTGAGTGAAATCCTAATTAAATATCCATATCTAATTAAAGACCTTTTTCCAGAAAGGTCTAGGGAGTATCAAAGGAGTCAAGGCCACTTTACGTGTTGAACAAGAAGCAATTCCATGATTCTGCATTGCACACCCAGTGCCATTTGCCTAATGGGCAAAACTAGAGACAGGAATCAGGAGATTGGAAAGAGAAGGAATCATCAAACCAGTCTGGTTTGTGGAATGGACAGCACCAGTCATATCGATTATGAAGCTTGATGGGCCAGTTCACCTTTGACAAACAGTAAGCAGCTTTTCATGGCTGGATTAATACCCAATCCCACACATAGAGAATTTATACAGAAAGCTGGTGGAGTGGAGAGAAGATTCTTCACAATGCTGGACATGAGCCATGTGTACTTACAATTGCGGTTAGATGAGGATTCCCTGAAGTATGTTACAATTAATACCCATAATAATGTGTACAAATATAGGAGACTGTCATTTGGGATATCATCAGCCTGTGCAATTTATCAGCAGACGATGGAGAACATTTTACCTCAGGTTGCCATTTTATCTGGATGGCATGCTAATATGAAGGAAGACCAATAGGGAGCACTTAGAGAACCTGGACATAGTCCTTAGACCATAAGACCATAAGACATAGGAGTGGAAGTAAGGCCATTCGGCCCATCAAGTCCACTCCGCCATTCAATCATGGCTGATGCGCATTTCAGCTCCACTTACCAGCGTTCTCCCCGTAGCCCTTAATTCCTCGAGACAACAAGAATCTATCAATCTCGGCCTTGAAGACATTTAGCGTCCAGGCTTCCACTGCACTCCGTGGCAATGAATTCCACAGGCCCACCACTCTCTGGCTGAAGAAATGCCTCCGCATTTCTGTTCTGAAATGACCCCCTCTAATTCTAAGGCTGTGTCCACGGGTCCTAGTCTCCTCGTTTAACTGAAACAATTTCCTAGCATCCATCCTTAGATGTTTCTCCCAGGCAAGCCTTAGAAGGGACAAGTGTGTGTTCCAGGCGCCCCAACCGAACTACTTGGCTGCAGAGTCGACAAGACCTGTTACACCCATTGGAAGGTAATGTGAGGGCAATCAACAGTGCCCTGATTCCTACGTCTTTCCTTGGGCTGGTGAATTATTACAGAAAGTTCATACATAACCTGGCCTCCATCCTGGCATTTTTAAATCAACTCAAAAAAAAGGATTAAAATTGGAAATGGTCATGTGGCCAAGCCATAGCCTTCAGGGAAGTGAAGAAACAACTATTATCCTTGAAGGTGCTGGCACATTATGGTCCCAAGCGCGGTCTGGTATTGAGGTGATGTCAGATGCATCCAGGAGTTTGGCTAATGCAGAGCATAAATACACCCAGATAGAGAAGGAGGTTTGGCGATCATATTTGGAGTCAGGAAATTCCACCAATACCTTTATGGATGTAAATTTGTAATAATAACAGGTCATAAACCTGTGCTAGGTCTGCTTAAAGAGGACAAGGAAGTGATGTCCACAGCTTCAGGTCGAACTCAGCAGTGGGCTCCAATACTAATTGCTTATAATTACAAGTTGGAACACCATCTGGGAGGTCAAGTAGCAATTGCAGATGCACTGAACCACCACTGGAACAGTCTTTAATGGTTTTACATTTCCTGAACACACTTCCAGTCATGGCTGACAATAGCAGATTTTGGATGCAGAAAGATCCAGTCCTGGCCAAACTGAAACAGCTGGTGGTGATGGAGGGAACCAAAGGACCATCGCAACCAGCACTGGAACCAAAGGACCATCGCAACCAGCACTGAAACCATTTTGAACCCAGAGAGACCAGATCACCAGAGAGGACAGCATATTATTATGAGAAGCAAGAGTGATTGTCTTGAACACAGGTCACCATCAGAACTCCACTAGGGTCATCCAGGGCTTTCTAAGATAAAGATGTTGGTGAGAAGGTATGTCTGGTGGCCAGGATTAAATGCAGACATAACTGAATTGGTGGGGAAGTGCCCAGAATGCCAATAAGAACAGAAATGACTGCCAGTGGCTCCTCCACATGTGTGGGAATGGCTGGGTAAACCCTGAATTTGGTTACACGTTGACTGTGCTAGTCCTTTCATGGTCCAAAGTTTTTAGTTATTGTGGGCAACCACTCAAAGTGGCACAGAGTTCATTTGTCAAACATGGGACAACGACAGAAAAACTGTGAGTATCTTTTGCAATACACGGACTCCCAGAAGTGTTGGTCGCAGATAATGGGTCATTGTTTACCAACAGAGAATTTGAGTATTTGTTAAAGTTGAATGATATTTCTCATATAAGGACAACTCCATACCACCCATCATCCAATGGTCAAGCAGAAAGAGCAGTCCAAACATTGAAGGCAAGCTTCTATGAAACAGCCAATGACTCCAATCGAACATCAATGGAGAGACAGCCAGCTAACATTTCGAGTCTAGATGACTCTTTCTTAGACCTGACATGAAGTGTGCAGGGGGCAGCATTTATGCTACAGTGGGGTGATAGACAGTTTTTAGGAGTCAGCGATAGCAATCCAAACCAAATCAGCCTCACTATCGCTGGATTCACTACTCAGTGATGTTCAAACATTCCCTGACCCAAAATATTTCACAACTGCTCCTAACCAGATTTTCCAAATCTTGATCTTAGACACCAAGTTTATAACTTAAACAAAAATTAACTAATTATTCTTAAGAGTGTGACTGTAGCAGATCACAAATAAACTACAAGTCAATCTAATTAATATGTATCATCTATACCCAACCGTCCTTGATCATTAGCAGAGGGATTGAATTCAAGAGTCGTGAAGTGATGTTGCAACTGTACAGGACTTTGGTTAGGCCACATTTGGAGTACTGTGTGCAGTTCTGGTCGCCTCACTTTAGGAAAGATGTGGAAGCTTTGGAGAGGGTGCAGAGAAGATTTAACAGGATGTTGCCTGGAATGGAGAATAGGTCGTACGAGGATAGGTTGAGAGTGCTAGGCCTTTCCTCGTTGGAACGGCGAAGGATGAGGGGTGACTTGATAGATGTTTATAAGATGATCAGAGGAATAGATAGACAGTCAGAAACTTTTTCCCCGGGTGCAACAGAGTGTAACAAGGGGACATAAATTTAAGGTGAAGGGTGGAAGGTATAGGGGAGATGTCAGGGGTGGGTTCTTTACCCAGAGAGTGGTGGGGGCATGGAATGCACTGCCTGTGGGAGTGGTAGAGTCAGAATCTTTGGTGACCTTTAAGCGGCAATTGGATAGGTACATGGATGGGTGCTTAAGCAAGAACAAATGTTCGGCACAACATCGTGGGCCGAAGGGTCTGTTCTGTGCTGTATTGTTCTATGTTCTATGTTCTATAAGCCCCCATTCTCACACTGACAGATAGACACAACTAAGGGATAAATTAAAAAGGTAAGTAAAAAAATCATAATTTACCAGTTTGATAACTGTTTCAATAGTGAATACTATGCCTTTATGAAATCCTTCATCCTGATGGGTTGTATGTAGGGCTGGATAATCCCAAAGTCACTAGTCCCTGCAAGCTGCTGCTTCAGCAAGCCCCTGGAGGTTTTTGTTGGACTCTCACAGGCGGCGGCTCTTACAGACGGGGACTCTTTTGTCTGAGCTTTGAATAAGTCGATAACTGGAAAATAATGAGTGGGAGGGGGAATGGGTGTGAAGGGTGGATGGAGGAAGGAGGTGGAGGGGCAGTGTGCGCAAAACCGAAACCTACCCAATCTGGAAATTTAGCCAGTTCCAAGACAAAACTGCCCCCTACCGAAAGCCTAATCAGAGCCGGTTCACTTCGTTTTTATCCCTTTAACATTCTCTATGATTGGCTGGTCACACTCTCTGTGATTGGCTGGTCATCACCACTCCTCCTTTGACCAATTCAACATCCAACCAGCTGCCAGACCGAGCGCAGGCACATCCCGGTGCTGAAACAAATACATGCCCTCCCCTAACCAACATTATCTTTCCAGGCCAGTTCCCAAACACAAACATCTGTCTTTTGTTCTCTCCTTTTTAAAAAAAAACGTGCTGCTCAAAGTTCAATTCTTAACTGCAACTCTCAATTCCCAACCAAAAAGGAGAAAAGTAAAAGCAGTGATGGGTCTCAACAGTGGAACCAGGTGTTTTCCAAGAAATAATTGTTCATAAATGTTTCAAGTCTTTGATTTCTTTTTAAAAAGTAAAACAATTTAGGTATTTTCGCACGCACACAGAGTTACTGGAAAAGCTGAGCAGGTTTGGCAACATCGGTGAAGAGTTAATGTTTCGGGTCCGGTGACCCTTCCTCAGAATAGGTATTTCCACAGTACTACAAACTCAAGTTCACAAAAAATATTAAATATAGAGCCTTCATAACATCGGTTCTACCTTCAGATCCTCATTATAATGTTATTACTATATGATTATACATGTAAAAAAAAGGGGGCAATTGAAGCAAGACCCCAGAGCTAGCTGCCATTCACCAGAGTTAATGGCCCTCCACTATCAAGAGAGAATCATTGGCTCTCACTGTCTCCTCTATGTCTTAGAGAAAGCATCATCGAAATAACAACAGTACCGATGGCACAGCTGGTTAATATTCTTGACAGAAGAATTGATGGAGAAGGCACAGAACATTCTGGAAGGCACGTGACCTTTCTATTGGAACAGCATACTATTAGAAGGTTGCTTTATTCAGGAATAGTTAGTAATTAGATGGGATTTATTCAGTTTGTTAATAGTTTAGTTAATTTGTTCTCTGTTAGATAAATAAATTGTTGCTTGTTGATTTTAAAGTGAATGTCAAGGATTCTTTTATTTAACCACTAGCAGTTTCTTTTACGGATTATGGAGTGAGGTGCTGCTCTGTGTTTGGATTTATTTCTCGGTGGGGGGGGTGGTCAACCTGCACTTTATAACAATGCCAAACATGACTCTGCTAAGCATGAGAGAGAGTTTATTTCAGGGACAAAGTTTAGTGTATGAGCCATGGCAATAGCCCGGCATGGTCGATGCGAGGTCAGGTCAGTGATATATGATGTTCAGGAAGGTGCGATGCTCCTGAACTACCATGTGGACAGTATGAAAGCTACAAATTCACAATTGTTATAGGAGCAAAGTGTGCCTGGCTCCTCAACTGCCTTTTTGATTGTTCCAGAACCCATGGGTTCTCCCTCTGTGTCAAGCATTGAGGATATCTCAGAATCTGTGATGGACTCAGTAGGTGTTGCTGCTTTGACCCCCTATGCTGCCTGAAGAGGAGAATGATTTTTTTCTGAGACACTCCAGGCACAAGAGGCAAGCTACTGTGTGTTACTCACTGTCTGTATCAGAGGCAGAGTTGGAGGAACCTGACCCAGTGCTAAAAGTTACCAGGAGGATCTACAAGAAAAAAATCCTGCCTACATCCTTGGACTCAGAGGGATAGGGATGGATTGATTGTAATGAGGTCAGTCAAGCGGACCTTATAGAATATGAGTTCCCTGATTGGACCTAACTAACTGCCCCAATCAGGGAATCCTGTCTGACAGATAGAAACAGGAGATTCAGAGATTCTGCTCACTCTGAGAGCCAGCTCCGAGGAAGCTGAGACAGTTTCTCCACATGTAAATAAAGTGAGACTTGGTGATGGGATACTGACCTCTGTGGAGTTAATTCATTACAACATTTAAAAGACATTTTGACAGTTACACAGATAGGAAAGGTTTTGAGGGATATGTGTGATGCACAGACAAATGGGACTAGTTCAGTTTAGGAAATCTGGTCAGTGTAGACACATTGGGTTGAAGGGCCTGTTTCCTGGCTCTATGATTTTGTGACTGACGTCAACGAAGGCACTGACCAATGGGATGCCTGAATAGAGAACCCTCAGACAGTCCCACCCAGTGGTGGGCAGGTCATTGCTGAAAACCTGCTCCCATTCACAGGGGACAGCAAATGACCTGAGCTCCTGAATCAATCACTTTGGTATGCTTACTGAGGGGCACAACATCAGACACCAAGAAAACTCCACAAAAGGTTGATGAACCCATCATTCTGAAAATTGGACCAATTCCCCATAATTGACCAGTCACCTGCATCCTCTCCCTCCCCTCCTCTTCTGTCCATTCTCCTCCCTTCTGTTCCTCCTGTTCATGCAGCCCTCTTTTTCCCTGCTCCCACCTTTCCCCTATACTTACCACTCATACATGTCCTCTCCCTTGAACTCTCCACCTTCTTCCCCCTTGTCTCTCCCCTTGTAAACATAAGATCAGGAGATATAGGAACAGAATTAGGCCATTAAGCTCATGGAGTCTGCTCCACCATTCGATCATGGCTGATAAATTTCTCAGTCCCGTTCTCCAGACTTCTCTCTGTAACCCCTCATCCCCTTAGCAATCAAGAACTTACCTATCTCTATCTTAAATGCACTCAGTGATTTGGCCTCCACAGCTGAAGAAATTCCTTCTCATCTCAGTTCTAAAGGGTCGTCCATTCACCCTGAGGCTGTGCCCTCAGGTTCTCGTCTCTCCTACTAGTGTAAACATCTTCTCCATGTCCACCATATCCAGACCTCTCAGTATTCTTTCAGTGTCAATGAGCTCCCCCCCAACCCCCTCATCCTTCTAAACTCTTATCAGGTACAGATCCAGAGTTCTCAATGTTCCTCATATGACAAGCTGTTCATCCCCAGGATCATTCTTATAAACTTTCGCTCGACTTTCTCCAATGCCAGTACATCCTTCCATAGATATGGGGCTCAAAACTGATCACAATATTCCAAATGTGGTCTGACCAGAGCCTTGCACAGCCTCAGCAGTACATCCCTGCTCTTGTCTTCTAGCCCTCTTGAAGTGAATGCTAACATTACATTTGCCTTCCTAACTGTCAGCTGAACCTGCATGGTAACTTTAAGAGAATCCTGAACTAGGACTCCCAAGTCCCTTTGTGATTCAGATTTCTGAAGGCTTTTACCATTTAGAAAATAGTCCACACCTCTTTTCTCTTTAAAAAAATAGTTTTTGTAACTGGACATCATTGGCTGGACCCAGCATTTATTGCCCATTCCTAGTTGTCCTTGAGAAGGTGGGGGTGAGCTACCTTCTTGAACTGTTGCAGACCATCTGCTGTAGATTGACCCACAATTCCCTTAGGGTGGGAATTCCTAGATTTTGACACAGTGACACTGAAGAAATGGCATGTATTTTCAAGTCAAGATGGGGAGTGGCTCAGAGAGGAACGTACAGGGGGTGGTGCTCCCATGTATCTGCTGCCCTTGTCCTTCTAGATGGAAATGGTCATGCATTTGGAAGTTGCTGTATGAGTATCTTTGATGAATTTCAGCAGTGCAACTTGGGAACTTAGGGGAGTTAGTGGTGATATCTTGGGCACAGTCGATATCACAGTCGAGGAGGTGTTGGATGTATTAGAATGTATGAAGATGGATTAAATCTCCTGGTCCTGGCCAGATGTACTGAAGCACAATGCAAGAGACCATAGAAAAAATTGTGGGAGCTCTGGCTGATATTTTTGCATCATCGTAAGCCAGGGGTGAGGTGCCAGAGACTGAAGGAGAGTGAATGTTGTGCCATTATTCAAGAAGGTCTGCAAAGAAAAGCCTGGGGACTATAGACCAGTAAGCCTAACATCTGTGGTAGATAAGCTACTTGAGAAGATTTTGAGGGATAAGATATACATGCATTTGGAAAGGCAGGGTTTAATTAGGAATAGTCAGCATGGCTTTGAGTGTGGGAGATCATGCCTCACAAATTTATTCGAGTTCTTTGACAAAGTGACTAGGAAGGTTTTTTGAGGGCAGGCCAGTAGATGTAGTCAATATGGATTTTAGATCACATAGAATGAAAGGGGAACTGGCAAATTGGTTACAAAATTGGCTTGACGGTAGGAAGCAGAGGGTAATAGTGGAAGGATGCTTCTTGGAATGGAGGTCTGTGACTTGTGCAGTGTCTCAGGGGTCGATGCTGGGCTCATTATTGTTTGTTATCTCTATCAACGATTTTGATGAGAATGTACAAGGCATGATTAGTAAGTTTGCAAATGACATTAAAATAAACGGCATCGTAGACAGTGAGGAAGGTTATCAGAAATTGCAGCAGGACCTTGATCAGCTGGGGAAATGGGCTGAGAAATGACAAATGGAGTTTAATATGGATGAGTGTGAGGTCTTGCATTTTGGAAAGTCAAGTAAAGGTAGGAGTTTCATGTTGAATGGTAGGGCCTTAGGGAGTGTAGTGGGACAGAGGGACCTTGGAGTTCAGGTGCACGGTTCTCTGAAAGTGGAGTCACAGGTAGACAGGCACACTGGCCTTCATCAGTCAGGGCATTGAGTGTAGAAGTTGGGAAGTTATGTTGCAGTTGTACAGGATGTTGGTGAGGCTGCACTTGGAGTATTGTGTTCAGTTTTGGTCACCTTGCTGTAAGAACGATGTTATTAAACTAGAAAGAGTGCAGAAGAAATTTACAAGGCTGTTACCAGGACTCAATGGTCTGAGTTATAGGGAGAGATTGGACAAGCTAGAACATTTTTCTTTAGAGTGTAGGAGACTGAGTCGGGGGTGGGGGAGAATCTGATAGAGGTGTGTAAGATCATGAGAGATATGGATAGAGTGAATGCACTCAGGCTTTTTCCCAGGGTTGGGGAATCGAGGACTAGAGGGCATCAGTTTAAGGTTAGAGAGGAAAGAATGAAAGGGAACCTGAGGGGCAACCTTTTTACATAGAGGCTGGTACGCAAATGGAATGCGCTACTAGCAGAAGTGGTTGAGGTGGGTACATTAATAACATTTAAAAGGCATTTGGACAAATACATAGATAGGAAAGGTTTAGAAGGATATGGACCAAGTGCAGGGAAATGGGCTTAGCGTGGATGGACATTTTGGTCGGCATGGACCGGTTTGGGCCAAATGGCCTGACTCTGTGCTGTAGGACTCTACAACTCTACCTTGTAGATGGTACGCACTGCTGCTACTGAGCATTAACGGTGGGAGAGAGTGGATGCTTGTGGATGTGGTGCCAATCAAGCCAGCTGCATTGTCCTGTATGGTGTCAAGCTTCTTGAGTGTTGTTGCAGCTACACCCATCCAGGCAAGTGGGGTGTATTCCAAATGATGGGCAGGCTTTGAGGAGTCAGGAGGTGATTTACTCACTGCAGTATTCCTAGCCTCTGACCTGCTCTTGTAGCCACTGTGTTCATGTGGTGAGTTCAGTTGAGTTTCTGGTCAATGATAACCCATGTTGATAGTAGGGGATTCAATGATGGTAATACCATTGAATGTCAAGGGGCAGAGGTTAAGTTGTCTCTTATTAGTGATAGTCATAGCCTGGCATTTGTGCGGTGTGAATGTTACTTGCCACTTGTTGGCCCAAGTCTGGATATTGTCCAGATCTTGTTCCATTTGAACATGGACTGCTTCAGTATCTGGGGAGTCGCGACTGGTGCTGAACATTGAACAATCATTGGGGAACATCCCTATTTCTGATCTTACGATAGAGGGAAGGTCATTGATGAAACAGCTGAAGATGGTTGGCACTTAGGGCACTACCCTGCGGAACTCCTGCAGAGATGTCCTGGAGCTGAGATGACTCAGCTCCAACAACCACACCCTCTTTCTATGTGTCAAGTCTGATTGGAGCGTTTGCCCCCGATTCCCATTGATTCCAGTTTTCCTGGGGCTCCTTGATGCCACACTCAGTCAATTGCAGCCTTGATGTCAAGGGCTGTCACTCTCCTCTCCCCTCTGGAATTCAGCTGTTCTGTCCATGTTTTAACCAGGGCTGTAATGAGGTCAGGAGCTGAGTGGCCCTAGCGGAACCCAAACTGGGTGTCACTGAGCAGGTTGTTACTGAGCAGCTGCTGCTTGATAGCACTGTTGATGGAACCTTCCATTAATTACCTATTCTTTGACCTCACACCTTTCCACATTGTATTCCATCTGCCATTTCTTTGTCCACTCTCCCAGCCTGTACAAGTCCTTCTGCAGCCTCCCCCACTTTCTCAATGCTACTTGTCCCTCCGCCTATCTGCAAACTCAGCAATGGTGCTCTCAGTTCCTTTGTTCAGATCATTAATGTATACCACGATTATACCAACACTGACCCTCGTGAAACTCCATGAGACATGGGCTGTCATCCTGAAAAAGACCCCCTTTATCCCGACTCTCTGCTTTCTGCCAGTCAACTAATCCTCTATCCATCCCAGTAACTTGCCCCTAAAACCATGGGCTCTTACCTAATTGAGCAGCCTCCTGTGTGGTACCTTGTCAAAGGCTTTCTGGGAAACCATGCAGCGACTTGATTGAAGTATTTAGAATTAGATTAAGGTTTTATTGTCACATGTACTGAAGTCCATGTGAAAAGTGAACCATTCCCCAGTGTCACTTTAGGTATAAAGGTACAAATTCTTAGGTATAAAATAGAGAATAAAGAAATAAAGTTACAACGTCTAAGATCCTGTATGATCTTGTCCAGCTTATACAGATCCTGTCTGCCCCAGAATCAGTCCCAATGCTCAAGAATCTAAATTTCTTGGTTCTACACCATTTCTCCAATCACACTTTCACCCGACCTATTCCTCTTCTCCCAATCTCATTCACACGTAGCTCTGAGAGTAATCCTGAAATTACTATCTCTGAGGTCCTGCTTTCTAATTTACATCCTAGCTCCCAAAATTCTGGATTGCAGGAGCACTTGCTCTCGTTACTGCTGTTGGTGCTATAGCCATGGACCACAATCTCTGGCTGCTCCCCTTCCATTTATCGTTGCTGAAATCATTATGACAGGAAGAACCTTTCCTTGCCTTGATGGAGGTTTACAGGGTGGTGGAATCTGTCTGTCAAGGTGGGAAAAGCAGAAACCCTCAGAATACTGAAAAAGGTATTTGGATGCCAAGACACATAAAGCAATGGGCCAAGTGCTGGGAAATGGGATTAGAATCGCTTGGTGGTTCTTTTTGACTGACACAGACTCGATGGGCCAAAGGGCCTTTTCTGTGCTGTTGCTGTGTATAATAGACAATGTGTTTAATGTCCTTCAGGTATTGCCACCCTTACCTGATCTGGCCTACATATGACTGCAGACCCACAGCAATGTGGTCAACTCTCACCTGCCCTCTGGGGGTAATTAAATAATTGAATAATTAAAAAGAATAAGGGTTCTGTGGACAGTTTTACGATTGAGCCTGCAATACCCTGATCATCCACAGCATGGCAGCAGCCTCACACCTCTGTTCATGCTTGAGTAAGCCAGCACTCAGTGGAGACTGTAAAACAAATGACTCGATTCTGACTGGGCTCTCTCCCTGCAGGGCTGTGTGTGCCTAGAGCAGTCACCTGACCACATCCTTTCACTTGATCCAACATTCTGAAACGTGCTGCAGTAAAGGAATGTGAGAGCTTGCTGAACAACATTGTAGTTGTGGTTCTGAGGATCTGTTTCGGGAGGCTCAGAAAAATATTTTCCAACTGCAGCTTCATGAGGAACATTTGGGATCTGCCTCAACTTTACCCTCGGCACTAGAGATCCCTCAACCTCAGATTTCAGCCTCCCTCTTAGTTACTTGAACTTGTGGATGGTTTATATCTGATCCAACACGGGGAGTGGGCTCATTTCATACACCAAGTGAGTCCAGTGACTGACCCGAGGCCATAGAGTGACACTGACCAGAGACAGCTGTTGTATTGAAATTAGCTAGAAAACTTTGATAAAATCTGCACATTCTGAAACATCTCCTTATACCTGGTCTTATTTTAGGGGTGAAGAAGTTAATGGAAGCTCTTCCTTTTGCTGAATTTTACCTGAGACTTGCCCTTGCCCCACAGTACATCACAAGCGTGTCACTTACACTCTTTGTGAGATACAACAGCAACCCAAGCAGACTGTCATTGTCTAGTTTTGTAGCTGTTCTATGTGTTCCTTCCATGTGGTACGATATACTGTGATGTCATCCAAGTAAACAGCACAATCAGAGACTTCAGTTCACTCTCTGTCCTTTCATTAATCATTGAAATATGGATGGGGTATTCTTAAACCAAAATGGTATAGCAAGGCATCAGGAAAATCCACGGGGTGTGACAAAAGTTGAAATTTTCTTAACTCTTGTTGCCAGTGGAACTTGCCAATGTTCTTTTTAACACATCCGTTTAAGATTAGAATAATCCACTACAAAGCCTAAAATGCAACCTTCTCATCTGTGAATAGGGTTTCAATGTCTGTTTGTGACTTACCTATTGCCTACACAGAATCTCTTTGAACTGTCTCGTTTAGGAACAATTACTACAGGAGAACATAGAACAGTATAGCACAGACACAGGTCCTTCAGCCCTCCATGTCTGTGTTAACCATGATGCCATTCTAAACTAATGCTATCTGTCCACACATGGTCTGTATCCCTCTATTCTTGGCCCGTTTATGTATCTGTCTAAATGTCTCATTAAACATTGCTGTCATATCTGCATGTACCATCTCCCCTGGCAGTGTGTTCCAGGTACTTACCACCCTCTGTTAATGAATTTCCCTTGCACATCTCCTTTAAACTTTACCTCTCTCACCTGAAACCTTAAAGGGGTGGCTTAGTGGTTAGCACTGCTGCCTCTCAGTGCCAGGGATTAGGTTTGATTTCAGCCTCAGGCGACTGTCTGTGTGGAGTTTGCATAGGTCTCCCCCCACAGTCCAAAGATGTGCAGTTTGGGTGGATTGGTCATGCTAAATTGCCCATAGTATCTGGGGACGTGCAGGCTAAGTGGATAGGCCATGGAAAATGCAGGGTTACAAGGATAGTGTAAAGGGTGGGTCTGGGTGAGATGCTCTTCAAGGGGCTGGTGTGGTCTTGATGGACTGAATGGCCTCCTTCCACACTGTAGGGATTCTTTGCCCCCTAGTATTTGACATTTTCATTCTGGGAAAAAATACCCCTACTATCCCTTCTATCCATGCCTCTCATAATTATCAAGTTGTCCCTCAGCCTCTAGAAACGCTCTAGAGAATACAAAACTAGAGTTTATTCAATCTCTCCTCATAACCAATACCCTCCTCATAACTAATACCCTCCAATCTGGGCAACAGCCTGGTAATCCTCATCTGCATCTTCTCCAAAGCCTCCAAATTCTTACTATAGTGTGGTGACCAGAACGACACACAATACTCCAAATGTGGTCTTACTAAAGTTCTATACATCTGCAACATGGCTTGCCAACTTTTATACTCAATGCCCCAGCCGATGAAGTGTGGCACTGGAAAAGGTACAGCATGTCAGGCAGACCATAGGTCCTGATGAAGGGTCGTGTCTGAAACATTGGCTCTCCTGCTCCTCGATGCTGCCTGACCTGCTGTGCTTTTCCAGCACTACACTTTATTGACCCTGACTCTCCAGCATCTGCAGTCCTCACTATCTGCCAACTGATGACAGCAACCATCCCAAATCCTTCTTTATCACTTCATCCACTTGTGTTGCTACTTTCAGGGAGCTATGGAATTGCACCCACAAGATCCCTCTGTATATCAATGCTGCCATTTACTGTAAACTTTCCTCTTGAATTTGACCTTCCAAAATGCATCACCTCATATTTGTCTTAATTAAGCTCCATCTGCTATTTCTCTACCCAACTTTCCAACTGATCTATAACCTGCTGTATCCTTTGGCAACCTTCCTCACTATCCACGACTCCAACAGTTTCTATATCACCTGCAACCTTATTAATCAAACCACCTATATTTTCATCCAATCACTTTTGCATATTACAATCAACGGAGGTCCCAGGACTAATCCTTGTGGAACACCACTGGTCACAGACTTCTAATCAGAAAAACACCCCTCTATAATACCCTGTGTCTTCTATGACCAAGCCAATTTTGTATCCAACTTGCCTATTCACCGTGAATTCTGTGCAGTTTCATCTCTTGGGACAGCTGAACCCTAATCCTATCCCTAACCTTGCCAAATGCTTTAATAAAGTCCATGTAGACAACATCCTCTGCCCTGCCCTCATCTTTGTAACTTCTTCAAAAAACTCCATCCAATTTTTGAGACAAGGCCTTCCCTGCAAAAACCTATGCTGACTATCCCAAATAAGTCCATTCTTCTCCAAATGCAAGTAAATGCTGTTTCTAAGAATCTTTGCCAATAATTTTCCTACCACTAACATAAGGCTCACCAGCTGACAATTTCCTGGATCATCCCTGTCTCTCTTAAACAAAGGAACAACACTGACTATTCTCCAGGATTCTGGGACCTCACCTGTGACTAAAGAGGATACAACAATCTCTGTCAAGGCCCCAGCAACACCACCACCACCACGGCCTCTCTCAATATCCTGGAATAGATCCCATCAGGCTCTGGGGACTTTTCTACCTTAATGTTTTTCAAGATACCCAACATAATTTCCTCCTTAATTGACTCTATGACATGTGTGGAATATGAACACATCTCTCCCTAATATTACCATCATCCGTGTCTGTCTCCTTGGTGAATGCTGATGTAAAGTATTCTTTCAGGACATTACCAACATTCTCTGGCTCTACACATACATTCCCTCCTTTGTTATTGAGCAGACCTAAGCTTTCCTAACCTTCTTGCTCCTAACATACATACAAAATGCCTTGGGATTCTCCTTAATCCTACTTGCCAAGGGCATTTTGTGGTCCCTGCTGACTACCCTAATTTCATTTTATTTCCTGCTTCCTTCCAATTCCTCATGCCCTGTATAATTTCAGTTTCCTAAACCTTACATATGCTTCCTCTTTTCTTTTCTTATCTCTTGTCATCCAGGATTCCTGAACCTTGCTATCCTTATCTCTCATCCTCACTGGTCCTGAACTCTGATCAATTGGCCTTTAAAAGACTCCCACATGTGGATGTATCCTCAGACAGCTGCCCCAGTCTAATTTCTCCAGTTTAGGCCCAATACACTAATACTGTTGGAATTAGCCTTCTCCAAATTTAGCACGTTCACCCAAGGACCAACCTTATCCTCAGGAGAAAGTGAGGACTGCAGATGCTGGGGATCAGAGCTTAAAAATGTGTTGCTGGAAAAGCGCAGCAGGTCAGGCAGTATCAAAGGAGAAGGAGAATCAACGTTTTGGGCATAAAGCCCTTCTTCAGGAATGTGCCAAGCAGGCTAAGATAAAGGGTAGAGAGGAGGGAAGTTTGGGTGAAGATTTGTAGCTCGGGTGCTCGTTGTTGTGGTTCTGTTCGCCGAGCTGGAAATTTTTGTTGCAAACGTTTCGTCCCCTGTCTAGGTGACATCCTTAGTGCTTGGGAGCCTCCTGTGAAGCGCTTCTGTGATGTTTCCTCCGGCATTTATAGTGGCCTGTCCCTGCCGCTTCCGGTTGTCAGTTTCAGCTGTCCGCTGTAGTGGCCGGTATATTGGGTCCACGTCGATGTGTTTGTTGATGGAGTTTGTGGATGAGTGCCATGCCTCTAGGAATTCCCTGGCTGTTCTTTGTTTTCTGGAGAATACAGATTTCTCCAGTTTCCTCATTTCCCCTCCCCCCACCTTTTCTCAGTCCCAACCCTCAGACTCAGCACCGCCTTCTTGACCTGCAATCTTCTTCCCGACCTCTCCACTCCCACCCCCATTCCAGCCTATCACCCTCACCTTAACCTCCTTCCACCTATCGCATTTCCAACACCCCTCCCCCAAGTCCCTCCTCCCTACCTTTTCTTAGCCTGCTTGGCACACCCTCCTCATTCCTGAAGAGGGGCTTATGCCCGAAACGTCGATTCTCCTGCTCCTTGGATGCTGCCTGACCTGCTGCGCTTTTCCACCAACCTTATCCTTATCTATTATTATCTTAAATCTGACAGAATTATAATCATTGTTACTAAAATGCTCTCCCATTGAAACTTTGATAACCTGGCCAATCTCATTCCCCAACACAAGGTCTAATGTAATTTCCCCACCTCTTTCCATCCCTCTATCAGACTCTAAACTCATCTGCCTTATCCATTATACTTTTTGCATTTAAATAAAATGCTTCAGACCATTAGTCCCACTGTTCATTAACCTGGCCCTGTCTGTTCTACCTACTAGACTTTCTTGTTTTAACCCCTCTCTTCTCCTCAAACACCCCACATGCTGATCTCCGGCTCGGGTTCTTGCTCCCCCCAGTCACACTAGTTAAACCCTCCTGAGTTGCACTAGCAAACCTTCCTGCCAGGATATTGGTGTCTGTCCAGTTTATGTGCAACCCGTCTTTCTTGTACAGGTCCCATTTAAAGACATCCCAATGATCCATGTATCTGAAGCCCTCCCCCGAGACCAACTCTTTAGCTACATACTGGAGTATTGTCCTATTCCTAACTTCACTGGCATGTGGCACATAAAGCAATCCTGAGATTAGGGGTCTTGCTTTTTAACTTCCTACCTAACTCCTTGAACTCCCTTTACAGGATCTGCACTCTACGCCTGCCTATGTCATTAGCACGAATATGCACCACCACCTCTGGCTGCTCACTCTTGCCCTTCAGAATAGCCTGTGCCCACTCAGACATCCTTGATCCTAACACCAGGGAGGCTTTGCACCATCCTGGAGTCTTGCTTGTGGCCCAGAGAAATGCCTATCTCAGCCCTTGACAATTTCCCTTGTCCTTTCACTAATTACTTAACATAGAACATAGAACATAGAACATAGAACATAGAACAATACAGCACAGAACAGGCCCTTCGGCCCACGATGTTGTGCCGAACTTCTAACCTAGATTAAGTACCCATCCATGTACCTATCCAAATGCCGCTTAAAGGTCGCCAATGATTCCGACTCTACCACTCCCACGGGCAGCGCATTCCATGCCCCCACCACTCTCTGGGTAAAGAACCCACCCCTGACATCTCCCCTATACCTTCCACCCTTCACCTTACTTGTTTGCACTTTGACCCTCCCAGCCATAAAACAGAACGAGTTGTGGCGCCACTTGGAGCAGCTGCTACATCCTCCTGAAAGGCCAACCCTCCCACAAAATCCAAAACAGTAACTTGCTGTTATCGCCACAGGGGACTCCCCTACTGCCTGCTCACACTTACTTGTCTTCCTGGTGGTCACCAAGCTCTTGTCTGTCTGTGTGGCCCTTCCTGGTGAGGTGACTAACTTGTTAAATGTATCATCCGCGAGAGTCTCAGCCTCACAGATGCTCCAGAGTTAGTCCATCGCAGTGAATCAGAAGTGTAACTGAACACACTACCTGCATACATAATCACCATGGAAACTGGCAGTGCCCCTGAGTTCCAACAGGTTGCAAGAGGAGCATTCCATGGGGCAGGTTCCTCTGCCATTTTGAATTCCAATTGTTCTGACTTAGCTCAATCAATTGATTCTCCAACAGGGATTGAATTTCCTTAGTTACTTAAGTCCATTTCTCTGAGTTTAATTGATATGGGTTTGATTTTATTGGGTCTGACTTACCAACATCCATAGCATCTTCAGTAAAAGAAATGTGGACAACATGAGAGCAGAAGGAGGCCATTCAGCCCCTTGAGCCTGTTCTGCCATTTGATGTGATCATGGCTAATTTCATCTTGGACTTTACTTTCCCACCAATCTCTCTCACCCTTGAACCTATTACTAATTAAAAACCAATCTATACCCTCAAATTTACTCAATGTCCCAGCATTTGCCATGCTCTGCTCACCAGTAACCAGCTCACCAGTAACCTGCTCACCAGTAACCAGCTCACCAATAACCTACTTACCAGTAACCTGCTCACCAATAACCTGCTCACCAGTAACCTGCTCACCTGTAACCTGCTTACCAGTAACCTGCTCACCAATAACCTGCTCACCCGTAACCTGCTCACCAGTAACTGCTCACCAATAACCTGCTCACCAGTAACTGCTCACCAAAAACCTGCTCACCCATAACCTGCTCATCTGTAACCAGCTCACCAGTAACTGCTCACCAATAACCTGCTCACCAGTAACCTGCTCACCCATAACCTGCTCACCCTTAACCTGCTCACTAGTATCTGCTCACCCATAACCTGCTCACCAATAACCTGCTCATCAGTAACCTGCTCACCAGTAATCTGCTCACCAATAATGCTCACCCATAACCTGCTCACCAGTAATTGCTCACCAGTAACCTGCTCACCCATAACCTGCTCATCCATAACCTGCTCACCAGTAACCTGCTCTCCAGTAATCTGCTCATCCATAACTTGCTCATCCATAACCTGCTCACCAGTAACTGCTCACCCATAACCTGTTCACCAGTAACTGCTCACCAATAACCTGCTCACCAGTAACCTGCTCACTAGTAACTGCTCACCAATAACCTGCTCACCAGTAATCTGCTCACCAATAATGCTCACCCATAACCTGCTCACCAGTAACCTGCTTACCAATCACCTGCTCACCAGTAACCTGCTCAACAGTAATTGCTCACCCATAACCTGCTCACCCATAACCTGCTCACCAGTAACTGCTCACCAATAACCTGTTCACCAGTAACCTGCTCACCAGTAACCTGCTCACCAGTAACTGCTCAACAGTAATTGCTCACCCATAACCTGCTCATCCATAACCTGCTTACCAGTAACTGCTTACTAGTAACTGCTCACCCATAACCTGCTCACCAATAACCTGCTCACCAGTAATTGCTCACCCATAACCTGTTCACCAGTAACTGCTCACCAATAACCTGTTCACCAGTAGTCTGCTCACCAATAACCTGCTCACCAGTAACCTTTTCACACGTAACCTGCTCACCAGTAACTGCTCACCAGTAACTGCTCACCCATAACCTGTTCATGACCCTTTGAGAGAAGAAATTTCTCCTCATCTCTGTTTTAAATCTGCTGCCCCTTACCCTAAAACTATGACCTCTTCCTAGATTGCCTCACATGGGAAACATCCTCTCTATGTTTACTTCTTCAGTCCCCTTTAGTCTCATATAGACCTCAACTAGGTCACCCCTCATTCTGCTAAACTTCTGCAAGTACTGGCCTGAACTACTCAATCCCTTTGCAATAAAAAATGGATGCCCCCAAGTGAATCTTTGTGAAGTTCTTGCTCGCTCCTGAGCGATGTCACTGCATCTTCCTGTTGACTTTGCGCCAGATACAGAAATATGTCTAATTGTAAAGGTAACTGGACCAAACCATCATGTCCTGCTTTGAATGTTCTGGTTGTTGAATATTCAATTGATAAGGATGGCATATTTTACAAAACTGCACCATATCTTTATTTAATTTTGGCCGGGAAAATACCTGATTATGGACTCCGGAGTTTTCCAAATCCATATGTGTCCTGCTATGGGAATCTCCTGATCCATCACTGTGCGCCAAGAGCCAACACACAGGTTACACTGCCCCTGATGTGCAGAACTCGCACTCCCTCCATCATCAGAACACCCTTCCTCAGATAAGGCAACCCAGATTGCACACAGTACTTCAGGTGTGGTCTCACAAGGCCGTGTACAATTGCAGCAAGACAGCCCTACCCTGTACTCAAATCCTCTTGCTATGGAGGCCAGCACACCACTTGCCTTCACACAGCTGCTGTACCTAGTACTTTCCTGTTTTTGCACCAAAGGTGGATAATCTCACATTTATCGATATATACTGTGTCACCCATGCATATGTCCATTCACTCAGCCTGAAGCATCTCTGCATCCTTCTCACAGCTCACCCTCCCGCCCAGCTTTGTGTCATCTGCAAACCTGGAGTTATTGCATTTAGTTCTCTCATCTCAATCATTAATATATGTTGTGACTAGGTGGGTCCAAGCACTGATCCCTGTGATACCCCACTAGTCATGGCTGCCATTCAGTAAAAGACCGGTTTATTCCTGTTCCTGTTTCCTGTCTGCTGTGCTCAGTTGAAGCCAGTGTTGTGCCACAATGCCATGTGCTGTCAATGTGTGCAATCACCTTTTGCGTGGGGCTTTATTAAAAGACATCTGAAATCCAAGTAAACCACATCCCCTGGTTCACCCTCAATCATTCTATTAGTTAAATCCTCAGAAATTTCAGGAGGTGTGGGAAACATGATTTCTCTTTCATTATGTTCCAAAGAAGATTCTTACTGGAACGGGACTGTTAGCTCTGTTTCTCGCTGCCCACAGATGCTGCCAACCTGCTGACTTCAGTATTCCGTTTTCACTTCAAATCCTCAGCATCTGCAGTATATCATTGTTACTCCCTTGCAGAAACCCACCTTGTCTCTGTCTGACCCCCTCAGTATTTTCCTGTTATCACATCCTTTCCAGAGGGAGGCACACCCTGAGTAAGGATATGGCTTTGGGGAAATTGGAGACAGTGTGGTCATTTGGTGCAGAGGGGAAGAGGTGCTTTTTGCTTTTTTTGGCTTATAGTTTGTCAGTTTTTTTTAAACAGGATAAACTGAAGCCCAGGTTCAGGGTCCGACACAGAATGGTAATATCACAGGTAAACTGCAGGTTCACTGGTTGGTGATAATTATTCATGTGTCCATCTGTTACACTCAGATTGAAGGCAAATATGGGAAATAATTGCAGATTACAGACCAAATGATCAGTGTGATTTTTAAAAAAGTCAAATTAAGAGCTAAGTAATTAAAATGGAGATGCAAGGCCAGGTAATGTGTTGTTCCCACATGATGTAGGAGCTGAAGGACAACACTTGGCTCATTGTGTTGATTGCTTGAGGAACTCTGACTCAGAATTGATGAACTGGAGTCTGAGCTCAGAATATTGTGACATATCAGGGAGGTGAGAGATACCTGGACATTGTGTTTCAGGAGGCAGTCACATCCCTGAGATTAACTACCTCAAATTTGGTCACTGGTAAGGGACAGGAGGGAGTGACTATGAGAGAGGTAATGCTGTAGGAGTCATAGCCCTTGAACTTGTGTAACAGGTTTGATATTCTCACTCCCCATGGGAATGAACGTGGGGGCTGTAGGAACGATGAGGAAGCTGACCATAGCAACATGGTACAGGAAGCCATTCAAGAGGTGGGAGAAAAGGGAAATGGGATTGTAATCAAAGATGACAGAGTCAGGGGAATAAACAGTGTTCTCTGTGACCAGGATCAGGAGTCCCGCACGGTGCCTGGATTCAGGATATCTCACTGGGCTGCAAATGAACTTGGAGTGGTCTATATAGATACCAATGAAATCAGCAGAAAGAGGAAAGTGAATCTACTGAGGAAATATGAGCAGCTACAGACTAAATAATAAAGTAAAACCAAAATGTTAATAATCTCTGGATTGCTACCTGAGCCATGCGCAAATTATCGTAGGCTCAACAAGATTAAAGAGGTAAACACGTGGCTCAAAGATTGATGTGGAAGAAAGGGGTTTGAATTCATGGGACATTGGAACTGGGACTGGGGAAGGATGGAGCTGTTCCAATGGGACGGGCTCCACCTGAATCATTCTGGGACCAGAATCCTGGGGAATTACATCACAGCCTCAGAGTGAAGGGATGACCCTTTAGAACTGAGATGAGGAGAAATTTCTTCAGCCAGAGGGTGGGAACTGTATGGAACTCATTGCTGCAGAAGGCTGTGGAGGCCAAGTATTTGAGTGTCTTTAAGATGGAGATAGATATGTTCTTGACTGGCAAAGGGGTCAAGGACAACAAGGGGAAGGCAAGAAAATGGGGTTGAGAAACATATCAGGCATGGCCGAATGGTAGAACAACTCGATGGGCCGAATGGCCTAATTAGAGTCATAGAGTCCTACAGCACAGAGACAGTCCTTTGGTCCAAACTGGTCCATGCCAACTAAAATGTCCATCCACACTAACCCTAATCTGTGCTAATTCTGCTCTTATATCTTATGAACTTATGATCTTATTAGACAGCATGTTCCCTCTCATTAATGTTGCACCAGTATTCTCTCTCCTTTTTTTAAAATCATGGGGGTTATATTTGTCACCCTCCAATCTGCTGGGACTGATCCAGAATCTAGAGAGATTTGGAAGGTGACATCCAACACATCCATTGTTTCCAGGTTCATATCCTTCTATCCCCTGGGAGGTAGATTATTAGGACACGGAGAAATTACTAGCTTTCACTCTCTTTAATTTCTCCAGCACTATATTTTTTCATGAAGACTGATTTCCTTCAGTTCCTTCTTCTTTGCTTTCCTAGCATTCCTGGGAAGTCGTTTGTGTCATTTTCTGTGAAAACAGAATTAAAATAATTATTTCATTCTATGCAATTTCTTTGTGCTCCAATAGGACAGCACGGTGGCTCAGTGGTTAGCACTGCTACCTCACAGTGCCAGGTACCCGGGTTTAATTCCAGTCCCAGGTGATGGTCTGTTTGGTGTACATTTTCCTTGTGTCTGTGTGAGTTTACTCCCACAGTCCAAAGATGTGCAGCTGAGGTGGATTGGCCATGGTGGGGTCCAGTGAAGAGCAAACTAGGTGTGTTAGCCATGGGAACTGTGGGACAATGGGGTTGAGGAGTTTGGGTGGGAGGCTGTTTGGAGAGTCAGCATGGAAGAATGGTCTGCTTCCATGTTGTAGGGATTCTGCGAGTATCTATTGTCTTGCTTCAGACTGTAAAGTTGATTGAGTTTGTTTGAAGTAACAAAGAGGATTGATGAGGGCAGTGCGTTGGATGTGATCTATATGGACTTCAGTAAGGTGTTCGACAAAGTTCCCCATGGGAGACTGATTAGCAAGTTAGATCTGATGAAATACAGGGAGAACTAGCCATTTGGATACAGAGCTGGCTCAAAGGTAGAAGACAGAGGGTGGTGGTGGAGGGTTGTTGTTCAGACTGGAGGCCTGTGACCAGTGGAGTGCCACAAGGATCGGTGCTGGGTCCACTACTTTTCATTATTTATATAAATGATTTGGATGTGAGCATAAGAGGTATAGTTAGTAAGTTTGCTGATGACACCAAACTTGGAGGTGTAGTGGACAGTAAAGAAGGTTACCTCAGAATACAATGGGATTTTTATCAGACGGACCAATGGGCTGAGATGTGGCAGATGGAGTTTAATTTAGATAAGTCCGAGGTGCTGCATTTTGGGAAAGCAAATCTTAACAGGACTTATACACTTAATGGTAAGGTCCTAGGGAGTGTTACTGAACAAAGAGACCTTGGAGTGCAGGTTCATAGCTCCTTGAGAGTGGAGTCGCAGGTAGATAGGATAGTGAAGAAGGCGTTTGGTATGCTTTCCTTTATTGGTCCGAGTATTGAGTACAGGAGTTGGGAGGTCATATTGCGGCTGTACAGGACTGGTTAGGCCACTGTTGGAATATTGCATGCAATTCTGGTCTCCTTCCTATTGGAAAAATGTGAAACTTGAAAGGGTTCAGAAAAGATCTACAAGGATGTTGCCAGGGTTGGAGGATTTGAACTATAGGGAGAGGCTGAACAGGCTGGGGCTGTTTTCCCTGGAGTGTCGAAGGCTGAGGGGTGACCTTATAGAGGTTTACAAAATTATGAGGGGCATGGATAGGATAAATAGACAAAGTCTTCTCCCTGGGGTTGGGGAGTCCAGAACTAGAGGGCATAGGTTTAGGGTGAGAGGGGAAAGATATAAAAGAGACCTAAGGGGCAACGTTTTCACACAGAGGGTGGTACATGTATAGAATGAGCTGCCAAAGGAAGTGGTGGAGGCTGGTACAATTACAACATTTAAGAGGCATTTGGATATGTATATGAATAGGAAGGATTTGGAGGGATATGGCCCAGGTGCTGGCAGGTTGGACTAGATTGGGTTGGGATATCTGGTTGGCATGGACAGGTTGGACCAAAGGGTCTGTTTCCATGCTGTACATCTCTATGTCTCTTTGACTCTGAATGCTGCCAGACCTGCTGAGCTTTTCCATCAACTTCTGTTTTTGTTTCTGATTTACAGCATCCGTAGTTCATTTGGTTTTTATAGACATTAACTACTTTTGCTGGTGATGTTCTGCTGTGTATCTGCATGCACCTGTTCCTTTGATTCCTTCAATTCCCTGCTCATTGTTAAGCCATTCAAAATAGTTATCGAGTGAAACTTGGATATCTTATTTGTTAATCATTTATTTTATTTCCGTTTAGGACACTGGTTTTGGATTCGACGATTTCACTTTCTATGCTAATGAATTCTATCATGTTATGATAGAAAGACCGCCTCACATGAAGATTATTAATTAGTCCCTTTTCAATGTAAGAAAATCAAATCTTGGATAGTCTGTCTGGAGTTAATTGCCTAATCAAAATGAAATGAGACTCTTACACTCCAGTCAATCGTTCACATCAGCACAATGTACTTAAAATATTCTCATTCACTCATAACGTGTGGGCATAACTGACTGGCCAGCATTTATTGCCCATCACTCGTTCCCCTTGAGAGAACAAAGAACAAAGAACAGAAGAGAAGTGCTGTACAGGAACAGGCCCTTCGGCCGTCTAGGCCTGTGCTGATCATCTTACCTCAACTAAACTAAAAAACAAACCTTCTGCCCTTGTTTGGTCCATATCCCTCTATTCCCTCCCTATTCATATAACCATCCAGATGCCTCTTAAATGTCACCAATGTGCCTGCTTCCATCACATCTTCTGGCAATGTGTTCCAGACTCCTCCCACTCTCTGCATGAAAAACTTCCCTAGCACATCTCCCTTAAACTTTTCCCCTCTCACCTTGAACCTGTGCCCTCTTGTAATTGAAACTCCAATTCTGGGAAAAAAGCCGTTGACTCTCCACCCTGTCAATGCCTCTCATAATTTTGTAGCCATCTGTCAGGTCTCATTTCTCCAGTGAAAACAATCCCAGTCTTTTTAACCTTTCCTTATAGCCAATCTGGTCCTTGAGACAGACAACATCCTGATGAAACTTCTCTGCACTCTCTCCAAAGCTTCCACGTCCTTCTGGTAGTATGGTGACCAAAACGGCACACAATACCCCAAATGCAGCCTAACAAGAATATTATATCACTGCAACATGGTTCGCCAACTCCTGTACTCCATGCCCCAGCAGATGAAGGCAAACAGGTCAGTACAACATCGATGGCCGAAGGGCCTGTACTGCGCTGTAATATTCTATGTTCAATATTCTGTGCCAAGTGCCTTCTTAAACGTCTTGGCCAACTGTGCCGCACTGTCAGAGGGTCAGTGCTGAGGGAGTGCCGCATTGTCGGAGGGTCAGTGCTGAGGGAGTGCCGCACTGTCAGAGGGTCAGTGCTGAGGGAGTGCCGCACTGTCAGAGGGTCAGTGCTGAGGGAGTGCCGCACTGTCAGAGAGTCAGTGCTGAGGGAGCGCCGCACTATCG
Source organism: Chiloscyllium plagiosum (assembly GCF_037043375.1). Classification (NCBI taxonomy): domain Eukaryota; kingdom Metazoa; phylum Chordata; class Chondrichthyes; order Orectolobiformes; family Hemiscylliidae; genus Chiloscyllium; species Chiloscyllium plagiosum. The sequence continues at coordinate 133,434,541 of NW_028270144.1, forward strand.
GAGGGTCAGTGCTGAGGGAGTAGGTACTGTCAGAGGGTCAGTGCTGAGGGAGTGCCGCACTGTCGGAGGGTCAGTGCTGAGGGAGTGCCGCACTGTCGCGGGGTCAGTGCTGAGGGAGCGCCGCACTGTCGCGGGGTCAGTGCTGAGGGAGTGCCGCACTGTCGGAGAGTCAGTGCTGAGGGAGCGACGCACTGTCGGAGGGTCAGTGCTGAGGGAGTGGGTACTGTCAGAGGGTCAGTGCTGAGGGAGTGCCGCACTGTCAGAGAGTCAGTGCTGAGGGAGTGCCGCACTGTCGGAGGGTCAGTGCTGAGGGAGTGGGCACTGTCAGAGGGTCAGTGCTGAGGGAGTGCCGCACTGTCAGAGGGTCAGTGCTGAGGGAGCGCCGCACTGTCGGAGGGTCAGTGCTGAGGGAGTGCCGCAATGTCGCGGGGTCAGTGCTGAGGGAGCGCCGCACTGTCGCGGGGTCAGTGCTGAGGGAGCGCCGCACTGTCAGAGGGTCAGTGCTGAGGGAGCGCCGCACTGTCAGAGGGTCAGTGCTGAGGGAGTGCCGCACTGTCAGAGGGTCAGTGCTGAGGGAGTGCCGCACTGTCAGAGAGTCAGTGCTGATTGAGTGCCGCACTGTCAGAGAGTCAGTGCTGAGGGAGTGGGTACTGTCAGAGGGTCAGTGCTGAGGGAGTGCCGCACTGTCGGAGGGTCAGTGCTGAGGGAGCGCCGCACTGTCGGAGGGTCAGTGCTGAGGGAGTGCCGCACTGTCAGAGAGTCAGTGCTGAGGGAGTGCCGCACTGTCAGAGGGTCAGTGCTGAGGGAGTGCCACACTGTCAGAGGGTCAGTGCTGAGGGAGTGCCGCACTGTCAGAGAGTCAGTGCTGAGGGAGCGCCGCACTGTCGGAGGGTCAGTGCTGAGGGAGTGCCGCACTGTCGCGGGGTCAGTGCTGAGGGAGCGCCGCACTGTCGCGGGGTCAGTGCTGAGGGAGTGCCGCACTGTCGGAGAGTCAGTGCTGAGGGAGTGGGTACTGTCAGAGGGTCAGTGCTGAGGGAGTGCCGCACTGTCGGAGGGTCAGTGCTGAGGGAGCACCGCACTGTCAGAGAGTCAGTGCTGAGGGAGCGCCGCACTGTCGGAGGGTCAGTGCTGAGGGAGTGCCGCACTGTCAGAGAGTCAGTGCTGAGGGAGCGCCGCACTGTCGGAGGGTCAGTGCTGAGGGAGTGCCACACTGTCGGAGGGTCAGTGCTGAGGGAGTGGGTACTGTCAGAGGGTCAGTGCTGAGGGAGTGCCGCACTGTCGGAGGGTCAGTGCTGAGGGAGCGCCGCACTGTCGGAGGGTCAGTGCTGAGGGAGTGCCACACTGTCGGAGGGTCAGTGCTGAGGGAGAGCCGCACTGTCAGAGAGTCAGTGCTGAGGGAGCGCCGCACTGTCAGAGAGTCAGTGCTGAGGGAGTGCCGCACTGTCGCGGGGTCAGTGCTGAGGGAGCGCCGCACTGTCGCGGGGTCAGTGCTGAGGGAGTGCCGTACTGTCAGAGAGTCAGTGCTGAGGGAGCGCCGCACTGTCGGAGGGTCAGTGCTGAGGGAGTGGGTACTGTCAGAGGGTCAGTGCTGAGGGAGTGCCGCACTGTCAGAGTCAGTGCTGAGGGAGCACCGTACTGTCGGAGTGTCAGTGCTGAGGGAGTGGGCACTGTCAGAGGGTCAGTGCTGAGGGAGTGCCGCACTGTCAGAGGGTCAGTGCTGAGGGAGCGCCGCACTGTCGGAGGGTCAGTGCTGAGGGAGTGCCGCACTGTCGCGGGGTCAGTGCTGAGGGAGCGCCGCACTGTCACGGGGTCAGTGCTGAGGGAGCGCCGCACTGTCAGAGGGTCAGTGCTGAGGGAGCACCGCACTGTCGGGGGGGGTCAGTGCTGAGGGAGCGCCACACTGTCGGAGGGTCAGTGCTGAGGGAGTGCCGCACTGTCGGAGGGTCTGTTATGAGGGAGTGCCGCACTGTCAGAGAGTCAGTGCTGAGGGGGAGCCACATTGTTGGTGGGTCAGTGCTGAGGGAGTGCTGCACTATTGGAGGATCAGTGCTGAGGGAGTGCCACACTCTTGGAGAGTCAGTACTGAGGGATTGCTGCATTATCGGAGGGTCAGTGCTAAAAGAGTGCTCCTCTGTTGGAGGGTCAGTGCTGAGGGAGTGCCACACTGTTGGAAGGTCAGTGCTGAGGGAGTGCCGCACTGTTGGAGCGTCAGTGCTGAGGGAGGGCCTCACTGTCGAAGGGTCAGTGCTGAGGGAGGGCCGTACTGTCGGAGGATCAGTGCTGAGGGAGTGGGCACTGTCGGAGGGTCAGTGCTGAGGGAGGGCTGCATTGTCGGAGGGTCAGTGCTGAGGGAGGGCTGCATTGTCGGAGGGTCAGTGCTGAAGGAGTGCCGCACTGTCGGATGGTCAGTACCGAGGGAGTGCCGCACTGTCGGATGGTCAGTACCGAGGGAGTGCCACACTGTTGGAAGGTCAGTACTGAAGAAGTGCTGCACTGTGATGTACTTGTTTTTCAGTTGGTTTCTGAGCTGTGTTCCTGCTTAATTTCTGTGAAAGAATGAATGGTTTTGTCTGGAAGCTAAAGTGGTGCTTGTGGTCAGTATTTCCCCCTCAGCGAACATCATTGTTACAGATCATCAACTCGATTTGATCTTGCTGGGTGTGGGATCTTGCTGTGCACAAATTGGCTGTAAAGTTTGTTGATTGTGACATTTTGAAAAGTCAATGTTTCCTTCTTTAATTGCTGCCTCCTGAGCTGCTGCTGTAATTTGTGCTGAGTTTATGTCTGTGCTGCTCTCTCTGGGACTTTGGGATCACGCTCCTAGTTCTCAGGTGTGTCTCTGCAGCTGTTTCCTGAATATCTCAGGAACTGGCAGATTCCATGTTTAAACGTGGGAGACTTTCCTATCTCCCTGAGGGAAGCAAGTTTGGCTATCAGCCTCCAGCAGCTCCCAAAGCTTTTCAGTCTTTCTGACATTCCCTGCTCACAGTCACTGCTCTCGCTGCTGGAGAATTCTCTCCCTGAGTTGTATAGTTCCACCCAGGACCCACTGTATAGTTCCACCCAGGACCACTGTATAGTTCCACCCAGGACCCACTGTATAGTTCCACCCAGGACCACTGTATAGTTCCACCCAGGACCCATTGTATAGTTCCACCCAGGACCCACTGTGAATGGCTGCAGGAGACACAAGGCAGCTCCATCAGTGCAGACAGACCAATCGGCCCGTCAGTCCGTGCTGTTCATCCCTATCCAGTGAATCCAGCTCCCTCACCCCCATGTATTGACCGGGGTGGGGGGAGGGAGGGAGACTGACAGAGAAAGCTTGAGATGCCAGTCTCTGGAATGTGTGAATTTATATTCCAATAATTCATTAATTAACCTGCGATTATGAAAGAATACCAGCCTGAAATGAGCATGAGGCCATTACTGTTGGTTATAAAATCTCATCTGGTTCACAAGTGTCCTTTCGGGAAGGAAACCTACTGTCCTTCCCCTGTCTGACTTACATGTGACTCCAGACCCACAACCCTCTGACCACACGAAAGGAAAATAAATGAGACGGGATGAATCAGCTGGCATTGACCTGGGCACCAGCAGGAACAGTCCCTCCCTCCTGACCCCCAGGGGGCTACAGCTAAAATCAGGACAGCTGTTTGTGACGATGATTCGGGAAACGATCCTGATCCTTGACCCCCAACACCGGTTTGTCATAAAACTGAAAGGTTTAATTAAACTATTCCAAGCCCCTAACTTTCCTGTTAATGGCTTGATTCTACTGAACCAATGTTTGTTAATCAACCTGTTCAGAAATGTTATTACACACCTTGGGAACAGATGGGTCTTTTAGCTCTGAGATAGGGACAATACCACAGTGCCGTGAGAGCCTTAGGGCTCTGTTTTACTACCAGGCGTGTAATTACACACACCCGAGCGATCTTTCCACCAACAAAATCCCTGTGCATTTTATTTGATTTTTAAAAACCTACTGACCATCACAACCCACTCCCCCGAGCCATGCAGCTGATTGTATGTTTACAAGGACAGCCCAGTGGGCGACACAAACCATCTATGGTGAAGTTTCTGGATGAGTTTAATGATTCAGGGTGATAGATTTAAGACAGATGTCAGAGGCAGGTTCTTTACTCAGCGAGTGGTAAGGGTGTGGAATGCCCTACCTGCTAATGTAGGTAACTCAGCCACATTAGAGAGATTTAAACAGTCCTTCGATAAGCACATGGATGATGATGGGATAGTGTAAGGGGATGAGCTGAGAATAGTTCACAGGTCGGCGCAACATTGAGGGCCGAAGGGCCTGTTCTGCGCTGTGTTGTTCTATGTTCTGTAATATCAATGGGCTGTTACCTCCCCATTTAATTTCTAAAGAGGAGATAATTTGATCAAAGTCACGGTATAATCCTACAATCAAATCCACGGCTGCCTGATGACAAAAAAAGGTAAGAGTTAAGATTGTGCCACACTTTCTTCGGGGAGTTTACTGGAAATCAAGCTCTGTTACTCCTGGGGTCAACACCCCACTTACGGACGTTAAAAAAGTACAAACAATTCCCCAATTTACCGAAGTTTCAGACCCAGGTTAATAGAAAGCGTGGATCAGGTTTCTGTATTTAACAAGAATGATTATTTATTACAAGTTATTAGACTCTAGCTGCAAGTAAACAGTTTTAAACCATCAGTGTATAACACAACTAATTTAAATTCTAACCTTCTTGTAAAGTTCTCCTTACACACACAGACAAGCAGAAACAGAAATAGCATTGACAGAGGGGAAACGACAAAACCAGGTTACTAATCCTTCTCACAATGTCTGTTGAGTTGGTTCTTTTTGGTTTGAAGGTTTCTTCTCAGCTTTCCTTTTCCGAAGCTTCCACAAGTTTGTAAGAGGCAGAGAGTGGCTGGTTTCATTTACAAAGGGACTGACTTATCAGTTAAAATTCACAGTTTACAACAGCTGCTGAAGGAAAGATGAACTGGTCTTCTTCAGGTTTAAATTGGGTTTTAACAAAGACACAACCTCTGAGTTGATGCACATCTGATCACTTCCCTCAGTTTCTTGTTCCCAGCTACAAGCTTCAGTATCCTGAGAAATAATAAGATGGCTATTGGCGGGTAAAACATTTTTGTCATCGATAACTGAACACTAGTCCATGGACCAATCAACTTCTTGTTACTAGCCAGCTCCATCTGTAAACAACTCCTCAGTTCCAGTTTGTCTGAAAATATTTCAATTTCTGCATTTCAGCACGTGTGGAATATTGCGTGCAATCCTGGTCTCCTTCCTATTGGAAAGCTGTTGTGAAACTTGAAAAGGTTCAGAAAAGATTTACAAGGATGTTGCCAGGGTTGGAGGATTTGAGCTACAGGGAGAGGCTGAACAGGCTGGGGCTGTTTTCCCTGGAGCGTCGAAGGCTGAAGGGTGACCTTATAGAGGTTTACAAAATTATGAGGGGCATGGATAGGATAAATAGGCAAAGTCTTTTCCCTGGGGTCGCGAGTCCAGAACAAGAGGGCATAGGTTTAGGGTGAGAGGGGAAAGATATAAAAGAGACCTAAGGGGCAACGTTTTCATGCAGAGGGTGGTACATGTATGGAATGAGCTGCCAGAGGAAGTGGTGGAGGCTGGTACAATTGCAACATTTAAGAGGCATTTGGATGGGTACGTGAATAGGAAGGGTTTGGAGGGATATGGGCCAAATGCTGGCAAGAGGGACGAGATTGGGTTGGGATATCTGGTTGGCATGGATGGGTTGGACCGAAGGGTCTGTTTCTGTGCTGTACATTTGTATGACACTTTGTCCAATGGCTATTAAAACAATGCTTGCCATTAGAGATAGATTACTTACTTTTCAAAACATGCAGCGATTCTTTAAAACATTGCTTTTAAAACAGTTTGTTCTCTTTTCCATCCACAATTTTAAAAAACATAAGAATAAAAAGATACTCTTATTATTCATTCATGGTTTGTGGGCGTCCCATTTAATACCCACCCCTAGTTGCCCCTTGAGAAGGTGGGGGTGAACCGCTTTCTTGAACTGCTGCAGTCCATGTCCTGGAGGTAGACCCACGATGCTCTTAAGGAGGGAATTCCAGGATTTTGACCCAGCGATAGGGAAGGAATGGCGATATATTTCCAAGTCAGGACGGTGTGTGGTTTGGAGGGGAACTTGTAGGGGGTGGTGTTCCCATGTATCTGCTGTTCTTGTCTTTCTAGTTGGAAGTGGCCGTGGGTGTGGAAGGTGTTGTCTGAGAATCTTTGGTGAACTTCTTTAGTGCATCTTGTAGATAGTACACACTGCTGCTACTGAGCATCGGTGGTGTAGGGAGTTGATGTTGGATAATAGTTTCATTCTGTTAATCACACTTTCAGGCTGTGCATTAATGAACAGAAGCATTCGCTGTGCGTAAATAATTTTCCTCATGTTGCTATGCTGCCTTTGTCATATTTACCAACACCTTGGGACAATGGTTTAACTTTCTCCTGGACCAGTGACTGTTTTCAGAAACTCTGGTCTCAGGAGCCTGTCTGTGTGTGCTATAGTGGGAAGGACGGTAGGGCAAGGGGGTGGGGGGGGGGTAGGGAAGAGTGAGCCAGTTCCCACAGCTGAGAAACAGAAATGTGGCAATCGAGTGTAAATTGATGAATGTGTGAAGCTTCCTTTGTCCCTGTCTGGAGGGGTTTCTGTTGAAAGGAATAAAGGCTCCTGTCACGCAGTCTCCTGACGAATGAGGGAATGGGATGTGTCAGTGCTGAGGGACACAGGCTCCAGATGAAAGTGTGATCTCGATGCAGCACACAGTCAGTTGAGCTCCATGTCATGGGAATGAGCCAAGGGGTTTCCACTTCACACAGTTACCATAACAAAACCCCGAAATTACAGACTGCATGATTGCACTAACAGACTGTGGGAGAGCCAGTGACAGATTTCCATGCACTCGCTTCACCTCTGTGTGAACTTCAACACAACAGCTTCATCAAAGCCCATTCTGCCTCTGTTCTGGGGGGGGGGGGGGGGGTTGATGGAGGGACAGTGTAGAGGGAGCTTTACTCTGTATCTAACCCTAGTGCTGTCCCTGTCCTGGGAGGGTTTGATGGGGACAGTATAGAGAGAGCTTTACTCTGTATCTAACCCCGTGCTGTCCCTGTCCTGGGAGTGTTTGATGGGGGGTGCGGTGTAGAGAGAGCTTTAATCTGTATCTAACCCCGTGCTGTCCTTGTCCTGGGCTGTTTGATGGGGCCACTAGTAACACAGAAACATGGAAAATATGTCTAGGAGGAGGCCATTCAGCCTTTTGAGTCTGCTCCACCTTTCAATACAATCATGGCTCAGTATCTCATCCCTATCCTCTCCCCTCGATCCCTTTAGCCGCAAAGGCCATGTCCAGCTCCCTCTTGAATGTATCTAACGAATTGACCCCAACAGCTTCCTGTGGGAGAGAATTCCACAGGTTCATAACTCTCTGAGTGAAGAAATCCTTCCTCATCTCAGTCCTGAATGGCTTACCCCTTATTCTTAGACTGTGACCCCCAGTTCTGGACTTACCCAACATCAGGAAAATTCTTAGTCTGTGACCCCCAGTTCTGGACTTACCCAACATCGGAAAAATCTAGCCTGTCCAGTCCCATCAGGATTTTATAATTTTCCTTCTTCTAAATCCCAGTGAATACAAGCCCAGTCGATCCAGTCTTTCCTCGTCTGTCTGTCCTGCTGTCCCGGGGATCAGTCTGGTGAACCTTCACTGGGCTCTCTCAATAACAGGAATGTCCTTCCTCAGACTAGGAGACCAAAACTCAAGGGGTGGCCTCACCAAGGCCCTGTATAACTGCAGCAAGACATCCTTATTCTGATACTCCAACTCTCTCACTATAAAGGCCAATATGCCATTAGCTTTCCTCACTGCCTGCTGCATGTGTATACCAACCTTCACCAACTGTTCCACCATGACACCCAGGTCTCATTGCACCCTCATCTTTTCCTAAACTGTCACTGTTCAGAGAACGATCTGCCTTCCTGTTTTTGTGACCGAAGTGGATAACCTCACACCGATCCAAATAATGTTGCATTTGCCAAGTATTTGCCCGTTCAGCCAGTCTGTCCAAGTCACCCTGTAGCCTCTTAGCATCCTCCTCACAGCACACTCTGCCACTCTGTGTCATCTGCAAATTTGGAGATATGGCATTTAATTCCTTCATTCAAATCGTTGATATATATTGAGAACAGCTGGGGTCCTAGCACTGAACCCTAGGGTACCCCACTCTGAAAATGACCCGTTTATTCCACCTCTCTGCTTTCTGTCTGCTGATGGGTTCTCTACCCACGTCGGTATATTACCTCTGATACCATGAGCTTTAATTTTCCTTACTAATCTCTTGTGTGGAACCTTGTCAAAAGCCTTTTGAAAGTCCAGAAACACAATATTCACTGATTCACTCTTGTCTACTCTCCTGGTCACATTCTCAAAAAATCCCAGAAGATTTGTCAAGCATGATTTCCCTTGAGTGAATCCATTCTGACTAGGACCATTCTCTCACTGCTTTCCAAATGCTCTGTTATTACATCCTTAATAGAGTTATAGAGTCAGAGAGACATACAGCACAGAAACAGACCCTTCACTCCAACTCGTCCATGCCGACCAGATATCGAGATAAATCTAGTCTCATTTGCCAGCATTTGGCCCATATCCCTCCAAACCCTTCCTTTTCATATACCCATACAGGTGCATTTTAAAAAAAGAAAATTTACAGCCCAGGAACAGGCCCTTCGGCCCTCCAAGCTTGAGCCGATCCAAGTGTACGGTCTAAACCTGTTGCCCAATTCCTAAGATCAGTATCCCTCTGCTCCCCAACTACTCATGCATCTGTCCAGACGCATCTTAAATGAATCTACCGTGCCTGCCTCTACCACCTGTGCTGGCAACATGTTCCAAACGCCCACCACCCTCTTGCCGCGTGTATCCCTTTAAACTTTCCACCTCTCACCTCTCACCTCTCACCTTGTAATTGTACCAGCCTTCACCACTTCCTCTGGCAGCTCATTCCATACACGTACCACCCTCTTTCCCCTCTCACCCTAAACCTATGCCCTCTAGTTCTGGACCCCCCACACCAGGGAAAAGACCTTGTGTATATACCCTATCCATGTCCCTCATAATTTTGTAAACCTCTATAAGGTCACCCCTCAGCCTCCGACGCTCCAGGGAAAACAGCCCCAACCTGTTCAGCCTCTCCCTATAGCTCAAATCCTCAGCCCTGGCAACATCCTTGTAAATCTTTTCTGAACCCTTTCAAGTTTCACACCATCTTTCCGATAGGAAGGAGACCAGGATTGCACACAATATTCCAACATTGGCCTAACCAATGTCCTGTACAGCCGCAACATAACGTCCCAACTCCTGTACTCAATACTCTGACCAATAAAAGAAAGCATACCAAACACGCTCTTCACTAACCTACCTACCTGCGACTCCACTTTCAAGAAATGACTTAATGATAGACTCCAGCATTTTCTCCATCACCAATGTCAGGCTAACCGGCCTATAATTCTCCATTTTCTCTATCCCTCTGTTTTTAAAGAGTGGAGTTACATTAGCTTCCCTCCAGAATGTTGGAAAATGATCACCAATGCATCCGTTATTTCTCGAAGCATTTCCTGAAGTACTCTGGGATGTAGAGCATCAGACCCTGGGGACTGATTGGTTTCTAATCTCATCAATTGCCCCAACACCCTTTCCTGGGTCAATACGTGTGGTGCTGGAAAATCACAGCTGGTCAGGCAGCATCCGAGGAGCAGGAGAGTCACCATTTCGAGCATAGGGACTTCATCAGGAATGAGGGGTGGCCCAAGGGGGTTGAGAGATAAATAGGTGGGGGGGGGGAATGTGGGCTAGGGGGACGTTGGCTGGGAATGTGATAGGTGGATAGAGCTGGGGGTGAAGTAATAGATTGGAGAAGAGGCTGGAGCGGATAGATGGGAAAGGTGATGGACAGGTAGGACAGTTCCTATCTGTAGAAATGTCTGTAGTCAGTTTTATGTTTTTTGCAAGTTTCCTTTCATTTTCTTTCCCTGTCCAGATTAAACCCTTTGTCCTCCTCTGCTGAATTTTAAATTTCTCCCAGTCCAGGGGTTTGCTGCTTGTCTGGCAAATTATATGCCTCCTCTTTAGTTTAACACTACCCTTGATTTCCCTCATTAGCCGTGGTTTAACCAGCTTCCCTGATTTACTCTTACACCAGACAGGGATGCACAATTGTTGAAGTTCATACATATATTCTTTATGTGTCTGCCATAGAGGGAGCGTTACTCTAAATCTAGCTCCAACCTGTTCCTGCCCTAGGAGGGTTTGCTTAGGGACAGTGTAGGGGGAGAAGTTTTACCTGCACATCCACTAATATCATCTATTGTATCCGTTGCTCCCGATGCGGTCTCCTCTACATTGGGGAGACTGGGGGCCTCCTAGCAGAGCGCTTTAGGGAACATCTCCGAGACACCCGCACCAATCAACCAAATCGCCCAGTGGCTCAACATTTCAACTCCCCCTCCCACTCTGCCGAGGATATGGAGGTGCTGGGCCTCCTTCACCGCCGCTCCCTCACCACCAGACGCCTGGAGGAAGAACGCCTCATCTTCCGCCTCGGAACACTTCAACCCCAGGGCATTAATGTGGATTTCAACAGTTTCCTCATTTCCCCTTCCCCCACCTCATCCTAGCTTCTAACCTCCAGAAACTCGATCCCCTGACCTGTCCGGACTTGTCCGACCTGCCCAGCTCCTTTTCCACCTATCCACTCCACCCTCTCCTCCCTGACCTATCACCTTCATCTCCTTCCCCACTGACCTATTGTACTCTATGCCACTCTCTCCCCACCCCCACCCTCCTCTAGCTTATCTCTCCACGCTTCAGGCTCTCTGCCTTTATTCCTGATGAAGGGCTTTTGCCCGAAACGTCGATTTTGCCTGTCCTCGGATGCTGCCTGAACTGCTGTGCTCTTCCAGCACCACTGATCCAGAATCTGGTTTCCAGCATCTGCAGTCATTGTTTTTACCACAGTGTAGGGGGAGCTTTACTCTGTATTGAACCTCGTGCTGACCCTGTGCTGGGAGTGTTTGATGGGGGATAGTGTAAGTGGAGCTTTACTCTGCACTTAACCCCATGCTGACCCTGTGCTGGGATAATTAAAGACAAGAATGAATGTTGGGATGGTATTGTGTTGGATGGATGTTTGGAGGTGCTTTCAGCTCTGTCTCACATTGGGATTGACACCTTGTTCTCAGTCTCTTGATAGTATAAAGTAATGATTAACGGAGAATCCTTGATGAATGAAGACTGCAGACTGTGTCTGTTTTTGTACACAGTAAACCGAAGGGGATCTCCCCCACCCCACCTCACCCCAGCTCCAAACTTCCAGCTCAGCACTATCCCCATGACTTGTCTGGACTTGTCCTACCTGCCTATCTCCTTTTCCACCTATCCACTCCACCCTCCTCCCTGACCTATCACCTTCATCCCCACCCACACTCACCTATTGTACTCCATGCTACTTTCTCCTCACTCCCACCCTCCTCTAGCTTATCTCTCCACGCTTCAGGCTCTCTGCCTTTATTCCTGATGAAGGGCTTTTGCCCAAAACGTCGATTTTACTGCTCCTCGGATGCTGCCTGAACTGCTGTGCTCTTCCAGCACCACTGATCCAGAATCTGGTTTCCAGCATCTGCAGTCATTGTTTTTACCTACCATCCCAGAAATAATAATCTCCCTGCTTAGAAATAAGCTCTGTCTGCAAGTATCAGAGAGAGCTGCAAATCGAGGGGTGATAGATTTAAGACAGATGTGAGAGGCAGGTTCTTTACTCAGAGAGTGGTAAGGGTGTGGAATGCCCTACCTGCCAATGTAGTTAACTCAGTCACATTAGGGGCTTTTAAACAGCCCTTGGATAAGCACATGGATGATAATGGGATAGTGTAGGGGCATAGGCTTAGATTTGTTCATAGGTCAGTGCAATATCAAGGGCCTTAGGACCTGTTCTGCGCTGTATTGTTCTGTGTTATGTGTAAACCACTGCCCTTTCACTGTAAACTGCAGGGGCCCAATTCCCTCAGGTGAGGCAAGAGGTATTAGGCTGAGTCTGAGTAAGATCCCGAAGGGGTTTTACAGCAGGATCTTCCTCACTGTTTACAATCACAATTGCTCCACAAACTCCCTTCATTGATCCTATCTACAGCCCTGTCTGATCCCAGCACCTTCTGCCTCAGTTAGTGTTTGGAGCTGTCTTACAGAGGTCCCTCAGGCGGGGAGAGTTGGGAGGTGGGTGTGTATGTCTGAGAAAAGCAATGAGTTTGGTGAGATGCCTCCACCAGTTGACTAGCTGACAGGATGTGAAGTGTACATCTTCCAGGACCTCGAGGGTGAAACACAGGAATGTGTGAGTCTTTGGCTGTTTTGGAAATCCGTTCCCACATTTGGCTGTTTAACTCTGGACAGAGGCTGAGGACAGATCAGTGAAGGAGCTCACTAAGAAGGTTTACTGAGGGAAACGATTCACTGGGCAGATATATTGGAAGGGCTGTCTGATGAGTTCACAGAAAACTGGAAAGGAATCTCCAAGCCCAGAGCACCAGAGAGCTGCTCTCTCATCGCTGAGAAATCACAGGATTGGTTCAAACTAAGGGTCACCTGATAGAATAGGACGCAAGCAGATTACATTACCCTCAAAGTCTGATTAACCGCATCAGTCAGTGTGAGAGAGTGTGGGACCTGTATCCCAGTGAGAGTCAGTGTGTGTGGGACTGTACCCCAGTGAGAGTCAGTGTGTGTGTGGGAGTGTACCCCAGTGAGAGTCAGTGTGTGTGTGGGACTGCACCCCAGTGAGAGTCAGTGTGTGTGGGACTGTACCCCAGTGAGAGTCAGTGTGTGTGGGGGACTGTATCCCAGTGAGAGTCAGTGTGTGTGGGACTGTACCCCAGTGAGAGTCAGTGTGTGGGGGGGACTGTTGCCCAGTGAGTCAGTGTGTGTGGGACTGTACCCCAGTGAGAGTCAGTGTGTGTGGGACTGTACCCCAGTGAGAGTCAGTGTGTGTGTGAGACTGTACCCCAGTGAGAGTCAGTGTGTGTGGGACTGTACCCCAGTGAGAGTCAGTGTGTGTGGGGGACTGTATCCCAGTGAGAGTCTGTGTGTGGGAGTGTTCCCCAGTGAGAGTCAGTGTGTGTGTGTGGGACTGTACCCCAGTGAGAGTCAGTGTGTGTGTGATTGTACCCCAGTGAGAGTCAGTGTCAGTGCGTGGGACTCTACCCCAGTGAGAGTCAGTGTGTGTGGGGGACTGTATCCCAGTGAGAGTCAGTGTGTGTGGGACCTGTATCCCAGTGAGAGTCAGTGTGTGTGGGACTGTACCCCAGTGAAGTCAGTGTGTGTGGGAGTGTTCCCCAGTGAGAGTCAGTGTGTGTGTGGGAGTGTTCCCCAGTGAGAGTCAGTGTGTGTGTGGGACTGTACCCCAGTGAGAGTCAGTATGTGTGTGACTGTATCCCAATGAGAGTCAGTGTGTGTGGGAGTGTTCCCCAGTGAGAGTCAGTGTGTGTGTGGGACTGTACCCCAGTGAGAGTCAGTGTGTGTGTGGGACTGTACCCCAGAGAGAGTCAGTGTGTGTGGTGGGCTGTACCCCAGTGGGAGTCAGTGTGTGGGGGGGACTGTACCCAAGTGAGAGTCAGTGTGCATGGGGGACTGTACCCCAGTGAGAATCAGTGTGTATGGGGGACTGTATCCCAATAAGAGACAGTGTGTGTGTTGGGGGGGGGGCTGTATCCCGGTGAGAGTCAGTATGTGGGGGGGGGAGCTGTATCCCAATGAGAGTCAGTGTGTGTGGGGGACTGTACCCCAGTGAGAATCAGTGTGTGTGTGGGACTGTAACCCAGTGAGAATCACTGTGTGTGCAGGACTGTAGCCCAGTGAGAGTCAATGTGTGTGGAGGACTGTACCCCAGTGAGAATCAGTGTGTGGGGGGGGGTTGTTTCCCATTTAGAATCAGTGGGTGTGGGGGGCTGTACCCCAGTGAGAGAAAGTGTGTGTGCGGGGCTGTATCCCAGTGAGAGTCGGTGTGTGGGGGGACTGTATCCCAGTGAGAGTCAGTGTGTGTGTAGGACTGTACCCCAGTGAGAGTCAATGTGTGGAGGACTGCACTCCAGTGAGAGTCAGTGTGTGTGCAGGACTGTACCACAGTGAGAGTCAGTGTGTGTGGGGGGGCTGTATCCCAGTGAGAGTCAGTGTGTGTGGGACTGTACCCCAGTGAAAGTCAGTGTGTGTGTGGGATTGTTCCCCAGTGAGAGTCAGTGTGTGTGTGGGACTGTACCCCAGTGAGAGTCAGTGTGTGTGGGACTGTACCCCAGTGAGAGTCAGTGTGTGTGGTGGGCTGTACCCCAGTGAGAGTCAGTGTGTGGGGGGGACTGTACTCAAGTGAGAGTCAATGTGCATGGGGGACTGTATCCCAATAAGAGACAGTGTGTGTGTTGGGGGGGGGCTGTATCCCGGTGAGAGTCAGTGTGTGTGGGGGGCTGTATCCCAGTGAGAGTCAGTATGTGGGGGGGGGGAGCTGTATCCCAATGAGAGTCAGTGTGTGTGGGGGACTGTACCCCAGTGAGAATCAGTGTGTGTGTGGGACTGTAACCCAGTGAGAATCAGTGTGTGTGCAGGACTGTAGCCCAGTGAGAGTCAATGTGTGTGGAGGACTGTACCCCAGTGAGAATCAGTGTGTGTGGGGGGGTTGTTTCCCATTTAGAATCAGTGGGTGTGGGGGGCTGTACCCCAGTGAGAGAAAGTGTGTGTGCGGGACTGTATCCCAGTGAGAGTCAGTGTGTGTGGGAGTGTTCCCCAGTGAGAGTCAGTGTGTGTGTGCGACTGTACCTCAGAGAGAGTCAGTGTGTGTGGGACAGTACCCCAGTGAGAGTCAGTGTGTTAGGGGGACTGTATCCCAGTGAGAGTCAGTGTGTGTGGGACGGTACCCCAGTGAGAGTCAGTGTGTGTGTGGGACGGTACCCCAGTGAGAGTCAGTGTGTGTGGGAATATTCCCCAGTGAGAGTCAGTGTGTGTGTGGGACTGTATCCCAGTCAGAGTCAGTTTGTGTGGGATTGTACCCCAGTGAGAGTCAGTGTGTGTGTGAGACTGTACCCCAGTGAGAGTCAGTGTGTGTGGGAGTGTTCCCAGTGAGAGTCACTGTGTGTGTGTGTGGGACTGTACCCCAGTGAGAGTCAGTGTCTGTATGACTGTACCCCAGTGAGAGTCAGTGTGTGTGCAGGACTGTACCACAGTGAGAGTCAGTGTGTGTGGGGGGGCTGTATCCCAGTGAGAGTCAGTGTGTGTGGGACTGTACCCCAGTGAAAGTCAGTGTGTGTGTGGGATTGTTCCCCAGTGAGAGTCAGTGTGTGTGTGGGACTGTACCCCAGTGAGAGTCAGTGTGTGTGGGACTGTACCCCCGTGAGAGTCAGTGTGTGGGGGGGAACTGTACTCAAGTGAGAGTCAATGTGCATGGGGGACTGTACCCCAGTGAGAATCAGTGTGTATGGGGGACTGTATCCCAATAAGAGACAGTGTGTGTGTTGGGGGGGGCTGTATCCCGGTGAGAGTCAGTGTGTGTGGGGGGCTGTATCCCAGTGAGAGTCAGTATGTGTGTGGGACTGTAACCCAGTGAGAATCACTGTGTGTGCAGGACTGTAGCCCAGTGAGAGTCAATGTGTGTGGAGGACTGTACCCCAGTGAGAATCAGTGTGTGTGGGGGGGTTGTTTCCCATTTAGAATCAGTGGGTGTCGGGGGCTGTACCCCAGTGAGAGAAAGTGTGTGTGCGGGACTGTATCCCAGTGAGAGTCAGTGTGTGTGGGAGTGTTCCCCAGTGAGAGTCAGTGTGTGTGTGCGACTGTACCCCAGAGAGAGTCAGTGTGTGTGGGACTGTACCCCAGTGAGAGTCAGTGTGTTAGGGGGACTGTATCCCAGTGAGAGTCAGTGTGTGTGGGACGGTACCCCAGTGAGAGTCAGTGTGTGTGTGGGACGGTACCCCAGTGAGAGTCAGTGTGTGTGGGAATATTCCCCAGTGAGAGTCAGTGTGTGTGTGGGACTGTATCCCAGTCAGAGTCAGTTTGTGTGGGATTGTACCCCAGTGAGAGTCAGTGTGTGTGTGAGACTGTACCCCAGTGAGAGTCAGTCTGTGTGGGACTGTAACCCAGTGAGAGTCAGTGTGTGTGGGAGTGTTCCCAGTGAGAGTCACTGTGTGTGTGTGGGACTGTACCCCAGTGAGATTCAGTGTCTGTATGACTGTACCCCAGTGAGAGTCAGTGTCTGTGCGTGTGGGACTGTATCCCAGTGAGAGTCAGTGTGTGGGGGAGACTGTATCCCAGTGAGAGTCAGTGTGTGTGGGACTGTACCCCAGTGAGAGTCAGTGTGTGTGGGAGTGTTCCCCAGTGAGAGTCAGTGTGTGTGGGGGACTGTACCCCAGTGAGAGTCAGTGTGTGGGGGGGACTGTACCCAAGTGAGAGTCAGTGTGCATGGGGGACTGTACCCCAGTGAGAGTCAGTGTGTATGGGGTACTGTATCCCAATAAGAGACAGTGTGTGTGTGTGTATGTGGGGGGGGGGGGGTGCTGTATCCCAGTGAGAGTCAGTGTGTGGGGGGGAAATGTATCCCAGTGAGAGTCAGTGTGTGTGGGGGACTGTACCACAGTGAGAGTCCGTGTGTGTGGGGGGGCTGTATCCCAGTAAGAGTCAGTGTGTGGGGGGACTGTATCCCAGTGAGAGTCAGTATGTGTGGGACTGTACCCCAGTGAGAGTCAGTGTGTGTGTGGGACTGTACTCCAGTGAGAGTCAGTGTGTGTGGGACTGTACCCCAGTGAGAGTCAGTGTGTGTGGGACTGTACCCCAGTGAGAGTCAGTGTGTGTGTGGGACTGTATCCCAGTCAGAGTCAGTTTGTGTGGGATTGTACCCCAGTGAGAGTCAGTGTGTGTGTGAGACTGTACTCCAGTGAGAGTCAGTGTGTGTGGGACTGTACCCCAGTGAGAGTCAGTGTGTGTGGGAGTGTTCCCAGTGAGAGTCAGTGTGTGTGTGGGACTGTACCCCAGTGAGAGTCAGTGTCTGTATGACTGTACCCCAGTGATAGTCAGTGTCTGCTTGTGGGACTGTACCCCAGTCAGAGTCAGTGTGTGTGGGGGGACTGTATCCCAGTGAGAGTCAGTGTGTGGGGGAGACTGTATCCCAGTAAGAGTCAGTGTGTGTGGGACGATACCCCAGTGAGAGTCAGTGTGTGTGTGGGACTGTACCCCAGTGAGAGTCAGTGTGTGTGGGACTGTACCCCAGTGAGAGTCAGTGTGTGGGGGGGACTGTATCCCAGTGAGAGTCAGTGTGTGTGGGAATATTCCCCAGTGAGAGTCAGTGTGTGTGTGGGACTGTATCCCAGTCAGAGCAGTTTGTGTGGGATTGTACCCCAGTGAGAGTCAGTGTGTGTGTGAGACTGTACTCCAGTGAGAGTCAGTGTGTGTGGGACTGTACCCCAGTGAGAGTCAGTGTGTGTGGGAGTGTTCCCAGTGAGAGTCAGTGTGTGTGTGGGACTGTACCCCAGTGAGAGTCAGTGTCTGTATGACTGTACCCCAGTGAGAGTCAGTGTCTGTGCTTGTGGGACTGTACCCCAGTCAGAGTCAGTGTGTGTGGGGGACTGTATCCCAGTGAGAGTCAGTGTGTGTGGGACTGTACCCCAGTGAAGTCAGTGTGTGTGGGACTATACCCCAGTGAGAGCCAGTGTGTGTGGTACTGTATCCCAGTGAGAGTCAGTGTGTGTGGGACTGTACACCAGTGAGAGTCAGCGTGTGTGGGACTGTACCCCAGTGAGAGTCAGTGTGTGTGGGACTGTACCCCAGTGAGAGTCAGTGTGTGTGTGAGACTGTACCCCAGTGATAGTCAATGTGTGTGTGACTGTACCCCAGTGAGAGTCAGTGTCAGTGCGTGGGACTCTACCCCAGTGAGAGTCAGTGTGTGTGGGGGACTGTATCCCAGTGAGAGTCAGTGTGTGTGGGACTGTACCCAAGTGAGAGTCAGTTTGCATGGGGGACTGTACCCCAGTGAGAGTCAGTGTGTGTGGGACTGTATCCCAGTGAGAGTCAGTGTGTGTGGGAGTGTTCCCCAGTGAGAGTCAGTGTGTGTGTGGGACTGTACCCCAGAGAGAGTCAGTGTGTGTGGTGGGCTGTACCCCAGTGAGAGTCAGTGTGTGGGGGGGACTGTACCCAAGTGAGAGTCAGTGTATGCCTGGGACTGTACCCCAGTGAAGTCAGTGTGTGTGGGAGTGTTCCCCAGTGAGAGTCAGTGTGTGTGTGGGAGTGTTCCCAGTGAGAGTCAGTGTGTGTGTGGGACTGTACCCCAGTGAGAGTCAGTGTCTGTATGACTGTACCCCAGTGAGAATCAGTGTGTGGGGGGGGGTTGTTTCCCATTTAGAATCAGTGGGTGTGGGGGGCTGTACCCCAGTGAGAGAAAGTGTGTGTGCGGGGCTGTATCCCAGTGAGAGTCGGTGTGTGGGGGGACTGTATCCCAGTGAGAGTCAGTGTGTGTGTAGGACTGTACCCCAGTGAGAGTCAATGTGTGGAGGACTGCACTCCAGTGAGAGTCAGTGTGTGTGCAGGACTGTACCACAGTGAGAGTCAGTGTGTGTGGGGGGGCTGTATCCCAGTGAGAGTCAGTGTGTGTGGGACTGTACCCCAGTGAAAGTCAGTGTGTGTGTGGGATTGTTCCCCAGTGAGAGTCAGTGTGTGTGTGGGACTGTACCCCAGTGAGAGTCAGTGTGTGTGGGACTGTACCCCAGTGAGAGTCAGTGTGTGTGGTGGGCTGTACCCCAGTGAGAGTCAGTGTGTGGGGGGGACTGTACTCAAGTGAGAGTCAATGTGCATGGGGGACTGTATCCCAATAAGAGACAGTGTGTGTGTTGGGGGGGGGCTGTATCCCGGTGAGAGTCAGTGTGTGTGGGGGGCTGTATCCCAGTGAGAGTCAGTATGTGGGGGGGGGGAGCTGTATCCCAATGAGAGTCAGTGTGTGTGGGGGACTGTACCCCAGTGAGAATCAGTGTGTGTGTGGGACTGTAACCCAGTGAGAATCAGTGTGTGTGCAGGACTGTAGCCCAGTGAGAGTCAATGTGTGTGGAGGACTGTACCCCAGTGAGAATCAGTGTGTGTGGGGGGGTTGTTTCCCATTTAGAATCAGTGGGTGTGGGGGGCTGTACCCCAGTGAGAGAAAGTGTGTGTGCGGGACTGTATCCCAGTGAGAGTCAGTGTGTGTGGGAGTGTTCCCCAGTGAGAGTCAGTGTGTGTGTGCGACTGTACCCCAGAGAGAGTCAGTGTGTGTGGGACAGTACCCCAGTGAGAGTCAGTGTGTTAGGGGGACTGTATCCCAGTGAGAGTCAGTGTGTGTGGGACGGTACCCCAGTGAGAGTCAGTGTGTGTGTGGGACGGTACCCCAGTGAGAGTCAGTGTGTGTGGGAATATTCCCCAGTGAGAGTCAGTGTGTGTGTGGGACTGTATCCCAGTCAGAGTCAGTTTGTGTGGGATTGTACCCCAGTGAGAGTCAGTGTGTGTGTGAGACTGTACCCCAGTGAGAGTCAGTGTGTGTGGGAGTGTTCCCAGTGAGAGTCACTGTGTGTGTGTGTGGGACTGTACCCCAGTGAGAGTCAGTGTCTGTATGACTGTACCCCAGTGAGAGTCAGTGTGTGTGCAGGACTGTACCACAGTGAGAGTCAGTGTGTGTGGGGGGGCTGTATCCCAGTGAGAGTCAGTGTGTGTGGGACTGTACCCCAGTGAAAGTCAGTGTGTGTGTGGGATTGTTCCCCAGTGAGAGTCAGTGTGTGTGTGGGACTGTACCCCAGTGAGAGTCAGTGTGTGTGGGACTGTACCCCCGTGAGAGTCAGTGTGTGGGGGGGAACTGTACTCAAGTGAGAGTCAATGTGCATGGGGGACTGTACCCCAGTGAGAATCAGTGTGTATGGGGGACTGTATCCCAATAAGAGACAGTGTGTGTGTTGGGGGGGGCTGTATCCCGGTGAGAGTCAGTGTGTGTGGGGGGCTGTATCCCAGTGAGAGTCAGTATGTGTGTGGGACTGTAACCCAGTGAGAATCACTGTGTGTGCAGGACTGTAGCCCAGTGAGAGTCAATGTGTGTGGAGGACTGTACCCCAGTGAGAATCAGTGTGTGTGGGGGGGTTGTTTCCCATTTAGAATCAGTGGGTGTCGGGGGCTGTACCCCAGTGAGAGAAAGTGTGTGTGCGGGACTGTATCCCAGTGAGAGTCAGTGTGTGTGGGAGTGTTCCCCAGTGAGAGTCAGTGTGTGTGTGCGACTGTACCCCAGAGAGAGTCAGTGTGTGTGGGACTGTACCCCAGTGAGAGTCAGTGTGTTAGGGGGACTGTATCCCAGTGAGAGTCAGTGTGTGTGGGACGGTACCCCAGTGAGAGTCAGTGTGTGTGTGGGACGGTACCCCAGTGAGAGTCAGTGTGTGTGGGAATATTCCCCAGTGAGAGTCAGTGTGTGTGTGGGACTGTATCCCAGTCAGAGTCAGTTTGTGTGGGATTGTACCCCAGTGAGAGTCAGTGTGTGTGTGAGACTGTACCCCAGTGAGAGTCAGTCTGTGTGGGACTGTAACCCAGTGAGAGTCAGTGTGTGTGGGAGTGTTCCCAGTGAGAGTCACTGTGTGTGTGTGGGACTGTACCCCAGTGAGATTCAGTGTCTGTATGACTGTACCCCAGTGAGAGTCAGTGTCTGTGCGTGTGGGACTGTATCCCAGTGAGAGTCAGTGTGTGGGGGAGACTGTATCCCAGTGAGAGTCAGTGTGTGTGGGACTGTACCCCAGTGAGAGTCAGTGTGTGTGGGAGTGTTCCCCAGTGAGAGTCAGTGTGTGTGGGGGACTGTACCCCAGTGAGAGTCAGTGTGTGGGGGGGACTGTACCCAAGTGAGAGTCAGTGTGCATGGGGGACTGTACCCCAGTGAGAGTCAGTGTGTATGGGGTACTGTATCCCAATAAGAGACAGTGTGTGTGTGTGTATGTGGGGGGGGGGGGGTGCTGTATCCCAGTGAGAGTCAGTGTGTGGGGGGGAAATGTATCCCAGTGAGAGTCAGTGTGTGTGGGGGACTGTACCACAGTGAGAGTCCGTGTGTGTGGGGGGGCTGTATCCCAGTAAGAGTCAGTGTGTGGGGGGACTGTATCCCAGTGAGAGTCAGTATGTGTGGGACTGTACCCCAGTGAGAGTCAGTGTGTGTGTGGGACTGTACTCCAGTGAGAGTCAGTGTGTGTGGGACTGTACCCCAGTGAGAGTCAGTGTGTGTGGGACTGTACCCCAGTGAGAGTCAGTGTGTGTGTGGGACTGTATCCCAGTCAGAGTCAGTTTGTGTGGGATTGTACCCCAGTGAGAGTCAGTGTGTGTGTGAGACTGTACTCCAGTGAGAGTCAGTGTGTGTGGGACTGTACCCCAGTGAGAGTCAGTGTGTGTGGGAGTGTTCCCAGTGAGAGTCAGTGTGTGTGTGGGACTGTACCCCAGTGAGAGTCAGTGTCTGTATGACTGTACCCCAGTGATAGTCAGTGTCTGCTTGTGGGACTGTACCCCAGTCAGAGTCAGTGTGTGTGGGGGGACTGTATCCCAGTGAGAGTCAGTGTGTGGGGGAGACTGTATCCCAGTAAGAGTCAGTGTGTGTGGGACGATACCCCAGTGAGAGTCAGTGTGTGTGTGGGACTGTACCCCAGTGAGAGTCAGTGTGTGTGGGACTGTACCCCAGTGAGAGTCAGTGTGTGGGGGGGACTGTATCCCAGTGAGAGTCAGTGTGTGTGGGAATATTCCCCAGTGAGAGTCAGTGTGTGTGTGGGACTGTATCCCAGTCAGAGCAGTTTGTGTGGGATTGTACCCCAGTGAGAGTCAGTGTGTGTGTGAGACTGTACTCCAGTGAGAGTCAGTGTGTGTGGGACTGTACCCCAGTGAGAGTCAGTGTGTGTGGGAGTGTTCCCAGTGAGAGTCAGTGTGTGTGTGGGACTGTACCCCAGTGAGAGTCAGTGTCTGTGCTTGTGGGACTGTACCCCAGTCAGAGTCAGTGTGTGTGGGGGACTGTATCCCAGTGAGAGTCAGTGTGTGTGGGACTGTACCCCAGTGAAGTCAGTGTGTGTGGGACTATACCCCAGTGAGAGCCAGTGTGTGTGGTACTGTATCCCAGTGAGAGTCAGTGTGTGTGGGACTGTACACCAGTGAGAGTCAGCGTGTGTGGGACTGTACCCCAGTGAGAGTCAGTGTGTGTGGGACTGTACCCCAGTGAGAGTCAGTGTGTGTGTGAGACTGTACCCCAGTGATAGTCAATGTGTGTGTGACTGTACCCCAGTGAGAGTCAGTGTCAGTGCGTGGGACTCTACCCCAGTGAGAGTCAGTGTGTGTGGGGGACTGTATCCCAGTGAGAGTCAGTGTGTGTGGGACTGTACCCAAGTGAGAGTCAGTTTGCATGGGGGACTGTACCCCAGTGAGAGTCAGTGTGTGTGGGACTGTATCCCAGTGAGAGTCAGTGTGTGTGGGAGTGTTCCCCAGTGAGAGTCAGTGTGTGTGTGGGACTGTACCCCAGAGAGAGTCAGTGTGTGTGGTGGGCTGTACCCCAGTGAGAGTCAGTGTGTGGGGGGGACTGTACCCAAGTGAGAGTCAGTGTATGCCTGGGACTGTACCCCAGTGAAGTCAGTGTGTGTGGGAGTGTTCCCCAGTGAGAGTCAGTGTGTGTGTGGGAGTGTTCCCAGTGAGAGTCAGTGTGTGTGTGGGACTGTACCCCAGTGAGAGTCAGTGTGTGGGGGGGACTCTACCCCAATGAGAGTCAGTGTGTGTCTGGGACTGTACCCCAGTGAAGTCAGTGTGTGTGGGAGTGTACCCCAGTGAGAGTCAGTGTGTGGGGGGGACTCTACCCCAATGAGAGTCAGTGTGTGTATGGGACTGTACCCCAGTGAAGTCAGTGTGTGTGGGACTGTACCCCAGTGAGAGTCAGTGTGTGTGGGGGACTGTATCCCAGTGAGAATCAGTGTGTGAGGGGGGCTGTATCCCAGTGAGAGTCAGTGTGTGGGGGGTGCTGTATCCCAGTGAGAGTCAATGTGTGTGCGGGACTGTATCCCAATGAGAGTCAGTATGTGTGCAGGGCTGTATCCCTGTGAGAATCAGTGTGTGGGGATACTGTATCCCAGTGAGAGTCAGTGGGTGTGCGGGGCTGTATCCTAGTGAGAGTCAGTGTGTGTGGGGGGCTGTATCCTAGTGAGAGTCAGTGTGTGTGCGGGGCTGTATCCCAGTGAGAGTCAGTGTATGGGGGAGGGGCTGTATCCCAATAAGAGTCAGTGTGTGTGCGGGGCTGTATCCCATTGACAGTCAGTGTGTGTTCGGGGCTGTGTCCCAGTGAGAATCAGTATATGGGGGTTCTGTATCCCAGTGAGAGTCAGTGTGTGGGAGGGACTGTATCCGAATGAGAGTCAGTGTGTGTGCAGGGCTGTATCCCAGTGAGAGTCAGTGGGTGTGCGGGGCTGTATCCTAGTGAGAGTCAGTGTGTGAGGGGGACTGTACCCCAGTGAGAGTCAGTGTGTGTGCGGGGCTGTATCCTAGTGAGAGTCAGTGTGTGTGCGGGGCTGTATCCCAGTGAGAGTCAGTGTGTGTGCAGGGCTGTATCCCAATGAGAGTCAGTGTGTGTGCGGGGCTGTATCCCAGTGACAGTCAGTGTGTGTGCGGGGCTGTATCCCAGTGAGAGTCAGTGTGTGTGGGGGACTGTATCCCAGTGAGAGTCAGTGTGTGTGGGGGACTGTATCCCAGTGAGAGTCAGTGTATGGGGGGGACTGTACCCCAGTGAGAGTCAGTGTGTGTGCGGGGCTGTATCCCAGTGAGAATCAGTGTGTGAGGGGGGCTGTATCCCAGTGAGAGTCAGTGTGTGTGTGGGACTGTACCCCAGTGAGAGTCAGTGTGTGTGGGACTGAATCCCAGTGAGAGTCAGTGTGTGTGGGAGTGTTCCCCAGTAAGAGTCAGTGTGTGTGTGGGACTGTACCCCAGTGAGAGTCAGTGTGTGTGGTGGGCTGTACCCCAGTGAGAGTCAGTTTGCATGGGGGAGTGTACCCCAGTGAGAATCAGTGTTTGGGGGACTGTATCCCAATAAGAGACAGTGTGTGGGGGGAGGGGTCTGTATCCCAGTGAGAGTCAGTATGTGGGGGGGAACTGTATCCCAGTGAGAGCCAGTGTGTGCGGGGGACTGTACCCCAGTGAGAATCAGTGTGTGGGGGGGGGGGGCTGTATCCCAGTGAGATTCAGTGCGTGTGCAGGGCTGTATCCTAGTGAGAGTCAGTGTGTGTGCAGGGCTGTATCCTAGTGAGAGTCAGTGTGTGTGCAGGGCTGTATCCCAGTGAGAGTCAGTGTGTGTGCGGGGCTGTATCCTAGTGAGAGTCAGTGTGTGTGCGGGTCTGTATCCCAGTGAGAGTCAGTGTGTGCGCGGGGCTGTATCCAAGTGAGAGTCAGTGTGTGTGCAGGGCTGTATCCCAGTGAGAATCAGTGTGTTGGGGGGCGGTATCCCAGTGAGAGTCAGTGCGTGTGAAAGGCTGTATCCCAGTGAGAATCAGTGTGTGGGTGGGTGCTGTATCCCAGTGAGAGTCAGTGCGTGTGCAGGGCTGTATCCCAGTGAGAATCAGTGTGTGGGGGGGGACTGTATCCCAGTGAGAGTCAGTGTGTGGGGGGTACTGTATCCCAGTGAGAGTCAGTGTGTGTGCGGGGCTGAATCCCAGTGAGAGTCAGTGCGTGTGCAGGGCTGTATCCCAGTGAGAATCAGTGTGTGGGGGAGGACTGTATCCCAGTGAGAGTCAGTGTATGGGGGGTACTGTATCCCAGTGAGAGTCAGTGTGTGTGCGGGGCTGTATCCCTGTGAGAATCAGTGTGTGGGGGGTACTGTATCCCAGTGAGAGTCAGTGTGTGTGCGGGGCTGTATCCCAGTGAGAGTCAGTGTGTGGGGGGGACTGTATCCCAGTGAGAGTCAGTGAGTGGGTGGGGCTGTACCCCAGTGAGAGTGTGTGTGTGGGACTGCACCCCAGTGAGAGTCAGTGTGTGTGGGACTGTACCCCAGTGAGAGTCAGTGTGTGTGGGGGACTGTATCCCAGTGAGAGTCAGTGTGTGTGGGATCTGTATCCCAGTGAGAGTCAGTGTGTGTGGGACTGTACCCCAGTGAGAGTCAGTGTGTGGGGGACTGTACCCCAGTGAAGTCAGTGTGTGTGGGAGTGTTCCCCAGTGAGAGTCAGTGTGTGTGCGGGACTGTATCCCAGTGAGAATTAGTGTGTGCTCGGGGCTGTATCCCTGTGAGAATCAGTGTGTGGGGGGTACTGTATCCCAGTGAGAGTCAGTGTGTGTGCGGGGCTGTATCCCAGTGAGAGTCAGTGTGTGGGGGGGACTGTATCCCAGTGAGAGTCAGTGTGTGTGCGGGGCTGTATCCCAGTGAGAATTAGTGTGTGCTCGGGGCTGTATCCCTGTGAGAATCAGTGTGTGGGGGGTACTGTACCCCAGTGAGAATCAGTGTGTGTGCGGGGCTGTATCCCAGTGAGAGTCAGTGTGTGGGGGGGACTGTATCCCAGTGAGAGTCAGTGAGTGGGTGGGGCTGTACTCCAGTGAGAGTCAGTGTGTGTGTGGGACTGCACCCCAGTGAGAGTCAGTGTGTGTGGGACTGTACCCCAGTGAGAGTCAGTGTGTGTGGGGGACTGTATCCCAGTGAGAATCAGTGTGTGTGGGATCTGTATCCCAGTGAGAGTCAGTGTGTGTGGGACTGTACCCCAGTGAGAGTCAGTGTGTGGGGGACTGTACCCCAGTGAAGTCAGTGTGTGTGGGAGTGTTCCCCAGTGAGAGTCAGTGTGTGTGTGGGAGTGTTCCCCAGTGAGAGTCAGTGTGTGTGTGGGACTGTACCCCAGTGAGAGTCAGTGTGTGTGGGACTGAATCCCAGTGAGAGTAAGTGTGTGTGGGAGTGATCCCCAGTGAGAGTCAGTGTGTGTGTGGGACTGTACCCCAGTGAGAGTCATTGTGTGTGGTGGGCTGTACCCCAGTGAGAGTCAGTGTTTGTGCGGGGCTGTATCCTAGTGAGAGTCAGTGTGTGTGCGGGGCTGTATCCCAATGAGAGTCAGTGTGTGTGCGGGGCTGTATCCCAGTGAGAATCAGTGTGTGGGGGGTACTGTATCCCAGTGAGAGTCAGTGTGTGTGCGGGGCTGTATCCCAGTGAGAGTCAGTGTGTGGGGGGGACTGTATCCCAGTGAGAGTCAGTGAGTGGGTGGGGCTGTACCCCAGTGAGAGTCAGTGTGTGTGTGGGACTGCACCCCAGTGAGAGTCAGTGTGTGTGGGACTGTACCCCAGTGAGAGTCAGTGTGTGTGGGGGACTGTATCCCAGTGAGAGTCAGTGTGTGTGGGATCTGTATCCCAGTGAGAGTCAGTGTGTGTGGGACTGTACCCCAGTGAGAGTCAGTGTGTGGGGGACTGTACCCCAGTGAAGTCAGTGTGTGTGGGAGTGTTCCCCAGTGAGAGTCAGTGTGTGTGCGGGGCTGTATCCCAGTGAGAATTAGTGTGTGCTCGGGGCTGTATCCCTGTGAGAATCAGTGTGTGGGGGGTACTGTATCCCAGTGAGAGTCAGTGTGTGTGCGGGGCTGTATCCCAGTGAGAGTCAGTGTGTGGGGGGGACTGTATCCCAGTGAGAGTCAGTGAGTGGGTGGGGCTGTACTCCAGTGAGAGTCAGTGTGTGTGTGGGACTGCACCCCAGTGAGAGTCAGTGTGTGTGGGACTGTACCCCAGTGAGAGTCAGTGTGTGTGGGGGACTGTATCCCAGTGAGAATCAGTGTGTGTGGGATCTGTATCCCAGTGAGAGTCAGTGTGTGTGGGACTGTACCCCAGTGAGAGTCAGTGTGTGGGGGACTGTACCCCAGTGAAGTCAGTGTGTGTGGGAGTGTTCCCCAGTGAGAGTCAGTGTGTGTGTGGGAGTGTTCCCCAGTGAGAGTCAGTGTGTGTGTGGGACTGCACCCCAGTGAGAGTCAGTGTGTGTGGGACTGAATCCCAGTGAGAGTAAGTGTGTGTGGGAGTGATCCCCAGTGAGAGTCAGTGTGTGTGTGGGACTGTACCCCAGTGAGAGTCATTGTGTGTGGTGGGCTGTACCCCAGTGAGAGTCAGTGTTTGTGCGGGGCTGTATCCTAGTGAGAGTCAGTGTGTGTGCGGGGCTGTATCCCAATGAGAGTCAGTGTGTGTGCGGGGCTGTATCCCAGTGAGAATCAGTGTGTGAGGGGGACTGTATCCCAGTGAGAGTCAGTGTGTGTGCGGGACTGTATCCCAATGAGAGTCAGTATGTGTGCAGGGCTGTATCCCTGTGAGAATCAGTGTGTGGGGGGTACTGTATCCCAGTGAGAGTCAGTGGGTGTGCGGGGCTGTATCCTAGTGAGAGTCAGTGTGTGAGGGCGGCTGTATTCTAGTGAGAGTCAGTGTGTGTGCGGGGCTGTATCCCAGTGAGAGTCAGTGTATGGGGGAGGGGCTGTATCCCAATAAGAGTCAGTGTGTGTGCAGGGCTGTATCCCATTGACAGTCAGTGTGTGTTCGGGGCTGTGTCCCAGTGAGAATCAGTATATGGGGGGGTCTGTATCCCAGTGAGAGTCAGTGTGTGGGGGGGACTGTATCCGAATGAGAGTCAGTGTGTGTGCGGGGCTGTATCCCAGTGAGAGTCAGTGTGTTGGGGGGACTGTACCCCAGTGAGAGTCAGTGTGTGTGCGGGGCTGTATCCTAGTGAGAGTCAGTGTGTGTGCGGGGCTGTATCCCATTGAGAGTCAGTGTGTGTGCGTGGCTGTATCCCAATGAGAGTCAGTGTGTGTGCGGGGTTGTATCCCAGGGACAGTCAGTGTGTGTGCAGGGCTGTATTCCAATGAGAGTCAGTGTGTGTGCGGGGCTGTATCCCAGTGAGAGTCAGTTTGTGTGCGGAGTTGTATCCCAGTGAGAGTCAGTGTGTGTGGGGGACTGTATCCCAGTGAGAGTCAGTGTTTGTGGGGGACTGTATCCCAGTGAGAGTCAGTGTGTGCGCGGGACTGTATCACAGTGAGAGTCAGTGTGTGTGCGGGGCTGTATCCCAGTGAGAATCAGTGTGTGAGGGGGGCTGTATCCCAGTGAGAGTCAGTGTGTGTGCGGGACTGTATCCCAATGAGAGTCAGTATGTGTGCGGGGCTGTATCCCTGTGAGAATCAGTGTGTGGGGGGTACTGTATCCCAGTGAGAGTCAGTGTGTGTGTGGGGCTGTATCCTAGTGAGAGTCAGTGTGTGTGCGGGGCTGTATCCTAGTGAGAGTCAGTGGGTGTGCGGGGCTGTATCCTAGTGAGAGTCAGTGTGTGTGGGGGGCTGTATCCTAGTTAGAGTCAGTGTGTGCGGGGCTGTATCTTAGTGAGAGTCAGTGTGTGGGTGGGGCTGTATCCCAGTGAGAGTCAGTGTATGGGGGAGGGGCTGTATCCCAATAAGAGTCAGTGTGTGCCCGGCTGTATCCCATTGACAGTCAGTGTGTGTTCGGGGCTGTATCCCAGTGAGAATCAGTATATGGGGGGGTCTGTATCCCAGTGAGAGTCAGTGTGTGGGGGGGACTGTACCCCAGTGAGAGTCAGTGTGTGTGCGGGGCTGTATCCTAGTGAGAGTCAGTGTGTGTGCGGGGCTGTATCCTAGTGAGAATCAGTGTGTGTGCGGGGGCTGTATCCCAATGAGAGTCAGTGTGTGTGCGGGGCTGTATCCCAATGAGAGTCAGTGTGTGTGCGGGGCTGTATCCCAATGAGAGTCAGTGTGTGTGCAGGGCTGTATCCCAGTGCGTGTCAGTGTTTGTGCTGGGCTGTATCCCAATGAGAGTCAGTGAGTGGTGGGGACTGTACCCCAGTGAGAATCAGTGTGAGGGAGGTCTGTATCCCAGTGAGAGTCAGTGTGTGTGCGGGGCTGTATCCCAATGAGAGTCAGTGTGTGTGGTGGGCTGTACCCCAGTGAGAGTCAGTGTTTGTGCGGGGCTGTATCCTAGTGAGAGTCAGTGTGTGTGCGGGGCTGTATCCCAATGAGAGTCAGTGTGTGTGCGGGGCTGTATCCCAGTGAGAATCAGTGTGTGAGGGGGACTGTATCCCAGTGAGAGTCAGTGTGTGTGCGGGACTGTATCCCAATGAGAGTCAGTATGTGTGCAGGGCTGTATCCCTGTGAGAATCAGTGTGTGGGGGGTACTGTATCCCAGTGAGAGTCAGTGGGTGTGCGGGGCTGTATCCTAGTGAGAGTCAGTGTGTGAGGGCGGCTGTATTCTAGTGAGAGTCAGTGTGTGTGCGGGGCTGTATCCCAGTGAGAGTCAGTGTATGGGGGAGGGGCTGTATCCCAATAAGAGTCAGTGTGTGTGCAGGGCTGTATCCCAATAAGAGTCAGTGTGTGTGCAGGGCTGTATCCCATTGACAGTCAGTGTGTGTTCGGGGCTGTGTCCCAGTGAGAATCAGTATATGGGGGGGTCTGTATCCCAGTGAGAGTCAGTGTGTGGGGGGGACTGTATCCGAATGAGAGTCAGTGTGTGTGCGGGGCTGTATCCCAGTGAGAGTCAGTGTGTTGGGGGGACTGTACCCCAGTGAGAGTCAGTGTGTGTGCGGGGCTGTATCCTAGTGAGAGTCAGTGTGTGTGCGGGGCTGTATCCCATTGAGAGTCAGTGTGTGTGCGGGGCTGTATCCCAGTGAGAATCAGTGTGTGTGCAGGGCTGTATTCCAATGAGAGTCAGTGTGTGTGCGGGGCTGTATCCCAGGGACAGTCAGTGTGTGTGCAGGGCTGTATTCCAATGAGAGTCAGTGTGTGTGCGGGGCTGTATCCCAGTGAGAGTCAGTTTGTGTGCGGAGTTGTATCCCAGTGAGAGTCAGTGTGTGTGGGGGACTGTATCCCAGTGAGAGTCAGTGTTTGTGGGGGACTGTATCCCAGTGAGAGTCAGTGTGTGCGCGGGACTGTATCACAATGAGAGTCAGTGTGTGTGCGGGGCTGTATCCCAGTGAGAATCAGTGTGTGAGGGGGGCTGTATCCCAGTGAGAGTCAGTGTGTGTGCGGGACTGTATCCCAATGAGAGTCAGTATGTGTGCGGGGCTGTATCCCTGTGAGAATCAGTGTGTGGGGGGTACTGTATCCCAGTGAGAGTCAGTGTGTGTGTGGGGCTGTATCCTAGTGAGAGTCAGTGTGTGTGCGGGGCTGTATCCTAGTGAGAGTCAGTGGGTGTGCGGGGCTGTATCCTAGTGAGAGTCAGTGTGTGTGGGGGGCTGTATCCTAGTTAGAGTCAGTGTGTGCGGGGCTGTATCTTAGTGAGAGTCAGTGTGTGGGTGGGGCTGTATCCCAGTGAGAGTCAGTGTATGGGGGAGGGGCTGTATCCCAATAAGAGTCAGTGTGTGCCCGGCTGTATCCCATTGACAGTCAGTGTGTGTTCGGGGCTGTATCCCAGTGAGAATCAGTATATGGGGGGGTCTGTATCCCAGTGAGAGTCAGTGTGTGGGGGGGACTGTACCCCAGTGAGAGTCAGTGTGTGTGCGGGGCTGTATCCTAGTGAGAGTCAGTGTGTGTGCGGGGCTGTATCCTAGTGAGAATCAGTGTGTGTGCGGGGGCTGTATCCCAATGAGAGTCAGTGTGTGTGCGGGGCTGTCTCCCAATGAGAGTCAGTGTGTGTGCGGGGCTGTATCCCAATGAGAGTCAGTGTGTGTGCAGGGCTGTATCCCAGTGCGTGTCAGTGTTTGTGCTGGGCTGTATCCCAATGAGAGTCAGTGAGTGGTGGGGACTGTACCCCAGTGAGAATCAGTGTGAGGGAGGTCTGTATCCCAGTGAGAGTCAGTGTGTGTGCGGGGCTGTATCCCAATGAGAGTCAGTGTGTGTGCGGGGCTGTATCCCAATGGGAGTCAGTGTGTGGTGGGGACTGTACCCCAGTGAGAATCAGTGTGAGGGAGGTCTGTATCCCAGTGAGAGTCAGTGTGTGTGCGGGGCTGTATCCCAATGAGAGTCAGTGTGTGTGCGGGGCTGTATCCCAATGGGAGTCAGTGTGTGGTGGGGACTGTACCCCAGTGAGAATCAGTGTGAGGGAGGTCTGTATCCCAGTGAGAGTCAGTGTGTGTGCGGGGCTGTATCCCAATAAGAGTCAGTGTGTGTGCGGGGCTGTATCCCATTGACAGTCAGTGTGTGTTCGGGGCTGTATCCCAGTGAGAATCAGTATGTGGGGGGGTCTGTATCCCAGTGAGAGTCAGTGTGTGGGGGGGACTGTACCCCAGTGAGAATCAGTGTGAGGGAGGTCTGTATCCCAGTGAGAGTCAGTGTGTGTGCGGGGCTGTATCCCAATGAGAGTCAGTGTGTGTGCGGGGCTGTATCCCAATGAGAGTCAGTGTGTGTGCGGGGCTGTATCCCAATGAGAGTCAGTGTGTGTGCGGGGCTGTATCCCAGTGAGAGTCAGTGTGTGGGGGGGACTGTACCCCTGTGAGAATCAGTGTGTGGGGGGGGGGCTGTATCCCAGTGAGAATCAGTGTGTGTGTGAACTGTACCCCAGTGAGAATCAGTGTGTGGGGGGGTCTGTACCTCAATGAGAGTCAGTATGTTGGGGGGGGGGGCTGTATCCCAGTGAGAGTCAGTGTGTGTTCGGGGCTGTATCCCAGTGAGAATCAGTATATGGGGGTTCTGTATCCCAGTGAGAGTCAGTGTGTGGGGGGGACTGTATCCGAATGAGAGTCAGTTTGTGTGCGGGGCTGTATCCCAGTGAGAGTCAGTGTGTGGGGGGGACTGTACCCCAGTGAGAGTCAGTGTGTGTGCGGGGCTGTATCCCAATGAGAGTCAGTGTGTGTGCGGGGCTGTTTCCCAGTGAGAGTCAGTGTATGGGGGAGGGGCTGTATCCCAATAAGAGTCAGTGTGTGTGCGGGGCTGTATCCCATTGACAGTCAGTGTGTGTTCGGGGCTGTATCCCAGTGAGAATCAGTATATGGGGGTTCTGTACCCCAGTGAGAGTCAGTGTGTGGGGGGGACTGTATCCGAATGAGAGTCAGTGTGTGTGCGGGGCTGTATCCCAATGAGAGTCAGTGTGTGTGCGGGGCTGTATCCCAGTGAGAGTCAGTGTGTGTGCGGGACTGTCTCCCAGTGAGAGTCAGTGTGTGTGCGGGACTGTATCCCACTGAGAATCAGTATGTCGGGGGGCTGTATCCCAGTCAGAGTCAGTGTGTGTGTGGGGCTATATCCCAATGAGAGTCAGTGTGTGGTGAGGACTGTACCCCAGTGAGAATCAGTGTGAGGGGGGTCTGTATCCCAGTGAGAGTCAGTGTGTGTGCGGGACTGTACCCCAGTGAGAGTCAGTGTGCCTTCGGGGCTGTATCCCAATGAGAGTCAGTGTTTGTGCAGGGCTGTATCCCAATGAGAGTCAGTGTGTGTGCGGGGCTGTATCCCAGTGAGAATCAGTATGTGGGGGGGCTGTAAGCAGGTGAGAGTCAGTGTGTGTGGGGAGGGCTGTATCCCAGTGAGAGTTAGTGTGTGTGGGGGGCTGTATCCCAGTGAGAGTCGGTGTGTGTGCGGGGCTGTATCCCACTGAGAGTGTGTGTGCGGGGCTGTATCCCAGTGAGAATCAGTATATGGGGGTACAGTATCGAAGTGAGAGTCAGTGCATGGGGGCGGGGCTGTATCCCAATGAGAGTCAGTGTGTGTGCGGGACTGTATCCCAGTGGGAATCAGTATATGGGGGGGTCTGTATCCTAGTGAGAGTCAGTGTGTGGGAGGGGCTGTATCCTAGTGAGAGTCAGTGTGTGTGCGGGGCTGTATCCCTGTGAGAGTCAGTGTGTGTGTGGGGCTGTATCCTAGTGAGAGTCAGTGTGTGTGCGGGGCTGTATCCCAGTGAGAGTCAGTGTGTGTGCGGGGCTGTATCCCAGTGAGAGTCAGTGTGTGTGCGGGGCTGTATCCCAGTGAGAGTCAGTGTGTGTGCGGTCTGTATCCCAGTGAGAGTCAGTGTGTGTGCGGGGCTGTATCCCAATGAGAGTCAGTGTGTGTGCGGGGCTGTATCCCCGTGAGAGTCAGTGTGTGTGCGGGGCTGTATCCCAATGAGAGTCAGTGTGTGTGCGGGTCTGTATCCCAGCGAGAGTCAGTGTGTGGGGGGGACTGTACTCCAGTGAGAGGCAGTGTGTGTGAGGGGCTGTATCCCAATGAGAGTCAGTGTGTGTGCGGGGCTGTATCCCAATGAGAGTCAGTGTGTGTACAGGGCTGTATCCCAGTGAGAGTCAGTGTGTGTGCGGGGCTGTATCCCAATGAAAGTCAGTGTGTGTGCGGGTCTGTATCCCAGTGAGAGTCAGTGTGTGTGCTGGGCTGTATCCCAGTGAGAGTCAGTGTGTGTGCGGGGCTGTATCCCAATGAGAGTCAGTGTGTTGGGGGGACTGTATCCCAGTGAGAGTCAGTGTGTTGGGATGACTGTATCCCAGTGAGAGTCAGTGTGTGTGCGGGGCTGTATCCTAGTGAGAGTCAGTGTGTGTGCGGGGCTGTATCCTAGTGAGAGTCAGTGTGTGTGCGGGGCTGTATCCTAGTGAGAGTCAGTGTGTGTGCGGGGCTGTTTCCCAGTGAGAATCAGTATATGGGGGGGACTGTATCCCAGTGAGAGTCAGTGTATGCGGGAGGGGCTGTATCCCAATAAGAGACAGTGTGTGTGGGGGGGGGGGGGCTGTATCCCAGTGAGAATCAGTGTGAGGGGGGTCTGTATCCCAGTGAGAGTCAGTGTGTGGGGGCTCTGTACCCCAGTGAGAGTCAGTGTGCCTTCGGGGCTGTATCCCATTGAGAATCAGTGTTTGTGCGGGGCTGTATCCCAATGAGAGTCAGTGTGTGTGCGGGGCTGTATCCCAGTGAGAGTCAGTGTGTGTGCGGGGCTGTATCCCAGTGAGAGTGAGTGTGTGTGCGGGACTGTCTCCCAGTGAGAGTCAGTGTGTGTGCGGGACTGTATCCCACTGAGAATCAGTATGTCGGGGGGCTGTATCCCAGTCAGAGTCAGTGTGTGTGTGGGGCTATATCCCAATGAGAGTCAGTGTGTGGTGAGGACTGTACCCCAGTGAGAATCAGTGTGAGGGGCGTCTGTATCCCAGTGAGAGTCAGTGTGTTGGGGGGACTGTACCCCAGTGAGAGTCAGTGTGCCTTCGGGGCTGTATCCTAGTGAGAGTCAGTGTGTGTGCGGGGCTGTATCCCAATGAGTGTCAGTGTTTGTGCAGGGCTGTATCCCAATGAGAGTCAGTGTGTGTGCGGGGCTGTATCCCAGTGAGAATCAGTATGTGGGGGGGCTGTATCCCAGTGAGAGTCAGTGTGTGTGGGGAAGGCTGTATCCCAGTGAGAGTTAGTGTGTGTGGGGGGCTGTATCCCAGTGAGAGTCGGTGTGTGTGCGGGGCTGTATCCCACTGAGAGTGTGTGTGCGGGGCTGTATCCCAGTGAGAATCAGTATATGGGGGGGGACAGAATTCCAGTGAGAGTCAGTGTATGGGGGCGGGGCTGTATCCCAATGAGAGTCAGTGTGTGTGCGGGGCTGTATCCCAGTGGGAATCAGTATATGGGGGGGGTCTGTATCCCAGTGAGAGTCAGTGTGTGGGGGGGACTGTACCCCAGTGAGAGTCAGTGTGCGTGCGGGGCTGTATCCCAGTGAGAGTCAGTGTGTGGGAGGGGGGGCTGTATCCCAGTGAGAGTCAGTGTGTGTGCGGGGCTGTATCATAGTGAGAGTCAGTATGTGTGTGGGGCTGTATCCAAGTGAGAGTCAGTGTGTGTGCGGGGCTGTATCCTAGTGAGAGTCAGTGTGTGTGCGGGGCTGTATCCCAGTGAGAGTCTGTGTGTGTGCAGGGCTGTATCCCAGTGAGAGTCAGTGTGTGCGGGGGGCTGTATCCTAGTGAGAGTCAGTGTGTGTGCGAGGCTGTATCCTCGTGAGAGTCAGTGTGTGTGCGGGTCTGTATCCTAGTGAGAGTCAGTGTGTGTACAGGGCTGTATCCCAGTGAGAGTCAGTGTGTGCGCGGGGCTGTATCCCAGTGAGAGTCAGTGTGTGTGCGGGGCTGTATGTGTGTGCGGGGCTGTATCCGAGTGAGAGTCAGTGTGTGTGCAGGCCTGTATCCCAGTGAGAGTCAGTGGGTGTGCGGGGCTGTATCCTAGTGAGTGTCAGTGTGTGTGCGGGGCTGTATCCCAGTGAGAGTCAGTGTGTGTGCAGGGCTGTATCCCAGTGAGAGTCAGTGGGTGTGCGGGGCTGTATCCTAGTGAGAGTCAGTGTGTGTGCGGGGCTGTATCCCAGTGAGAATCAGTGTGTGAGGGGGGCTGTATCCCAGTGAGAGTCAATGTCTGTGCGGGACTGTATCCCAATGAGAGTCAGTATGTGTGCAGGGCTGTACCCCAGTGAGAATCAGTGTGTGGGGGGTACTGTATCCCAGTGAGAGTCAGTGTGTGTGCGAGGCTGTATCCCAGTGAGAGTCAGTGTATGGGGGAGGGGCTGTATCCCAATAAGAGTCAGTGTGTGTGCGGGGCTGTATCCCATTGACAGTCAGTGTGTGTTCGGGGCTGTATCCCAGTGAGAATCAGTATATGGGGGTTCTGTACCCCAGTGAGAGTCAGTGTGTGGGGGGGACTGTATCCGAATGAGAGTCAGTGTGTGTGCGGGGCTGTATCCTAGTGAGAGTCAGTGTGTGGGGGGGACTGTACCCCAGTGAGAGTCAGTGTGTGTGCGGGGCTGTATCCCAATGAGAGTCAGTGTGTGTGCGGGGCTGTTTCCCAGTGAGAGTCAGTGTGTGTGCGTGGCTGTATCCCAATGAGAGTCAGTATGTGTGCGGGGCTGTATCCCTGTGAGAATCAGTGTGTGGGGGGGACTGTACCCCAGTGAGAGTCAGTGTGCGTGCGGGGCTGTATCCTAGTGAGAGTCAGTGTGTGTGCGGGGCTGTATCCCAATGAGAGTCAGTGTGTGTGCGGGGCTGTATCCCAATGAGAGTCAGTGTGTGTGCGGGGCTGTATCCCAGTGAGAGTCAGTGTGTGCGCAGGGCTGTATCCCAGTGAGAGTCAGTGTGTGTGCAGGGCTGTATCCCAGTGCGTGTCAGTGTTTGTGCGGGGCTGTATCCCAATGAGAGTCAGTGTGTGTGCGGGGCTGTATCCCAGTGACAGTCAGTGTGTGTGCGGGGCTGTATCCCAGTGAGAGTCAGTGTGTGTGGGGGACTGTATCCCAGTGAGAGTCAGTGTGTGTGGGGGACTGTATCCCAGTGAGAGTCAGTGTATGGGGGGGACTGTACCCCAGTGAGAGTCAGTGTGTGTGCGGGGCTGTATCCCAGTGAGAATCAGTGTGTGAGGGGGGCTGTATCCCAGTGAGAGTCAGTGTGTGTGTGGGACTGTACCCCAGTGAGAGTCAGTGTGTGTGGGACTGAATCCCAGTGAGAGTCAGTGTGTGTGGGAGTGTTCCCCAGTGAGAGTCAGTGTGTGTGTGGGACTGTACCCCAGTGAGAGTCAGTGTGTGTGGTGGGCTGTACCCCAGTGAGAGTCAGTTTGCATGGGGGAGTGTACCCCAGTGAGAATCAGTGTTTGGGGGACTGTATCCCAATAAGAGACAGTGTGTGGGGGGAGGGGTCTGTATCCCAGTGAGAGTCAGTATGTGGGGGGGAACTGTATCCCAGTGAGAGCCAGTGTGTGCGGGGGACTGTACCCCAGTGAGAATCAGTGTGTGGGGGGGGGGGGGCTGTATCCCAGTGAGATTCAGTGCGTGTGCAGGGCTGTATCCTAGTGAGAGTCAGTGTGTGTGCAGGGCTGTATCCTAGTGAGAGTCAGTGTGTGTGCAGGGCTGTATCCTAGTGAGAGTCAGTGTGTGTGCAGGGCTGTATCCTAGTGAGAGTCAGTGTGTGCGCGGGGCTGTATCCAAGTGAGATTCAGTGTGTGTGCAGGGCTGTATCCCAGTGAGAATCAGTGTGTTGGGGGGCGGTATCCCAGTGAGAGTCAGTGCGTGTGAAAGGCTGTATCCCAGTGAGAATCAGTGTGTGGGTGGGTGCTGTATCCCAGTGAGAGTCAGTGTGTTGGGGGGCTGTATCCCAGTGAGAGTCAGTGCGTGTGCAGGGCTGTATCCCAGTGAGAATCAGTGTGTGGGGGGGGACTGTATCCCAGTGAGAGTCAGTGTGTGGGGGGTACTGTATCCCAGTGAGAGTCAGTGTGTGTGCGGGGCTGAATCCCAGTGAGAGTCAGTGCGTGTGCAGGGCTGTATCCCAGTGAGAATCAGTGTGTGGGGGAGGACTGTATCCCAGTGAGAGTCAGTGTATGGGGGGTACTGTATCCCAGTGAGAGTCAGTGTGTGTGCGGGGCTGTATCCCAGTGAGAATTAGTGTGTGCTCGGGGCTGTATCCCTGTGAGAATCAGTGTGTGGGGGGTACTGTATCCCAGTGAGAGTCAGTGTGTGTGCGGGGCTGTATCCCAGTGAGAGTCAGTGTGTGGGGGGGACTGTATCCCAGTGAGAGTCAGTGAGTGGGTGGGGCTGTACCCCAGTGAGAGTGTGTGTGTGGGACTGCACCCCAGTGAGAGTCAGTGTGTGTGGGACTGTACCCCAGTGAGAGTCAGTGTGTGTGGGGGACTGTATCCCAGTGAGAGTCAGTGTGTGTGGGATCTGTATCCCAGTGAGAGTCAGTGTGTGTGGGACTGTACCCCAGTGAGAGTCAGTGTGTGGGGGACTGTACCCCAGTGAAGTCAGTGTGTGTGGGAGTGTTCCCCAGTGAGAGTCAGTGTGTGTGCGGGGCTGTATCCCAGTGAGAATTAGTGTGTGCTCGGGGCTGTATCCCTGTGAGAATCAGTGTGTGGGGGGTACTGTATCCCAGTGAGAGTCAGTGTGTGTGCGGGGCTGTATCCCAGTGAGAGTCAGTGTGTGGGGGGGACTGTATCCCAGTGAGAGTCAGTGTGTGTGCGGGGCTGTATCCCAGTGAGAATTAGTGTGTGCTCGGGGCTGTATCCCTGTGAGAATCAGTGTGTGGGGGGTACTGTACCCCAGTGAGAATCAGTGTGTGTGCGGGGCTGTATCCCAGTGAGAGTCAGTGTGTGGGGGGGACTGTATCCCAGTGAGAGTCAGTGAGTGGGTGGGGCTGTACTCCAGTGAGAGTCAGTGTGTGTGTGGGACTGCACCCCAGTGAGAGTCAGTGTGTGTGGGACTGTACCCCAGTGAGAGTCAGTGTGTGTGGGGGACTGTATCCCAGTGAGAATCAGTGTGTGTGGGATCTGTATCCCAGTGAGAGTCAGTGTGTGTGGGACTGTACCCCAGTGAGAGTCAGTGTGTGGGGGACTGTACCCCAGTGAAGTCAGTGTGTGTGGGAGTGTTCCCCAGTGAGAGTCAGTGTGTGTGTGGGAGTGTTCCCCAGTGAGAGTCAGTGTGTGTGTGGGACTGTACCCCAGTGAGAGTCAGTGTGTGTGGGACTGAATCCCAGTGAGAGTAAGTGTGTGTGGGAGTGATCCCCAGTGAGAGTCAGTGTGTGTGTGGGACTGTACCCCAGTGAGAGTCATTGTGTGTGGTGGGCTGTACCCCAGTGAGAGTCAGTGTTTGTGCGGGGCTGTATCCTAGTGAGAGTCAGTGTGTGTGCGGGGCTGTATCCCAATGAGAGTCAGTGTGTGTGCGGGGCTTAATCCCAGTGAGAATCAGTGTGTGGGGGGTACTGTATCCCAGTGAGAGTCAGTGTGTGTGCGGGGCTGTATCCCAGTGAGAGTCAGTGTGTGGGGGGGACTGTATCCCAGTGAGAGTCAGTGAGTGGGTGGGGCTGTACCCCAGTGAGAGTCAGTGTGTGTGTGGGACTGCACCCCAGTGAGAGTCAGTGTGTGTGGGACTGTACCCCAGTGAGAGTCAGTGTGTGTGGGGGACTGTATCCCAGTGAGAGTCAGTGTGTGTGGGATCTGTATCCCAGTGAGAGTCAGTGTGTGTGGGACTGTACCCCAGTGAGAGTCAGTGTGTGGGGGACTGTACCCCAGTGAAGTCAGTGTGTGTGGGAGTGTTCCCCAGTGAGTGTCAGTGTGTGTGCGGGGCTGTATCCCAGTGAGAATTAGTGTGTGCTCGGGGCTGTATCCCTGTGAGAATCAGTGTGTGGGGGGTACTGTATCCCAGTGAGAGTCAGTGTGTGTGCGGGGCTGTATCCCAGTGAGAGTCAGTGTGTGGGGGGGACTGTATCCCAGTGAGAGTCAGTGAGTGGGTGGGGCTGTACTCCAGTGAGAGTCAGTGTGTGTGTGGGACTGCACCCCAGTGAGAGTCAGTGTGTGTGGGACTGTACCCCAGTGAGAGTCAGTGTGTGTGGGGGACTGTATCCCAGTGAGAATCAGTGTGTGTGGGATCTGTATCCCAGTGAGAGTCAGTGTGTGTGGGACTGTACCCCAGTGAGAGTCAGTGTGTGGGGGACTGTACCCCAGTGAAGTCAGTGTGTGTGGGAGTGTTCCCCAGTGAGAGTCAGTGTGTGTGTGGGAGTGTTCCCCAGTGAGAGTCAGTGTGTGTGTGGGACTGCACCCCAGTGAGAGTCAGTGTGTGTGGGACTGAATCCCAGTGAGAGTAAGTGTGTGTGGGAGTGATCCCCAGTGAGAGTCAGTGTGTGTGTGGGACTGTACCCCAGTGAGAGTCATTGTGTGTGGTGGGCTGTACCCCAGTGAGAGTCAGTGTTTGTGCGGGGCTGTATCCTAGTGAGAGTCAGTGTGTGTGCGGGGCTGTATCCCAATGAGAGTCAGTGTGTGTGCGGGGCTGTATCCCAGTGAGAATCAGTGTGTGAGGGGGACTGTATCCCAGTGAGAGTCAGTGTGTGTGCGGGACTGTATCCCAATGAGAGTCAGTATGTGTGCAGGGCTGTATCCCTGTGAGAATCAGTGTGTGGGGGGTACTGTATCCCAGTGAGAGTCAGTGGGTGTGCGGGGCTGTATCCTAGTGAGAGTCAGTGTGTGAGGGCGGCTGTATTCTAGTGAGAGTCAGTGTGTGTGCGGGGCTGTATCCCAGTGAGAGTCAGTGTATGGGGGAGGGGCTGTATCCCAATAAGAGTCAGTGTGTGTGCAGGGCTGTATCCCATTGACAGTCAGTGTGTGTTCGGGGCTGTGTCCCAGTGAGAATCAGTATATGGGGGGGTCTGTATCCCAGTGAGAGTCAGTGTGTGGGGGGGACTGTATCCGAATGAGAGTCAGTGTGTGTGCGGGGCTGTATCCCAGTGAGAGTCAGTGTGTTGGGGGGACTGTACCCCAGTGAGAGTCAGTGTGTGTGCGGGGCTGTATCCTAGTGAGAGTCAGTGTGTGTGCGGGGCTGTATCCCATTGAGAGTCAGTGTGTGTGCGTGGCTGTATCCCAATGAGAGTCAGTGTGTGTGCGGGGTTGTATCCCAGGGACAGTCAGTGTGTGTGCAGGGCTGTATTCCAATGAGAGTCAGTGTGTGTGCGGGGCTGTATCCCAGTGAGAGTCAGTTTGTGTGCGGAGTTGTATCCCAGTGAGAGTCAGTGTGTGTGGGGGACTGTATCCCAGTGAGAGTCAGTGTTTGTGGGGGACTGTATCCCAGTGAGAGTCAGTGTGTGCGCGGGACTGTATCACAGTGAGAGTCAGTGTGTGTGCGGGGCTGTATCCCAGTGAGAATCAGTGTGTGAGGGGGGCTGTATCCCAGTGAGAGTCAGTGTGTGTGCGGGACTGTATCCCAATGAGAGTCAGTATGTGTGCGGGGCTGTATCCCTGTGAGAATCAGTGTGTGGGGGGTACTGTATCCCAGTGAGAGTCAGTGTGTGTGTGGGGCTGTATCCTAGTGAGAGTCAGTGTGTGTGCGGGGCTGTATCCTAGTGAGAGTCAGTGGGTGTGCGGGGCTGTATCCTAGTGAGAGTCAGTGTGTGTGGGGGGCTGTATCCTAGTTAGAGTCAGTGTGTGCGGGGCTGTATCTTAGTGAGAGTCAGTGTGTGGGTGGGGCTGTATCCCAGTGAGAGTCAGTGTATGGGGGAGGGGCTGTATCCCAATAAGAGTCAGTGTGTGCCCGGCTGTATCCCATTGACAGTCAGTGTGTGTTCGGGGCTGTATCCCAGTGAGAATCAGTATATGGGGGGGTCTGTATCCCAGTGAGAGTCAGTGTGTGGGGGGGACTGTACCCCAGTGAGAGTCAGTGTGTGTGCGGGGCTGTATCCTAGTGAGAGTCAGTGTGTGTGCGGGGCTGTATCCTAGTGAGAATCAGTGTGTGTGCGGGGGCTGTATCCCAATGAGAGTCAGTGTGTGTGCGGGGGCTGTATCCCAATGAGAGTCAGTGTGTGTGCGGGGCTGTATCCCAATGAGAGTCAGTGTGTGTGCGGGGCTGTATCCCAATGAGAGTCAGTGTGTGTGCAGGGCTGTATCCCAGTGCGTGTCAGTGTTTGTGCTGGGCTGTATCCCAATGAGAGTCAGTGAGTGGTGGGGACTGTACCCCAGTGAGAATCAGTGTGAGGGAGGTCTGTATCCCAGTGAGAGTCAGTGTGTGTGCGGGGCTGTATCCCAATGAGAGTCAGTGTGTGTGCGGGGCTGTATCCCAATGGGAGTCAGTGTGTGGTGGGGACTGTACCCCAGTGAGAATCAGTGTGAGGGAGGTCTGTATCCCAGTGAGAGTCAGTGTGTGTGCGGGGCTGTATCCCAATGAGAGTCAGTGTGTGTGCGGGGCTGTATCCCAATGGGAGTCAGTGTGTGGTGGGGACTGTACCCCAGTGAGAATCAGTGTGAGGGAGGTCTGTATCCCAGTGAGAGTCAGTGTGTGTGCGGGGCTGTATCCCAATAAGAGTCAGTGTGTGTGCGGGGCTGTATCCCATTGACAGTCAGTGTGTGTTCGGGGCTGTATCCCAGTGAGAATCAGTATGTGGGGGGGTCTGTATCCCAGTGAGAGTCAGTGTGTGGGGGGGACTGTACCCCAGTGAGAATCAGTGTGAGGGAGGTCTGTATCCCAGTGAGAATCAGTGTGTGAGGGGGGCTGTATCCCAGTGAGAGTCAGTGTGTGTGCGGGACTGTATCCCAATGAGAGTCAGTATGTGTGCGGGGCTGTATCCCTGTGAGAATCAGTGTGTGGGGGGTACTGTATCCCAGTGAGAGTCAGTGTGTGTGCGGGGCTGTATCCCAGTGAGAGTCAGTGTGTGTGCGGGGCTGTATCCTAGTGAGAGTCAGTGTGTGTGCGGGGCTGTATCCTAGTGAGAGTCAGTGTGTGTGCGGGGCTGTATCCTAGTGAGAGTCAGTGTGTGTGCGGGGCTGTACCCCAGTGAGAGTCAGTGTGTGTGCGGGGCTGTATCCCAATGAGAGTCAGTGTGTGTGCGGGGCTGTATCCCAATGAGAGTCAGTGTGTGTGCGGGGCTGTATCCCAGTGAGAGTCAGTGTGTGGGGGGGACTGTACCCCTGTGAGAATCAGTGTGTGGGGGGGGGGCTGTATCCCAGTGAGAATCAGTGTGTGTGTGAACTGTACCCCAGTGAGAATCAGTGTGTGGGGGGGTCTGTACCTCAATGAGAGTCAGTATGTTGGGGGGGGGGCTGTATCCCAGTGAGAGTCAGTGTGTGGGGGGGACTGTATCCGAATGAGAGTCAGTTTGTGTGCGGGGCTGTATCCCAGTG
Organism: Chiloscyllium plagiosum; assembly: GCF_037043375.1. Classification (NCBI taxonomy): domain Eukaryota; kingdom Metazoa; phylum Chordata; class Chondrichthyes; order Orectolobiformes; family Hemiscylliidae; genus Chiloscyllium; species Chiloscyllium plagiosum. Next base: position 133,477,104 of record NW_028270144.1, read on the forward strand.
AGAGTCAGTGTGTGGGGGGGACTGTACCCCAGTGAGAGTCAGTGTGTGTGCGGGGCTGTATCCCAATGAGAGTCAGTGTGTGTGCGGGGCTGTTTCCCAGTGAGAGTCAGTGTATGGGGGAGGGGCTGTATCCCAATAAGAGTCAGTGTGTGTGCGGGGCTGTATCCCATTGACAGTCAGTGTGTGTTCGGGGCTGTATCCCAGTGAGAATCAGTATATGGGGGTTCTGTACCCCAGTGAGAGTCAGTGTGTGGGGGGGACTGTATCCGAATGAGAGTCAGTGTGTGTGCGGGGCTGTATCCCAATGAGAGTCAGTGTGTGTGTGGGGCTATATCCCAATGAGAGTCAGTGTGTGGTGAGGACTGTACCCCAGTGAGAATCAGTGTGAGGGGGGTCTGTATCCCAGTGAGAGTCAGTGTGTGTGCGGGACTGTACCCCAGTGAGAGTCAGTGTGCCTTCGGGGCTGTATCCTAGTGAGAGTCAGTGTGTGTGCGGGGCTGTATCCCAATGAGAGTCAGTGTGTGTGCGGGGCTGTATCCCAATGAGAGTCAGTGTGTGTGCGGGGCTGTATCCCAGTGAGAATCAGTATGTGGGGGGGCTGTAAGCAGGTGAGAGTCAGTGTGTGTGGGGAGGGCTGTATCCCAGTGAGAGTTAGTGTGTGTGGGGGGCTGTATCCCAGTGAGAGTCGGTGTGTGTGCGGGGCTGTATCCCACTGAGAGTGTGTGTGCGGGGCTGTATCCCAGTGAGAATCAGTATATGGGGGTACAGTATCGAAGTGAGAGTCAGTGCATGGGGGCGGGGCTGTATCCCAATGAGAGTCAGTGTGTGTGCGGGACTGTATCCCAGTGGGAATCAGTATATGGGGGGGTCTGTATCCTAGTGAGAGTCAGTGTGTGGGAGGGGCTGTATCCTAGTGAGAGTCAGTGTGTGTGCGGGGCTGTATCCCTGTGAGAGTCAGTGTGTGTGTGGGGCTGTATCCCAGTGAGAGTCAGTGTGTGTGCGGGGCTGTATCCCAGTGAGAGTCAGTGTGTGTGCAGGGCTGTATCCCACTGAGAGTCAGTGTGTGTGCGGGGCTGTATCCTAGTGAGAGTCAGTGTGTGTGCGGGGCTGTATCCCAGTGAGAGTCAGTGTGTGTGCAGGGCTGTATCCCAGTGAGAGTCAGTGTGTGTGCGGGGCTGTATCCGAGTGAGAGTCAGTATGTGTGCGAGGCTGTATCCTAGTGAGAGTCAGTGTGTGTGCGGGTCTGTATCCTAGTGAGAGTCAGTGTGTGTGCAGGGCTGTATCCCAGTGAGAGTCAGTGTGTGCGCGGGGCTGTATCCTAGTGAGAGTCAGTGTGTGTGCAGGGGTGTATCTGTGTGCGGGGCTGTATCCTAGTGAGAGTCAGTGTGTGTGCGGGGCTGTATCCCAGTGAGAGTCAGTGTGTGTGCGGGGCTGTATCCCAGTGAGAGTCAGTGTGTGTGCGGGGCTGTATCCCAGTGAGAGTCAGTGTGTGTGCGGGGCTGTATCCCAGTGAGAGTCAGTGTGTGTGCGGGGCTGTATCCCAATGAGAGTCAGTGTGTGTGCGGGGCTGTATCCCCGTGAGAGTCAGTGTGTGTGCGGGGCTGTATCCCAATGAGAGTCAGTGTGTGTGCGGGTCTGTATCCCAGCGAGAGTCAGTGTGTGGGGGGGACTGTACCCCAGTGAGAGGCAGTGTGTGTGAGGGGCTGTATCCCAATGAGAGTCAGTGTGTGTGCGGGGCTGTATCCCAATGAGAGTCAGTGTGTGTACAGGGCTGTATCCCAGTGAGAGTCAGTGTGTGTGCGGGGCTGTATCCCAATGAAAGTCAGTGTGTGTGCGGGTCTGTATCCCAGTGAGAGTCAGTGTGTGTGCTGGGCTGTATCCCAGTGAGAGTCAGTGTGTGTGCGGGGCTGTATCCCAATGAGAGTCAGTGTGTTGGGGGGACTGTATCCCAGTGAGAGTCAGTGTGTTGGGATGACTGTATCCCAGTGAGAGTCAGTGTGTGTGCGGGGCTGTATCCTAGTGAGAGTCAGTGTGTGTGCGGGGCTGTATCCTAGTGAGAGTCAGTGTGTGTGCGGGGCTGTATCCTAGTGAGAGTCAGTGTGTGTGCGGGGCTGTTTCCCAGTGAGAATCAGTATATGGGGGGGACTGTATCCCAGTGAGAGTCAGTGTATGCGGGAGGGGCTGTATCCCAATAAGAGACAGTGTGTGTGGGGGGGGGGGGGCTGTATCCCAGTGAGAATCAGTGTGAGGGGGGTCTGTATCCCAGTGAGAGTCAGTGTGTGGGGGGTCTGTACCCCAGTGAGAGTCAGTGTGCCTTCGGGGCTGTATCCCATTGAGAATCAGTGTTTGTGCGGGGCTGTATCCCAATGAGAGTCAGTGTGTGTGCGGGGCTGTATCCCAGTGAGAGTCAGTGTGTGTGCGGGGCTGTATCCCAGTGAGAGTGAGTGTGTGTGCGGGACTGTCTCCCAGTGAGAGTCAGTGTGTGTGCGGGACTGTATCCCACTGAGAATCAGTATGTCGGGGGGCTGTATCCCAGTCAGAGTCAGTGTGTGTGTGGGGCTATATCCCAATGAGAGTCAGTGTGTGGTGAGGACTGTACCCCAGTGAGAATCAGTGTGAGGGGGGTCTGTATCCCAGTGAGAGTCAGTGTGTTGGGGGGACTGTACCCCAGTGAGAGTCAGTGTGCCTTCGGGGCTGTATCCTAGTGAGAGTCAGTGTGTGTGCGGGGCTGTATCCCAATGAGAGTCAGTGTTTGTGCAGGGCTGTATCCCAATGAGAGTCAGTGTGTGTGCGGGGCTGTATCCCAGTGAGAATCAGTATGTGGGGGGGCTGTATCCCAGTGAGAGTCAGTGTGTGTGGGGAGGGCTGTATCCCAGTGAGAGTTAGTGTGTGTGGGGGGCTGTATCCCAGTGAGAGTCGGTGCGTGTGCGGGGCTGTATCCCACTGAGAGTGTGTGTGCGGGGCTGTATCCCAGTGAGAATCAGTATATGGGGGGGGACAGAATTCCAGTGAGAGTCAGTGTATGGGGGCGGGGCTGTATCCCAATGAGAGTCAGTGTGTGTGCGGGGCTGTATCCCAGTGGGAATCAGTATATGGGGGGGGGTCTGTATCCCAGTGAGAGTCAGTGTGTGGGGGGGACTGTACCCCAGTGAGAGTCAGTGTGCGTGCGGGGCTGTATCCCAGTGAGAGTCAGTGTGTGGGAGGGGGGGCTGTATCCCAGTGAGAGTCAGTGTGTGTGCGGGGCTGTATCATAGTGAGAGTCAGTATGTGTGTGGGGCTGTATCCAAGTGAGAGTCAGTGTGTGTGCGGGGCTGTATCCTAGTGAGAGTCAGTGTGTGTGCGGGGCTGTATCCCAGTGAGAGTCTGTGTGTGTGCAGGGCTGTATCCCAGTGAGAGTCAGTGTGTGCGGGGGGCTGTATCCTAGTGAGAGTCAGTGTGTGTGCGAGGCTGTATCCTCGTGAGAGTCAGTGTGTGTGCGGGTCTGTATCCTAGTGAGAGTCAGTGTGTGTACAGGGCTGTATCCCAGTGAGAGTCAGTGTGTGCGCGGGGCTGTATCCTAGTGAGAGTCAGTGTGTGTGCGGGGCTGTATGTGTGTGCGGGGCTGTATCCTAGTGAGAGTCAGTGTGTGTGCAGGCCTGTATCCCAGTGAGAGTCAGTGGGTGTGCGGGGCTGTATCCTAGTGAGTGTCAGTGTGTGTGCGGGGCTGTATCCCAGTGAGAGTCAGTGTGTGTGCAGGGCTGTATCCCAGTGAGAGTCAGTGGGTGTGCGGGGCTGTATCCTAGTGAGAGTCAGTGTGTGTGCGGGGCTGTATCCCAGTGAGAATCAGTGTGTGAGGGGGGCTGTATCCCAGTGAGAGTCAGTGTGTGGGAGGTGCTGTATCCCAGTGAGAGTCAATGTCTGTGCGGGACTGTATCCCAATGAGAGTCAGTATGTGTGCAGGGCTGTACCCCAGTGAGAATCAGTGTGTGGGGGGTACTGTATCCCAGTGAGAGTCAGTGTGTGTGCGGGGCTGTATCCCAGTGAGAGTCAGTGTATGGGGGAGGGGCTGTATCCCAATAAGAGTCAGTGTGTGTGCGGGGCTGTATCCTAGTGAGAGTCAGTGTGTGGGGGGGACTGTACCCCAGTGAGAGTCAGTGTGTGTGCGGGGCTGTATCCCAATGAGAGTCAGTGTGTGTGCGGGGCTGTTTCCCAGTGAGAGTCAGTGTGTGTGCGTGGCTGTATCCCAATGAGAGTCAGTGTGTGTGCGGGGCTGTATCCCAATGAGAGTCAGTGTGTGTGCGGGGCTGTATCCTAGTGAGAGTCAGTGTGTGGGGGGGACTGTACCCCAGTGAGAGTCAGTGTGTGTGCGGGGCTGTATCCTAGTGAGAGTCAGTGTGTGTGCGGGGCTGTATCCCAATGAGAGTCAGTGTGTGTGCGGGGCTGTATCCCAATGAGAGTCAGTGTGTGTGCGGGGCTGTATCCCAGTGAGAGTCAGTGTGTGCGCAGGGCTGTATCCCAGTGAGAGTCAGTGTGTGTGCAGGGCTGTATCCCAGTGCGTGTCAGTGTTTGTGCGGGGCTGTATCCCAATGAGAGCCAGTGAGTGGTGGGGACTGTACCCCAGTGAGAATCAGTGTGAGGGAGGTCTGTATCCCAGTGAGAGTCAGTGTGTGTGCGGGGCTGTATCCCAATGAGAGTCAGTGTGTGTGCGGGGCTGTATCCCCGTGAGAGTCAGTGTGTGTGCGGGGCTGTATCCCAGCGAGAGTCAGTGTGTGTGCGGGTCTGTATCCCAGCGAGAGTCAGTGTGTGGGGGGGACTGTACCCCAGTGAGAGTCAGTGTGTGTGAGGGGCTGTATCCCAATGAGAGTCAGTGTGTGTGCAGGGCTGTATCCCAGTGAGAGTCAGTGTGTGTGCGGGGCTGTATCCCAATGAGAGTCAGTGTGTGTGCGGGTCTGTATCCCAGTGAGAGTCAGTGTGTTGGGATGACTGTATCCCAGTGAGAGTCAGTGTGTGTGCGGGGCTGTTTCCCAGTGAGAATCAGTATATGGGGGGGACTGTATCCCAGTGAGAGTCAGTGTATGGGGGAGGGGCTGTATCCCAATAAGAGACAGTGTGTGTCGGGGGGGGGAGCTGTATCCCAGTGAGAATCAGTGTGAGGGGGGTCTGTATCCCCGCACTGTATCCCAGTGAGTGTCAGTGTGTGTGCGGGGCTGTATCCCAGTGAGAGTCAGTGTGTGTGCAGGGCTGTATCCCAGTGAGAGTCAGTGGGTGTGCGGGGCTGTATCCTAGTGAGAGTCAGTGTGTGTGCGGGGCTGTATCCCAGTGAGAGTCAGTGTGTGTGCAGGGCTGTATCCCAGTGAGAGTCAGTGGGTGTGCGGGGCTGTATCCTAGTGAGAGTCAGTGTGTGTGTGCGGGGCTGTATCCTAGTGAGAGTCAGTGTGTGTGCGGGGCTGTATCCTAGTGAGAGTCAGTTTGTGTGCGGGACTGTATCCCAGTGAGAGTCAGTGTGTGTGCGGGGCTGTATCCCAGTGAGAGTCAGTGTGTGTGCGGGGCTGTATCCTAGTGAGTGTCAGTGTGTGTGCGGGGCTGTAATCTAGTGAGAGTCAGTGTGTGTGCGGAGCTATATCCCAGTGAGAGTCAGTGTGTGTGCGGGGCTGTATCCCAGTGAGAGTCAGTGTGTGCGCGGGGCTGTATCCCAGTGAGAGTCAGTGTGTGCGCGGGGCTGTATCCCACTGAGAGTCAGTGTGTGCGCGGGGCTGTATCCCAGTGAGAGTCAGTGTGTGTGCGGGGCTGTATCCCAGTGAGAGTCAGTGTGTGTGCGGGGCTGTATCCTAGTGAGAGTCAGTGTGTGTGCGGGGCTGTATCCCAGTGAGAGTCAGTGTGTGCGCAGGGCTGTATCCTAGTGAGAGTCAGTGTGTGTGCGGGGCTGTATCCTAGTGAGAGTCAGTGTGTGTGCGGGGCTGTATCCCAGTGAGAGTCAGTGTGTGTGCGGGGCTGTATCCCAGTGAGAGTCAGGGTGTGCGCGGGGCTGTATCCCAGTGAGAGTCAGTGTGTGTGCGGGGCTGTATCCTAGTGAGAGTCAGTGTGTGTGCGGGGCTGTTTCCCAGTGAGAATCAGTATATGGGGGGGACTGTATCCCAGTGAGAGTCAGTGTATGGGGGAGGGGCTGTATCCCAATAAGAGACAGTGTGTGTCGGGGGGGGGAGCTGTATCCCAGTGAGAATCAGTGTGAGGGGGGTCTGTATCCCCGCACTGTATCCCAGTGAGTGTCAGTGTGTGTGCGGGGCTGTATCCCAGTGAGAGTCAGTGTGTGTGCAGGGCTGTATCCCAGTGAGAGTCAGTGGGTGTGCGGGGCTGTATCCTAGTGAGAGTCAGTGTCTGTGCGGGGCTGTATCCCAGTGAGAGTCAGTGTGTGTGCAGGGCTGTATCCCAGTGAGAGTCAGTGGGTGTGCGGGGCTGTATCCTAGTGAGAGACAGTGTGTGTGTGCGGGGCTGTATCCTAGTGAGAGTCAGTGTGTGTGCGGGGCTGTATCCTAGTGAGAGTCAGTTTGTGTGCGGGACTGTATCCCAGTGAGAGTCAGTGTGTGTGCGGGGCTGTATCCCAGTGAGAGTCAGTGTGTGTGCGGGGCTGTATCCTAGTGAGTGTCAGTGTGTGTGCGGGGCTGTAATCTAGTGAGAGTCAGTGTGTGTGCGGAGCTATATCCCAGTGAGAGTCAGTGTGTGCGCGGGGCTGTATCCCAGTGAGAGTCAGTGTGTGCGCGGGGCTGTATCCCAGTGAGAGTCAGTGTGTGCGCGGGGCTGTATCCCACTGAGAGTCAGTGTGTGCGCGGGGCTGTATCCCAGTGAGAGTCAGTGTGTGTGCGGGGCTGTATCCCAGTGAGAGTCAGTGTGTGTGCGGGGCTGTATCCTAGTGAGAGTCAGTGTGTGTGCGGGGTTGTATCCCAGTGAGAGTCAGTGTGTGCGCAGCGCTGTATCCTAGTGAGAGTCAGTGTGTGTGCGGGGCTGTATCCTAGTGAGAGTCAGTGTGTGTGCGGGGCTGTATCCCAGTGAGAGTCAGTGTGTGTGCGGGGCTGTATCCCAGTGAGAGTCAGGGTGTGCGCGGGGCTGTATCCCAGTGAGAGTCAGTGTGTGTGCGCGGCTGTATCCCATTGAGAATCAGTGTTTGTGCGGGGCTGTATCCCAATGAGAGTCAGTGTGTGTGCGGGGCTGTATCCCAGTGAGAGTCAGTGTGTGTGCGGGGCTGTATCCTAGTGAGAGTCAGTGTGTGTGCGAGGCTGTATCCTAGTGAGAGTCAGTGTGTGTGCGGGTCTCTATCCTAGTGAGAGTCAGTGTGTGTGCAGGGCTGTATCCCAGTTAGAGTCAGTGTGTGCGCGGGGCTGTATCCTAGTGAGAGTCAGTGTGTGTGCGGGGCTGTATGTGTGTGCGGGGCTGTATCCTAGTGAGAGTCAGTGTGTGTGCGGGGCTGTATCCCAGTGAGAGTCAGTGTGTGTGCAGGGCTGTATCCCAGTGAGAGTCAGTGGGTGTGCGGGGCTGTATCCTAGTGAGAGTCAGTGTGTGTGCGGGGCTGTATCCCAGTGAGAGTCAGTGTGTGTGCGGGGCTGTATCCTAGTGAGTGTCAGTGTGTGCGCAGGGCTGTATCCTAGTGAGAGTCAGTGTGTGCGCAGGGCTGTATCCCAGTGAGAGTCAGTGTGTGCGCGGAGCTGTATCCCAGTGAGAGTCAGTGTGTGCGCGGGGCTGTATCCCAGTGAGAGTCAGTGTGTGTGCGGGGCTGTATCCCAGTGAGAGTCAGTGTGTGTGCGGGGCTGTATCCTAGTGAGAGTCAGTGTGTGTGCGGGGTTGTATCCCAGTGAGAGTCAGTGTGTGCTCAGGGCTGTATCCCAGTGAGAGTCAGTGTGTGTGCGGGGCTGTATCCCAATGAGAGTCAGTGTGTGTGCGGGGCTGTATCCCAGTGAGAGTCAGTGTGTGTGCGGGGCTGTATCCCATTGAGAATCAGTGTTTGTGCGGGGCTGTATCCCAATGAGAGTCAGTGTGTGTGCGGGGCTGTATCCCAGTGAGAGTCAGTGTGTGTGCGGGGCTGTATCCCATTGAGAATCAGTGTTTGTGCGGGGCTGTATCCCAATGAGAGTCAGTGTGTGTGCGGGGCTGTATCCCAGTGAGAGTCAGTGTGTGTGCGGGGCTGTATCCCAGTGAGAGTGAGTGTGTGTGCGGGACTGTCTCCCAGTGAAAGTCAGTATGTCGGGGGGCTGTATCCCAGTCAGAGTCAGTGTGTGTGTGGGGCTATATCCCAATGAGAGTCAGTGTGTGGTGAGGACTGTACCCCAGTGAGAATCAGTGTGAGGGGTGTCTGTATCCCAGTGAGAGTCAGTGTGTGGGGGGGGACTGTACCCCAGTGAGAGTCAGTGTGCCTTCGGGGCTGTATCCTAGTGAGAGTCAGTGTGTGTGCGGGGCTGTATCCCAACGAGAGTCAGTGTTTGTGCAGGGCTGTATCCCAATGAGAGTCAGTGTGTGTGCGGGACTGTATCCCAGTGAGAGTCAGTGTGTGCGCGGGGCTGTATCCCAGTGAGAGTCAGTGTGTGCGCGGGGCTGTATCCCAGTGAGAGTCAGTGTGTGTGCGGGGCTGTATCCCAGTGAGAGTCAGTGTGTGTGCGGGGCTGTATCCTAGTGAGAGTCAGTGTGTGTGCGGGGTTGTATCCCAGTGAGAGTCAGTGTGTGTGCGGGGCTGTATCCCAATGAGAGTCAGTGTGTGTGCGGGGCTGTATCCCAGTGAGAGTCAGTGTGTGCGCGGGGCTGTATCCTAGTGAGAGTCAGTGTGTGCGCGGGGCTGTATCCCAGTGAGAGTCAGTGTATGCGGGAGGGGCTGTATCCCAATAAGAGACAGAGTGTGTGGGGGGGGGCGCTGTATCCCAGTGAGAATCAGTGTGAGGGGGGTCTGTATCCCAGTGAGAGTCAGTGTGTGGGGGGTCTGTATCCCAGTCAGAGTCAGTGTGTGTGTGGGGCTATATCCCAATGAGAGTCAGTGTGTGGTGAGGACTGTACCCCAGTGAGAATCAGTGTGAGGGGGGTCTGTATCCCAGTGAGAGTCAGTGTGTGGGGGGGACTGTACCCCAGTGAGAGTCAGTGTGCCTTCGGGGCTGTATCCTAGTGAGAGTCAGTGTGTGTGCGGGGCTGTATCCCAATGAGAGTCAGTGTTTGTGCAGGGCTGTATCCCAATGAGAGTCAGTGTGTGTGCGGGGCTGTATCCCAGTGAGAATCAGTATGTGGGGGGGCTGTATCCCAGTGAGAGTCAGTGTGTGTGGGGAGGGCTGTATCCCAGTGAGAGTTAGTGTGTGTGGGGGGCTGTATCCCAGTGAGAGTCGGTGTGTGTGCGGGGCTGTATCCCACTGAGAGTGTGTGTGCGGGGCTGTATCCCAGTGAGAATCAGTATATGGGGGGGACAGTATCCCAGTGAGAGTCAGTGTATGGGGGCGGGGCTGTATCCCAATGAGAGTCAGTGTGTGTGCGGGGCTGTAACCCAGTGGGAATCAGTATATGGGGGGGTCTGTATCCCAGTGAGAGTCAGTGTGTGGGGGGGACTGTACCCCAGTGAGAGTCAGTGTGTGTGCGGGGCTGTATCCTAGTGAGAGTCAGTGTGTGTGCGGGGCTGTATCCTAGTGAGAGTCAGTTTGTGTGCGGGGCTGTATCCCAGTGAGAGTCAGTGTGTGTGCGGGGCTGTATCCCAGTGAGAGTCAGTGTGTGTGCGGGGCTGTATCCTAGTGAGTGTCAGTGTGTGTGCGGGGCTGTAATCTAGTGAGAGTCAGTGTGTGTGCGGAGCTATATCCCAGTGAGAGTCAGTGTGTGCGCGGGGCTGTATCCCAGTGAGAGTCAGTGTGTGCGCGGGGCTGTATCCCAGTGAGAGTCAGTGTGTGTGCGGGGCTGTATCCTAGTGAGAGTCAGTGTGTGTGCGGGGCTGTATCCTAGTGAGAGTCAGTGTGTGTGCGGGGCTGTATCCCAGTGAGAGTCAGTGTGTGTGCGGGGCTGTATCCTAGTGAGTGTCAGTGTGTGCGCGGGGCTGTATCCTAGTGAGAGTCAGTGTGTGCGCAGGGCTGTATCCCAGTGAGAGTCAGTGTGTGCGCGGGGCTGTATCCCAGTGAGAGTCAGTGTGTGCGCGGGGCTGTATCCCAGTGAGAGTCAGTGTGTGTGCGGGGCTGTATCCCAGTGAGAGTCAGTGTGTGTGCGGGGCTGTATCCTAGTGAGAGTCAGTGTGTGTGCGGGGTTGTATCCCAGTGAGAGTCAGTGTGTGCTCAGGGCTGTATCCCAGTGAGAGTCAGTGTGTGTGCGGGGCTGTATCCCAATGAGAGTCAGTGTGTGTGCGGGGCTGTATCCCAGTGAGAGTCAGTGTGTGCGCGGGGCTGTATCCTAGTGAGAGTCAGTGTGCGCGCGGGGCTGTATCCCAGTGAGAGTCAGTGTGTGTGCGGGGCTGTATCCCATTGAGAATCAGTGTTTGTGCGGGGCTGTATCCCAATGAGAGTCAGTGTGTGTGCGGGGCTGTATCCCAGTGAGAGTCAGTGTGTGTGCGGGGCTGTATCCCATTGAGAATCAGTGTTTGTGCGGGGCTGTATCCCAATGAGAGTCAGTGTGTGTGCGGGGCTGTATCCCAGTGAGAGTCAGTGTGTGTGCGGGGCTGTATCCCAGTGAGAGTGAGTGTGTGTGCGGGGCTGTATCCCAATGAGAGTCAGTGTGTGTGCGGGGCTGTATCCCAGTGAGAGTCAGTGTGTGCGCGGGGCTGTATCCTAGTGAGAGTCAGTGTGTGCGCGGGGCTGTATCCCAGTGAGAGTCAGTGTATGCGGGAGGGGCTGTATCCCAATAAGAGACAGAGTGTGTGGGGGGGGGCGCTGTATCCCAGTGAGAATCAGTGTGAGGGGGGTCTGTATCCCAGTGAGAGTCAGTGTGTGGGGGGTCTGTATCCCAGTCAGAGTCAGTGTGTGTGTGGGGCTATATCCCAATGAGAGTCAGTGTGTGGTGAGGACTGTACCCCAGTGAGAATCAGTGTGAGGGGGGTCTGTATCCCAGTGAGAGTCAGTGTGTGGGGGGGACTGTACCCCAGTGAGAGTCAGTGTGCCTTCGGGGCTGTATCCTAGTGAGAGTCAGTGTGTGTGCGGGGCTGTATCCCAATGAGAGTCAGTGTTTGTGCAGGGCTGTATCCCAATGAGAGTCAGTGTGTGTGCGGGGCTGTATCCCAGTGAGAATCAGTATGTGGGGGGGCTGTATCCCAGTGAGAGTCAGTGTGTGTGGGGAGGGCTGTATCCCAGTGAGAGTTAGTGTGTGTGGGGGGCTGTATCCCAGTGAGAGTCGGTGTGTGTGCGGGGCTGTATCCCACTGAGAGTGTGTGTGCGGGGCTGTATCCCAGTGAGAATCAGTATATGGGGGGGACAGTATCCCAGTGAGAGTCAGTGTATGGGGGCGGGGCTGTATCCCAATGAGAGTCAGTGTGTGTGCGGGTCTGTAACCCAGTGGGAATCAGTATATGGGGGGGTCTGTATCCCAGTGAGAGTCAGTGTGTGGGGGGGACTGTACCCCAGTGAGAGTCAGTGTGTGTGCGGGGCTGTATCCTAGTGAGAGTCAGTGTGTGTGCGGGGCTGTATCCTAGTGAGAGTCAGTTTGTGTGCGGGGCTGTATCCCAGTGAGAGTCAGTGTGTGTGCGGGGCTGTATCCCAGTGAGAGTCAGTGTGTGTGCGGGGCTGTATCCCAGTGAGAGTCAGTGTGTGCGCGGGGCTGTATCCCAGTGAGAGTCAGTGTGTGTGCGGGGCTGTATCCCAGTGAGAGTCAGTGTGTGTGCGGGGCTGTATCCTAGTGAGTGTCAGTGTGTGTGCGGGGCTGTAATCTAGTGAGAGTCAGTGTGTGTGCGGAGCTATATCCCAGTGAGAGTCAGTGTGTGCGCGGGGCTGTATCCCAGTGAGAGTCAGTGTGTGCGCGGGGCTGTATCCCAGTGAGAGTCAGTGTGTGTGCGGGGCTGTATCCTAGTGAGAGTCAGTGTGTGTGCGGGGCTGTATCCTAGTGAGAGTCAGTGTGTGTGCGGGGCTGTATCCCAGTGAGAGTCAGTGTGTGTGCGGGGCTGTATCCTAGTGAGTGTCAGTGTGTGCGCGGGGCTGTATCCTAGTGAGAGTCAGTGTGTGCGCAGGGCTGTATCCCAGTGAGAGTCAGTGTGTGCGCGGGGCTGTATCCCAGTGAGAGTCAGTGTGTGCGCGGGGCTGTATCCCAGTGAGAGTCAGTGTGTGTGCGGGGCTGTATCCCAGTGAGAGTCAGTGTGTGTGCGGGGCTGTATCCTAGTGAGAGTCAGTGTGTGTGCGGGGTTGTATCCCAGTGAGAGTCAGTGTGTGCTCAGGGCTGTATCCCAGTGAGAGTCAGTGTGTGTGCGGGGCTGTATCCCAATGAGAGTCAGTGTGTGTGCGGGGCTGTATCCCAGTGAGAGTCAGTGTGTGCGCGGGGCTGTATCCTAGTGAGAGTCAGTGTGCGCGCGGGGCTGTATCCCAGTGAGAGTCAGTGTGTGTGCGGGGCTGTATCCCATTGAGAATCAGTGTTTGTGCGGGGCTGTATCCCAATGAGAGTCAGTGTGTGTGCGGGGCTGTATCCCAGTGAGAGTCAGTGTGTGTGCGGGGCTGTATCCCATTGAGAATCAGTGTTTGTGCGGGGCTGTATCCCAATGAGAGTCAGTGTGTGTGCGGGGCTGTATCCCAGTGAGAGTCAGTGTGTGTGCGGGGCTGTATCCCAGTGAGAGTGAGTGTGTGTGCGGGACTGTCTCCCAGTGAGAGTCAGTGTGTGTGCGGGACTGTATCCCACTGAGAATCAGTATGTCGGGGGGCTGTATCCCAGTCAGAGTCAGTGTGTGTGTGGGGCTATATCCCAATGAGAGTCAGTGTGTGGTGAGGACTGTACCCCAGTGAGAATCAGTGTGAGGGGTGTCTGTATCCCAGTGAGAGTCAGTGTGTGGGGGGGGACTGTACCCCAGTGAGAGTCAGTGTGCCTTCGGGGCTGTATCCTAGTGAGAGTCAGTGTGTGTGCGGGGCTGTATCCCAATGAGAGTCAGTGTTTGTGCAGGGCTGTATCCCAATGAGAGTCAGTGTGTGTGCGGGACTGTATCCCAGTCAGAGTCAGTGTGTGTGCGGGGCTGTATCCCAGTGAGAGTCGGTGTGTGTGCGGGACTGTTTCCCAGTGAGAATCAGTATGTGGGAGGGCTGTATCCCAGCGAGAGTCAGTGTGTGCGCAGGGCTGTATCCCAGTGAGAGTCAGTGTGTGCGCGGGGCTGTATCCCAGTGAGAGTCAGTGTGTGCGCGGGGCTGTATCCCAGTGAGAGTCAGTGTGTGTGCGGGGCTGTATCCCAGTGAGAGTCAGTGTGTGTGCGGGGCTGTATCCTAGTGAGAGTCAGTGTGTGTGCGGGGTTGTATCCCAGTGAGAGTCAGTGTGTGTGCGGGGCTGTATCCCAATGAGAGTCAGTGTGTGTGCGGGGCTGTATCCCAGTGAGAGTCAGTGTGTGCGCGGGGCTGTATCCTAGTGAGAGTCAGTGTGTGCGCGGGGCTGTAACCCAGTGAGAGTCAGTGTATGCGGGAGGGGCTGTATCCCAATAAGAGACAGAGTGTGTGGGGGGGGGCGCTGTATCCCAGTGAGAATCAGTGTGAGGGGGGTCTGTATCCCAGTGAGAGTCAGTGTTTGGGGGGTCTGTACCCCAGTGAGAGTCAGTGTGTGTGCGGGGCTGTATCCCATTGAGAATCAGTGTTTGTGCGGGGCTGTATCCCAATGAGAGTCAGTGTGTGTGCGGGGCTGTATCCCAGTGAGAGTCAGTGTGTGTGCGGGGCTGTATCCCAGTGAGAGTGAGTGTGTGTGCGGGACTGTCTCCCAGTGAGAGTCAGTGTGTGTGCGGGACTGTATCCCACTGAGAATCAGTATGTCGGGGGGCTGTATCCCAGTCAGAGTCAGTGTGTGTGTGGGGCTATATCCCAATGAGAGTCAGTGTGTGGTGAGGACTGTACCCCAGTGAGAATCAGTGTTAGGGGGGTCTGTATCCCAGTGAGAGTCAGTGTGTGGGGGGGACTGTACCCCAGTGAGAGTCAGTGTGCCTTCGGGGCTGTATCCTAGTGAGAGTCAGTGTGTGTGCGGGGCTGTATCCCAATGAGAGTCAGTGTTTGTGCAGGGCTGTATCCCAATGAGAGTCAGTGTGTGTGCGGGGCTGTATCCCAGTGAGAATCAGTATGTGGGGGGGCTGTATCCCAGTGAGAGTCAGTGTGTGTGGGGAGGGCTGTATCCCAGTGAGAGTTAGTGTGTGTGGGGGGCTGTATCCCAGTGAGAGTCGGTGTGTGTGCGGGGCTGTATCCCACTGAGAGTGTGTGTGCGGGGCTGTATCCCAGTGAGAATCAGTATATGGGGGGGACAGTATCCCAGTGAGAGTCAGTGTATGGGGGCGGGGCTGTATCCCAATGAGAGTCAGTGTGTGTGCGGGGCTGTAACCCAGTGGGAATCAGTATATGGGGGGGTCTGTATCCCAGTGAGAGTCAGTGTGTGGGGGGGACTGTACCCCAGTGAGAGTCAGTGTGTGTGCGGGGCTGTATCCTAGTGAGAGTCAGTGTGTGTGTGCGGGGCTGTATCCTAGTGAGAGTCAGTGTGTGTGCGGGGCTGTATCCTAGTGAGAGTCAGTTTGTGTGCGGGGCTGTATCCCAGTGAGAGTCAGTGTGTGTGCGGGGCTGTATCCCAGTGAGAGTCAGTGTGTGTGCAGGGCTGTAATCTAGTGAGAGTCAGTGTGTGTGCGGAGCTATATCCCAGTGAGAGTCAGTGTGTGCGCGGGGCTGTATCCCAGTGAGAGTCAGTGTGTGCGCGGGGCTGTATCCCAGTGAGAGTCAGTGTGTGTGCGGGGCTGTATCCTAGTGAGAGTCAGTGTGTGTGCGGGGCTGTATCCCAGTGAGAGTCAGTGTGTGCGCGGGGCTGTATCCCAGTGAGAGTCAGTGTGTGCGCGGGGCTGTATCCCAGTGAGAGTCAGTGTGTGTGCGCGGCTGTATCCCATTGAGAATCAGTGTTTGTGCGGGGCTGTATCCCAATGAGAGTCAGTGTGTGTGCGGGGCTGTATCCCAGTGAGAGTCAGTGTGTGTGCGGGGCTGTATCCTAGTGAGAGTCAGTGTGTGTGCGAGGCTGTATCCTAGTGAGAGTCAGTGTGTGTGCGGGGCTGTATCCCAGTGAGAGTCAGTGTGTGTGCGGGGCTGTATCCCATTGAGAATCAGTGTGTGTGCAGGGCTGTATCCCAGTGAGAGTCAGTGTGTGCGCGGGGCTGTATCCTAGTGAGAGTCAGTGTGTGTGCGGGGCTGTATCCTAGTGAGAGTCAGTGTGTGTGCGGGGCTGTATCCCAGTGAGAGTCAGTGTGTGTGCAGGGCTGTATCCCAGTGAGAGTCAGTGGGTGTGCGGGGCTGTATCCTAGTGAGAGTCAGTGTGTGTGCGGGGCTGTATCCCAGTGAGAGTCAGTGTGTGTGCGGGGCTGTATCCTAGTGAGTGTCAGTGTGTGCGCGGGGCTGTATCCTAGTGAGAGTCAGTGTGTGCGCAGGGCTGTATCCCAGTGAGAGTCAGTGTGTGCGCGGGGCTGTATCCCAGTGAGAGTCAGTGTGTGCGCGGGGCTGTATCCCAGTGAGAGTCAGTGTGTGTGCGGGGCTGTATCCCAGTGAGAGTCAGTGTGTGTGCGGGGCTGTATCCTAGTGAGAGTCAGTGTGTGTGCGGGGTTGTATCCCAGTGAGAGTCAGTGTGTGCTCAGGGCTGTATCCCAGTGAGAGTCAGTGTGTGTGCGGGGCTGTATCCCAATGAGAGTCAGTGTGTGTGCGGGGCTGTATCCCAGTGAGAGTCAGTGTGTGCGCGGGGCTGTATCCTAGTGAGAGTCAGTGTGCGCGCGGGGCTGTATCCCAGTGAGAGTCAGTGTGTGTGCGGGGCTGTATCCCATTGAGAATCAGTGTTTGTGCGGGGCTGTATCCCAATGAGAGTCAGTGTGTGTGCGGGGCTGTATCCCAGTGAGAGTCAGTGTGTGTGCGGGGCTGTATCCCAGTGAGAGTGAGTGTGTGTGCGGGACTGTCTCCCAGTGAGAGTCAGTGTGTGTGCGGGACTGTATCCCACTGAGAATCAGTATGTCGGGGGGCTGTATCCCAGTCAGAGTCAGTGTGTGTGTGGGGCTATATCCCAATGAGAGTCAGTGTGTGGTGAGGACTGTACCCCAGTGAGAATCAGTGTGAGGGGTGTCTGTATCCCAGTGAGAGTCAGTGTGTGGGGGGGACTGTACCCCAGTGAGAGTCAGTGTGCCTTCGGGGCTGTATCCTAGTGAGAGTCAGTGTGTGTGCGGGGCTGTATCCCAATGAGAGTCAGTGTTTGTGCAGGGCTGTATCCCAATGAGAGTCAGTGTGTGTGCGGGACTGTATCCCAGTGAGAGTCAGTGTGTGTGCGGGGCTGTATCCCAGTGAGAGTCGGTGTGTGTGCGGGACTGTTTCCCAGTGAGAATCAGTATGTGGGAGGGCTGTATCCCAGTGAGAGTCAGTGTGTGCGCAGGGCTGTATCCCAGTGAGAGTCAGTGTGTGCGCGGGGCTCTATCCCAGTGAGAGTCAGTGTGTGCGCGGGGCTGTATCCCAGTGAGAGTCAGTGTGTGTGCGGGGCTGTATCCCAGTGAGAGTCAGTGTGTGTGCGGGGCTGTATCCCAGTGAGAGTCGGTGTGTGTGCGGGGCTGTATCCCAAAGAGAGTCAGTGTGTGTGAGGGGCTGTATCCTAGTGAGAGTCAGTGTGTGTGCGGGGCTGTATCCCAGTGAGAGTCAGTGTGTGTGCGGGGCTGTATCCCAATGAGAGTCAGTGTGTGTGCGGGGCTGTATCCCAGTGAGAGTCAGTGTGTGCGCGGGGCTGTATCCTAGTGAGAGTCAGTGTGTGCGCGGGGCTGTATCCCAGTGAGAGTCAGTGTGTGTGCGGGGCTGTATCCCATTGAGAATCAGTGTTTGTGCGGGGCTGTATCCCAATGAGAGTCAGTGTGTGTGCGGGGCTGTATCCCAGTGAGAGTCAGTGTGTGTGCGGGGCTGTATCCCAGTGAGAGTGAGTGTGTGTGCGGGACTGTCTCCCAGTGAGAGTCAGTCTGTGTGCGGGACTGTATCCCACTGAGAATCAGTATGCCGGGGGTTGTATCCCAGTCAGAGTCAGTGTGTGTGTGGGGCTATATCCCAATGAGAGTCAGTGTGTGGTGAGGACTGTACCCCAGTGAGAATCAGTGTGAGGGGTGTCTGTATCCCAGTGAGAGTCAGTGTGTGGGGGGGGACTGTACCCCAGTGAGAGTCAGTGTGCCTTCGGGGCTGTATCCTAGTGAGAGTCAGTGTGTGTGCGGGGTTGTATCCCAGTGAGAGTCAGTGTGTGCGCAGGGCTGTATCCTAGTGAGAGTCAGTGTGTGTGCGGGGCTGTATCCTAGTGAGAGTCAGTGTGTGTGCGGGGCTGTATCCCAGTGAGAGTCAGTGTGTGTGCGGGGCTGTATCCCAGTGAGAGTCAGGGTGTGCGCGGGGCTGTATCCCAGTGAGAGTCAGTGTGTGTGCGCGGCTGTATCCCATTGAGAATCAGTGTTTGTGCGGGGCTGTATCCCAATGAGAGTCAGTGTGTGTGCGGGGCTGTATCCCAGTGAGAGTCAGTGTGTGTGCGGGGCTGTATCCTAGTGAGAGTCAGTGTGTGTGCGAGGCTGTATCCTAGTGAGAGTCAGTGTGTGTGCGGGTCTCTATCCTAGTGAGAGTCAGTGTGTGTGCAGGGCTGTATCCCAGTGAGAGTCAGTGTGTGCGCGGGGCTGTATCCTAGTGAGAGTCAGTGTGTGTGCGGGGCTGTATGTGTGTGCGGGGCTGTATCCTAGTGAGAGTCAGTGTGTGTGCGGGGCTGTATCCCAGTGAGAGTCAGTGTGTGTGCAGGGCTGTATCCCAGTGAGAGTCAGTGGGTGTGCGGGGCTGTATCCTAGTGAGAGTCAGTGTGTGTGCGGGGCTGTATCCCAGTGAGAGTCAGTGTGTGTGCGGGGCTGTATCCTAGTGAGTGTCAGTGTGTGCGCAGGGCTGTATCCTAGTGAGAGTCAGTGTGTGCGCAGGGCTGTATCCCAGTGAGAGTCAGTGTGTGCGCGGAGCTGTATCCCAGTGAGAGTCAGTGTGTGCGCGGGGCTGTATCCCAGTGAGAGTCAGTGTGTGTGCGGGGCTGTATCCCAGTGAGAGTCAGTGTGTGTGCGGGGCTGTATCCTAGTGAGAGTCAGTGTGCGCGCGGGGTTGTATCCCAGTGAGAGTCAGTCTGTGCTCAGGGCTGTATCCCAGTGAGAGTCAGTGTGTGCGCGGGGCTGTATCCTAGTGAGAGTCAGTGTGTGTGCGGGGTTGTATCCCAGTGAGAGTCAGTCTGTGCTCAGGGCTGTATCCCAGTGAGAGTCAGTGTGTGTGCGGGGCTGTATCCCAATGAGAGTCAGTGTGTGTGCGGGGCTGTATCCCAGTGAGAGTCAGTGTGTGCGCGGGGCTGTATCCTAGTGAGAGTCAGTGTGCGCGCGGGGCTGTATCCCAGTGAGAGTCAGTGTGTGTGCGGGGCTGTATCCCATTGAGAATCAGTGTTTGTGCGGGGCTGTATCCCAATGAGAGTCAGTGTGTGTGCGGGGCTGTATCCCAGTGAGAGTCAGTGTGTGTGCGGGGCTGTATCCCAGTGAGAGTGAGTGTGTGTGCGGGACTGTCTCCCAGTGAGAGTCAGTGTGTGTGCGGGACTGTATCCCACTGAGAATCAGTATGTCGGGGGGCTGTATCCCAGTCAGAGTCAGTGTGTGTGTGGGGCTATATCCCAATGAGAGTCAGTGTGTGGTGAGGACTGTACCCCAGTGAGAATCAGTGTGAGGGGTGTCTGTATCCCAGTGAGAGTCAGTGTGTGGGGGGGGACTGTACCCCAGTGAGAGTCAGTGTGCCTTCGGGGCTGTATCCTAGTGAGAGTCAGTGTGTGTGCGGGGCTGTATCCCAATGAGAGTCAGTGTTTGTGCAGGGCTGTATCCCAATGAGAGTCAGTGTGTGTGCGGGACTGTATCCCAGTGAGAGTCAGTGTGTGTGCGGGGCTGTATCCCAGTGAGAGTCGGTGTGTGTGCGGGACTGTTTCCCAGTGAGAATCAGTATGTGGGAGGGCTGTATCCCAGCGAGAGTCAGTGTGTGCGCGGGGCTGTATCCCAGTGAGAGTCAGTGTGTGTGCGGGGCTGTATCCCAGTGAGAGTCAGTGTGTGTGCGGGGCTGTATCCTAGTGAGAGTCAGTGTGTGTGCGGGGTTGTATCCCAGTGAGAGTCAGTGTGTGTGCGGGGCTGTATCCCAATGAGAGTCAGTGTGTGTGCGGGGCTGTATCCCAGTGAGAGTCAGTGTGTGCGCGGGGCTGTATCCTAGTGAGAGTCAGTGTGTGCGCGGGGCTGTATCCCAGTGAGAGTCAGTGTATGCGGGAGGGGCTGTATCCCAATAAGAGACAGAGTGTGTGGGGGGGGGCGCTGTATCCCAGTGAGAATCAGTGTGAGGGGGGTCTGTATCCCAGTGAGAGTCAGTGTGTGGGGGGTCTGTACCCCAGTGAGAGTCAGTGTGTGTGCGGGGCTGTATCCCATTGAGAATCAGTGTTTGTGCGGGGCTGTATCCCAATGAGAGTCAGTGTGTGTGCGGGGCTGTATCCCAGTGAGAGTCAGTGTGTGTGCAGGGCTGTATCCCAGTGAGAGTGAGTGTGTGTGCGGGACTGTCTCCCAGTGAGAGTCAGTGTGTGTGCGGGACTGTATCCCACTGAGAATCAGTATGTCGGGGGGCTGTATCCCAGTCAGAGTCAGTGTGTGTGTGGGGCTATATCCCAATGAGAGTCAGTGTGTGGTGAGGACTGTACCCCAGTGAGAATCAGTGTGAGGGGGGTCTGTATCCCAGTGAGAGTCAGTGTGTGGGGGGGACTGTACCCCAGTGAGAGTCAGTGTGCCTTCGGGGCTGTATCCTAGTGAGAGTCAGTGTGTGTGCGGGGCTGTATCCCAATGAGAGTCAGTGTTTGTGCAGGGCTGTATCCCAATGAGAGTCAGTGTGTGTGCGGGGCTGTATCCCAGTGAGAATCAGTATGTGGGGGGGCTGTATCCCAGTGAGAGTCAGTGTGTGTGGGGAGGGCTGTATCCCAGTGAGAGTTAGTGTGTGTGGGGGGCTGTATCCCAGTGAGAGTCGGTGTGTGTGCGGGGCTGTATCCCACTGAGAGTGTGTGTGCGGGGCTGTATCCCAGTGAGAATCAGTATATGGGGGGGACAGTATCCCAGTGAGAGTCAGTGTATGGGGGCGGGGCTGTATCCCAATGAGAGTCAGTGTGTGTGCGGGGCTGTAACCCAGTGGGAATCAGTATATGGGGGGGTCTGTATCCCAGTGAGAGTCAGTGTGTGGGGGGGACTGTACCCCAGTGAGAGTCAGTGTGTGTGCGGGGCTGTATCCTAGTGAGAGTCAGTGTGTGTGTGCGGGGCTGTATCCTAGTGAGAGTCAGTGTGTGTGCGGGGCTGTATCCTAGTGAGAGTCAGTTTGTGTGCGGGGCTGTATCCCAGTGAGAGTCAGTGTGTGTGCGGGGCTGTATCCCAGTGAGAGTCAGTGTGTGTGCGGGGCTGTATCCTAGTGAGTGTCAGTGTGTGTGCGGGGCTGTAATCTAGTGAGAGTCAGTGTGTGTGCGGAGCTATATCCCAGTGAGAGTCAGTGTGTGCGCGGGGCTGTATCCCAGTGAGAGTCAGTGTGTGCGCGGGGCTGTATCCCAGTGAGAGTCAGTGTGTGTGCGGGGCTGTATCCTAGTGAGAGTCAGTGTGTGTGCGGGGCTGTATCCTAGTGAGAGTCAGTGTGTGTGCGGGGCTGTATCCCAGTGAGAGTCAGTGTGTGCGCGGGGCTGCATCCCAGTGAGAGTCAGTGTGTGCGCGGGGCTGTATCCCAGTGAGAGTCAGTGTGTGTGCGCGGCTGTATCCCATTGAGAATCAGTGTTTGTGCGGGGCTGTATCCCAATGAGAGTCAGTGTGTGTGCGGGGCTGTATCCCAGTGAGAGTCAGTGTGTGTGCGGGGCTGTATCCTAGTGAGAGTCAGTGTGTGTGCGAGGCTGTATCCTAGTGAGAGTCAGTGTGTGTGCGGGGCTGTATCCCAGTGAGAGTCAGTGTGTGTGCGGGGCTGTATCCCATTGAGAATCAGTGTGTGTGCAGGGCTGTATCCCAGTGAGAGTCAGTGTGTGCGCGGGGCTGTATCCTAGTGAGAGTCAGTGTGTGTGCGGGGCTGTATCCTAGTGAGAGTCAGTGTGTGTGCGGGGCTGTATCCCAGTGAGAGTCAGTGTGTGTGCAGGGCTGTATCCCAGTGAGAGTCAGTGTGTGTGCGGGGCTGTATCCTAGTGAGAGTCAGTGTGTGTGCGGGGCTGTATCCCAGTGAGAGTCAGTGTGTGTGCGGGGCTGTATCCCAGTGAGAGTCAGTGTGTGTGCGGGGCTGTATCCCAGTGAGAGTCAGTGTGTGTGCGGGGCTGTATCCTAGTGAGAGTCAGTGTGTGTGCGGGGTTGTATCCCAGTGAGAGTCAGTGTGTGCTCAGGGCTGTATCCCAGTGAGAGTCAGTGTGTGTGCGGGGCTGTATCCCAATGAGAGTCAGTGTGTGTGCGGGGCTGTATCCCAGTGAGAGTCAGTGTGTGCGCGGGGCTGTATCCTAGTGAGAGTCAGTGTGCGCGCGGGGCTGTATCCCAGTGAGAGTCAGTGTGTGTGCGGGGCTGTATCCCATTGAGAATCAGTGTTTGTGCGGGGCTGTATCCCAATGAGAGTCAGTGTGTG
The DNA here is from genome assembly GCF_037043375.1 of Chiloscyllium plagiosum. Lineage (NCBI taxonomy): Eukaryota > Metazoa > Chordata > Chondrichthyes > Orectolobiformes > Hemiscylliidae > Chiloscyllium > Chiloscyllium plagiosum. Next base: position 133,498,871 of record NW_028270144.1, read on the forward strand.
TGCGGGGCTGTATCCCAGTGAGAGTCAGTGTGTGTGCGGGGCTGTATCCCAGTGAGAGTGAGTGTGTGTGCGGGACTGTCTCCCAGTGAGAGTCAGTGTGTGTGCGGGACTGTATCCCACTGAGAATCAGTATGTCGGGGGGCTGTATCCCAGTCAGAGTCAGTGTGTGTGTGGGGCTATATCCCAATGAGAGTCAGTGTGTGGTGAGGACTGTACCCCAGTGAGAATCAGTGTGAGGGGTGTCTGTATCCCAGTGAGAGTCAGTGTGTGGGGGGGACTGTACCCCAGTGAGAGTCAGTGTGCCTTCGGGGCTGTATCCTAGTGAGAGTCAGTGTGTGTGCGGGGCTGTATCCCAATGAGAGTCAGTGTTTGTGCAGGGCTGTATCCCAATGAGAGTCAGTGTGTGTGCGGGACTGTATCCCAGTGAGAGTCAGTGTGTGTGCGGGGCTGTATCCCAGTGAGAGTCGGTGTGTGTGCGGGACTGTTTCCCAGTGAGAATCAGTATGTGGGAGGGCTGTATCCCAGTGAGAGTCAGTGTGTGCGCAGGGCTGTATCCCAGTGAGAGTCAGTGTGTGCGCGGGGCTCTATCCCAGTGAGAGTCAGTGTGTGCGCGGGGCTGTATCCCAGTGAGAGTCAGTGTGTGTGCGGGGCTGTATCCCAGTGAGAGTCAGTGTGTGTGCGGGGCTGTATCCCAGTGAGAGTCAGTGTGTGTGCGGGGCTGTATCCCAATGAGAGTCAGTGTGTGTGCGGGGCTGTATCCTAGTGAGAGTCAGTGTGTGTGCGGGGCTGTATCCCAGTGAGAGTCAGTGTGTGTGCGGGGCTGTATCCCAATGAGAGTCAGTGTGTGTGCGGGGCTGTATCCCAGTGAGAGTCAGTGTGTGCGCGGGGCTGTATCCTAGTGAGAGTCAGTGTGTGCGCGGGGCTGTATCCCAGTGAGAGTCAGTGTGTGTGCGGGGCTGTATCCCATTGAGAATCAGTGTTTGTGCGGGGCTGTATCCCAATGAGAGTCAGTGTGTGTGCGGGGCTGTATCCCAGTGAGAGTCAGTGTGTGTGCGGGGCTGTATCCCAGTGAGAGTGAGTGTGTGTGCGGGACTGTCTCCCAGTGAGAGTCAGTGTGTGTGCGGGACTGTATCCCACTGAGAATCAGTATGTCGGGGGGCTGTATCCCAGTCAGAGTCAGTGTGTGTGTGGGGCTATATCCCAATGAGAGTCAGTGTGTGGTGAGGACTGTACCCCAGTGAGAATCAGTGTGAGGGGGGTCTGTATCCCAGTGAGAGTCAGTGTGTGGGGGGGACTGTACCCCAGTGAGAGTCAGTGTGCCTTCGGGGCTGTATCCTAGTGAGAGTCAGTGTGTGTGCGGGGCTGTATCCCAATGAGAGTCAGTGTTTGTGCAGGGCTGTATCCCAATGAGAGTCAGTCTGTGTGCGGGGCTGTATCCCAGTGAGAGTCAGTATGTGTGCGGGGCTGTATCCCAGTGAGAGTCGGTGTGTGTGCGGGACTGTTTCCCAGTGAGAATCAGTATGTGGGGGGGCTGTATCCCAGTGAGAGTCAGTGTGTGTGGGGAGGGCTGTATCCCAGTGAGAGTTAGTGTGTGTGGGGGGCTGTATCCCAGTGAGAGTCGGTGTGTGTGCGGGGCTGTATCCCAGTGAGAGTCAGTGTGTGTGCGGGGCTGTATCCCAGTGAGAATCAGTATATGGGGGGGTCTGTATCCCAGTGAGAGTCAGTGTGTGTGCGGGGCTGTATCCCAGTGAGAGTCAGTGTGTGTGCGGGGCTGTATCCCAGTGAGAGTCAGTGTGTGTGCGGGGCTGTATCCCAGTGGGAATCAGTATATGGGGGGGTCTGTATCCCAGTGAGAGTCAGTGTGTGGGGGCGACTGTACCCCAGTGAGAGTCAGTGTGTGTGGGAGTGTTCCCAGTGAGAGTCAGTGTGTGTGTGGGACTGTACCCCAGTGAGAGTCAGTGTCTGTATGACTGTACCCCAGTGAGAGTCAGTGTCTGTGCTTGTGGGACTGTACCCCAGTGAGAGTCAGTGTGTGTGGGACTGTACCCCAGTGAAGTCAGTGTGTGTGGGACTATACCCCAGTGAGAGCCAGTGTGTGTGGTACTGTATCCCAGTGAGAGTCAGTGTGTGTGGGACTGTACACCAGTGAGAGTCAGCGTGTGTGGGACTGTACCCCAGTGAGAGTCAGTGTGTGTGGGACTGTACCCCAGTGATAGTCAGTGTGTGTGTGAGACTGTACCCCAGTGATAGTCAATGTGTGTGTGACTGTACCCCAGTGAGAGTCAGTGTCAGTGCGTGGGACTCTACCCCAGTGAGAGTCAGTGTGTGTGGGGGACTGTATCCCAGTGAGAGTCAGTGTGTGTGGGACTGTACCCAAGTGAGAGTCAGTTTGCATGGGGGACTGTACCCCAGTGAGAGTCAGTGTGTGTGGGACTGTATCCCAGTGAGAGTCAGTGTGTGTGGGAGTGTTCCCCAGTGAGAGTCAGTGTGTGTGTGGGACTGTACCCCAGAGAGAGTCAGTGTGTGTGGTGGGCTGTACCCCAGTGAGAGTCAGTGTGTGGGGGGGACTGTACCCAAGTGAGAGTCAGTGTATGCCTGGGACTGTACCCCAGTGAAGTCAGTGTGTGTGGGAGTGTTCCCCAGTGAGAGTCAGTGTGTGTGTGGGAGTGTTCCCAGTGAGAGTCAGTGTGTGTGTGGGACTGTACCCCAGTGAGAGTCAGTGTGTGGGGGGGACTCTACCCCAATGAGAGTCAGTGTGTGTATGGGACTGTACCCCAGTGAAGTCAGTGTGTGTGGGACTGTACCCCAGTGAGAGTCAGTGTGTGTGGGGGACTGTATCCCAGTGAGAATCAGTGTGTGAGGGGGGCTGTATCCCAGTGAGAGTCAGTGTGTGGGGGGTGCTGTATCCCAGTGAGAGTCAATGTGTGTGCGGGACTGTATCCCAATGAGAGTCAGTATGTGTGCAGGGCTGTATCCCTGTGAGAATCAGTGTGTGGGGATACTGTATCCCACTGAGAGTCAGTGGGTGTGCGGGGCTGTATCCTAGTGAGAGTCAGTGTGTGTGGGGGGCTGTATCCTAGTGAGAGTCAGTGTGTGTGGGGGGCTGTATCCTAGTGAGAGTCAGTATGTGTTCGGGGCTGTGTCCCAGTGAGAATCAGTATATGGGGGTTCTGTATCCCAGTGAGAGTCAGTGTGTGGGAGGGACTGTATCCGAATGAGAGTCAGTGTGTGTGCAGGGCTGTATCCCAGTGAGAGTCAGTGGGTGTGCGGGGCTGTATCCTAGTGAGAGTCAGTGTGTGTGCGGGGCTGTATCCCAGTGAGAGTCAGTGTGTGCGCAGGGCTGTATCCCAGTGAGAGTCAGTGTGTGTGCGGGGCTGTATCCTAGTGAGAGTCAGTGTGTGCGCGGGGCTGTATCCCAGTGAGAGTCAGTGTGTGTGCGGGGCTGTATCCCAGTGAGAGTCAGTGTGTGCGCAGGGCTGTATCCCAGTGAGAGTCAGTGTGTGTGCGGGGCTGTATCCTAGTGAGAGTCAGTGTGTGTGCGGGGCTGTATCCCAGTGAGAGTCAGTGTGTGCGCGGGGCTGTATCCTAGTGAGAGTCAGTGTGCGCGCGGGGCTGTATCCCATTGAGAATCAGTGTTTGTGCGGGGCTGTATCCCAATGAGAGTCAGTGTGTGTGTGGGGCTGTATCCCAGTGAGAGTCAGTGTGTGTGCGGGGCTGTATCCCAGTGAGAGTGAGTGTGTGTGCGGGACTGTCTCCCAGTGAGAGTCAGTGTGTGTGCGGGACTGTATCCCACTGAGAATCAGTATGTCGGGGGGCTGTATCCCAGTCAGAGTCAGTGTGTGTGTGGGGCTATATCCCAATGAGAGTCAGTGTGTGGTGAGGACTGTACCCCAGTGAGAATCAGTGTGAGGGGGGTCTGTATCCCAGTGAGAGTCAGTGTGTGGGGGGGACTGTACCCCAGTGAGAGTCAGTGTGCCTTCGGGGCTGTATCCTAGTGAGAGTCAGTGTGTGTGCGGGGCTGTATCCCAATGAGAGTCAGTGTTTGTGCAGGGCTGTATCCCAATGAGAGTCAGTGTGTGTGCGGGGCTGTATCCCAGTGAGAGTCGGTGTGTGTGCGGGACTGTTTCCCAGTGAGAATCAGTATGTGGGGGGGCTGTATCCCCGTGAGAGTCAGTGTGTGCGCAGGGCTGTATCCCAGTGAGAGTCAGTGTGTGCGCGGGGCTGTATCCCAGTGAGAGTCAGTGTGTGCGCGGGGCTGTATCCCAGTGAGAGTCAGTGTGTGTGCGGGGCTGTATCCCAGTGAGAGTCAGTGTGTGTGCGGGGCTGTATCCTAGTGAGAGTCAGTGTGTGTGCGGGGTTGTATCCCAATGAGAGTCAGTGTGTGTGCGGGGCTGTATCCCAGTGAGAGTCAGTGTGTGCGCGGCGCTGTATCCCAATGAGAGTCAGTGTGTGTGCGGGGCTGTATCCCAGTGAGAGTCAGTGTGTGCGCGGCGCTGTATCCTAGTGAGAGTCAGTGTGTGCGCGGGGCTGTATCCCAGTGAGAGTCAGTTTGTGTGCGGGGCTGTATCCCATTGAGAGTCAGTGTGTGTGCGGGGCTGTATCCCAATGAGAGTCAGTGTGTGTGCGGGGCTGTATCCCAATGAGAGTCAGTGTGTGTGCGGGGCTGTATCCCAGTGAGAGTCAGTGTGTGCGCGGCGCTGTATCCTAGTGAGAGTCAGTGTGTGCGCGGGGCTGTATCCCAGTGAGAGTCAGTTTGTGTGCGGGGCTGTATCACATTGAGAATCAGTGTTTGTGCGGGGCTGTATCCCAATGAGAGTCAGTGTGTGTGCGGGGCTGTATCCCAGTGAGAGTCAGTGTGTGTGCAGGGCTGTATCCCAGTGAGAGTGAGTGTGTGTGCGGGACTGTCGCCCAGTGAGAGTCAGTGTGTGTGCGGGGCTGTATCCCAGTGAGAGTCAGTGTGTGCGCGGCGCTGTATCCTAGTGAGAATCAGTATGTCGGGGGGCTGTATCCCAGTCAGAGTCACTGTGTGTGTGGGGCTATATCCCAATGAGAGTCAGTGTGTGGTGAGGACTGTACCCCAGTGAGAATCAGTGTGATGGGGGTCTGTATCCCAGTGAGAGTCAGTGTGTGGGGGGGACTGTACCCCAGTGAGAGTCAGTGTGCCTTCGGGGCTGTATCCTAGTGAGAGTCAGTGTGTGTGCGGGGCTGTATCCCAATGAGAGTCAGTGTTTGTGCAGGGCTGTATCCCAATGAGAGTCAGTGTGTGTGCGGGGCTGTATCCCAGTGAGAGTCAGTATGTGTGCGGGGCTGTATCCCAGTGAGAGTCGGTGTGTGTGCGGGACTGTTTCCCAGTGAGAATCAGTATGTGGGGGGGCTGTATCCCAGTGAGAGTCAGTGTGTGTGGGGAGGGCTGTATCCCAGTGAGAGTTAGTGTGTGTGGGGGGCTGTATCCCAGTGAGAGTCGGTGTGTGTGCGGGGCTGTATCCCACTGAGAGTCAGTGTGTGTGCGGGGCTGTATCCCACTGAGAGTCAGTGTGTGTGCGGGGCTGTATCCCAGTGAGAGTCAGTGTGTGTGCGGGGCTGTATCCCAGTGGGAATCAGTATATGGGGGGGTCTGTATCCCAGTGAGAGTCAGTGTGTGGGGGCGACTGTACCCCAGTGAGAGTCAGTGTGTGTGGGAGTGTTCCCAGTGAGAGTCAGTGTGTGTGTGGGACTGTACCCCAGTGAGAGTCAGTGTCTGTATGACTGTACCCCAGTGAGAGTCAGTGTCTGTGCTTGTGGGACTGTACCCCAGTGAGAGTCAGTGTGTGTGGGACTGTACCCCAATGAAGTCAGTGTGTGTGGGACTATACCCCAGTGAGAGCCAGTGTGTGTGGTACTGTATCCCAGTGAGAGTCAGTGTGTGTGGGACTGTACACCAGTGAGAGTCAGCGTGTGTGGGACTGTACCCCAGTGAGAGTCAGTGTGTGTGGGACTGTACCCCAGTGAGAGTCAGTGTGTGTGTGAGACTGTACCCCAGTGATAGTCAATGTGTGTGTGACTGTACCCCAGTGAGAGTCAGTGTCAGTGCGTGGGACTCTACCCCAGTGAGAGTCAGTGTGTGTGGGGGACTGTATCCCAGTGAGAGTCAGTGTGTGTGTGACTGTACCCAAGTGAGAGTCAGTTTGCATGGGGGACTGTACCCCAGTGAGAGTAAGTGTGTGTGGGACTGTATCCCAGTGAGAGTCAGTGTGTGTGGGAGTGTTCCCCAGTGAGAGTCAGTGTGTGTGTTGGACTGTACCCCAGAGAGAGTCAGTGTGTGTGGTGGGCTGTACCCCAGTGAGAGTCAGTGTGTGGGGGGGACTGTACCCAAGTGAGAGTCAGTGTATGCCTGGGACTGTACCCCAGTGAAGTCAGTGTGTGTGGGAGTGTTCCCCAGTGAGAGTCAGTGTGTGTGTGGGAGTGTTCCCAGTGAGAGTCAGTGTGTGTGTGGGACTGTACCCCAGTGAGAGTCAGTGTGTGGGGGGGACTCTACCCCAATGAGAGTCAGTGTGTGTCTGGGACTGTACCCCAGTGAAGTCAGTGTGTGTGGGAGTGTACCCCAGTGAGAGTCAGTGTGTGGGGGGGACTCTACCCCAATGAGAGTCAGTGTGTGTATGGGACTGTACCCCAGTGAAGTCAGTGTGTGTGGGACTGTACCCCAGTGAGAGTCAGTGTGTGTGGGGGACTGTATCCCAGTGAGAATCAGTGTGTGAGGGGGGCTGTATCCCAGTGAGAGTCAGTGTGTGGGGGGTGCTGTATCCCAGTGAGAGTCAATGTGTGTGCGGGACTGTATCCCAATGAGAGTCAGTATGTGTGCAGGGCTGTATCCCTGTGAGAATCAGTGTGTGGGGATACTGTATCCCACTGAGAGTCAGTGGGTGTGCGGGGCTGTATCCTAGTGAGAGTCAGTGTGTGTGGGGGGCTGTATCCTAATGAGAGTCAGTGTGTGTGCGGGGCTGTATCCCAGTGAGAGTCAGTGTATGGGGGAGGGGCTGTATCCCAATAAGAGTCAGTGTGTGTGCGGGGCTGTATCCCATTGACAGTCAGTATGTGTTCGGGGCTGTGTCCCAGTGAGAATCAGTATATGGGGGTTCTGTATCCCAGTGAGAGTCAGTGTGTGGGAGGGACTGTATCCGAATGAGAGTCAGTATGTGTGCGGGGCTGTATCCCAGTGAGAGTCAGTGTGTGGGGGGGACTGTACCCCAGTGAGAGTCAGTGTGTGTGCGGGGCTGTATCCTAGTGAGAGTCAGTGTGTGTGCGGGGCTGTATCCCAATGAGAGTCAGTGTGTGTGCGGGGCTGTATCCCAGTGAGAGTCAGTGTGTGTGCAGGGCTGTATCCCAATGAGAGTCAGTGTGTGTGCGGGGCTGTATCCCAGTGAGAGTCAGTGTGTGTGCGGGGCTGTATCCCAGTGGGAATCAGTATATGGGGGGGTCTGTATCCCAGTGAGAGTCAGTGTGTGGGGGCGACTGTACCCCAGTGAGAGTCAGTGTGTGTGGGAGTGTTCCCAGTGAGAGTCAGTGTGTGTGTGGGACTGTACCCCAGTGAGAGTCAGTGTCTGTATGACTGTACCCCAGTGAGAGTCAGTGTCTGTGCTTGTGGGACTGTACCCCAGTGAGAGTCAGTGTGTGTGGGACTGTACCCCAATGAAGTCAGTGTGTGTGGGACTATACCCCAGTGAGAGCCAGTGTGTGTGGTACTGTATCCCAGTGAGAGTCAGTGTGTGTGGGACTGTACACCAGTGAGAGTCAGCGTGTGTGGGACTGTACCCCAGTGAGAGTCAGTGTGTGTGGGACTGTACCCCAGTGAGAGTCAGTGTGTGTGTGAGACTGTACCCCAGTGATAGTCAATGTGTGTGTGACTGTACCCCAGTGAGAGTCAGTGTCAGTGCGTGGGACTCTACCCCAGTGAGAGTCAGTGTGTGTGGGGGACTGTATCCCAGTGAGAGTCAGTGTGTGTGGGACTGTACCCAAGTGAGAGTCAGTTTGCATGGGGGACTGTACCCCAGTGAGAGTAAGTGTGTGTGGGACTGTATCCCAGTGAGAGTCAGTGTGTGTGGGAGTGTTCCCCAGTGAGAGTCAGTGTGTGTGTTGGACTGTACCCCAGAGAGAGTCAGTGTGTGTGGTGGGCTGTACCCCAGTGAGAGTCAGTGTGTGGGGGGGACTGTACCCAAGTGAGAGTCAGTGTATGCCTGGGACTGTACCCCAGTGAAGTCAGTGTGTGTGGGAGTGTTCCCCAGTGAGAGTCAGTGTGTGTGTGGGAGTGTTCCCAGTGAGAGTCAGTGTGTGTGTGGGACTGTACCCCAGTGAGAGTCAGTGTGTGGGGGGGACTCTACCCCAATGAGAGTCAGTGTGTGTCTGGGACTGTACCCCAGTGAAGTCAGTGTGTGTGGGAGTGTACCCCAGTGAGAGTCAGTGTGTGGGGGGGACTCTACCCCAATGAGAGTCAGTGTGTGTATGGGACTGTACCCCAGTGAAGTCAGTGTGTGTGGGACTGTACCCCAGTGAGAGTCAGTGTGTGTGGGGGACTGTATCCCAGTGAGAATCAGTGTGTGAGGGGGGCTGTATCCCAGTGAGAGTCAGTGTGTGGGGGGTGCTGTATCCCAGTGAGAGTCAATGTGTGTGCGGGACTGTATCCCAATGAGAGTCAGTATGTGTGCAGGGCTGTATCCCTGTGAGAATCAGTGTGTGGGGGGTACTGTATCCCAGTGAGAGTCAGTGGGTGTGCGGGGCTGTATCCTAGTGAGAGTCAGTGTGTGTGGGGGGCTGTATCCTAGTGAGAGTCAGTGTGTGTGCGGGGCTGTATCCCAGTGAGAGTCAGTGTATGGGGGAGGGGCTGTATCCCAATAAGAGTCAGTGTGTGTGCGGGGCTGTATCCCATTGACAGTCAGTATGTGTTTGGGGCTGTGTCCCAGTGAGAATCAGTATATGGGGGTTCTGTATCCCAGTGAGAGTCAGTGTGTGGGAGGGACTGTATCCGAATGAGAGTCAGTGTGTGTGCAGGGCTGTATCCCAGTGAGAGTCAGTGGGTGTGCGGGGCTGTATCCTAGTGAGAGTCAGTGTGTGTGCGGGGCTGTATCCCAGTGAGAGTCAGTGTGCGCGCGGGGCTGTATCCCATTGAGAATCAGTGTTTGTGCGGGGCTGTATCCCAATGAGAGTCAGTGTGTGTGCGGGGCTGTATCCCAGTGAGAGTCAGTGTGTGTGCGGGGCTGTATCCCAGTGAGAGTGAGTGTGTGTGCGGGACTGTCTCCCAGTGAGAGTCAGTGTGTGTGCGGGACTGTATCCCACTGAGAATCAGTATGTCGGGGGGCTGTATCCCAGTCAGAGTCAGTGTGTGTGTGGGGCTATATCCCAATGAGAGTCAGTGTGTGGTGAGGACTGTACCCCAGTGAGAATCAGTGTGAGGGGGGTCTGTATCCCAGTGAGAGTCAGTGTGTGGGGGGGACTGTACCCCAGTGAGAGTCAGTGTGCCTTCGGGGCTGTATCCTAGTGAGAGTCAGTGTGTGTGCGGGGCTGTATCCCAATGAGAGTCAGTGTTTGTGCAGGGCTGTATCCCAATGAGAGTCAGTGTGTGGTGAGGACTGTACCCCAGTGAGAATCAGTGTGAGGGGGGTCTGTATCCCAGTGAGAGTCAGTGTGTGGGGGGGACTGTACCCCAGTGAGAGTCAGTGTGCCTTCGGGGCTGTATCCTAGTGAGAGTCAGTGTGTGCGCGGGGCTGTATCCTAGTGAGAGTCAGTGTGTGTGCGGGGCTGTATCCCAATGAGAGTCAGTGTTTGTGCAGGGCTGTATCCCAATGAGAGTCAGTGTGTGTGCGGGGCTGTATCCCAGTGAGAGTCGGTGTGTGTGCGGGACTGTTTCCCAGTGAGAATCAGTATGTGGGGGGGCTGTATCCCAGTGAGAGTCAGTGTGTGCGCAGGGCTGTATCCCAGTGAGAGTCAGTGTGTGCGCGGGGCTGTATCCCAGTGAGAGTCAGTGTGTGCGCGGGGCTGTATCCCAGTGAGAGTCAGTGTGTGTGCGGGGCTGTATCCCAGTGAGAGTCAGTGTGTGTGTGGGGCTGTATCCTAGTGAGAGTCAGTGTGTGTGCGGGGTTGTATCCCAATGAGAGTCAGTGTGTGTGCGGGGCTGTATCCCAGTGAGAGTCAGTGTGTGCGCGGCGCTGTATCCCAATGAGAGTCAGTGTGTGTGCGGGGCTGTATCCCAGTGAGAGTCAGTGTGTGCGCGGCGCTGTATCCTAGTGAGAGTCAGTGTGTGCGCGGGGCTGTATCCCAGTGAGAGTCAGTTTGTGTGCGGGGCTGTATCCCATTGAGAGTCAGTGTGTGTGCGGGGCTGTATCCCAATGAGAGTCAGTGTGTGTGCGGGGCTGTATCCCAATGAGAGTCAGTGTGTGTGCGGGGCTGTATCCCAGTGAGAGTCAGTGTGTGCGCGGCGCTGTATCCTAGTGAGAGTCAGTGTGTGCGCGGGGCTGTATCCCAGTGAGAGTCAGTTTGTGTGCGGGGCTGTATCCCATTGAGAATCAGTGTTTGTGCGGGGCTGTATCCCAATGAGAGTCAGTGTGTGTGCGGGGCTGTATCCCAGTGAGAGTCAGTGTGTGTGCAGGGCTGTATCCCAGTGAGAGTGAGTGTGTGTGCGGGACTGTCTCCCAGTGAGAGTCAGTGTGTGTGCGGGACTGTATCCCACTGAGAATCAGTATGTCGGGGGGCTGTATCCCAGTCAGAGTCACTGTGTGTGTGGGGCTATATCCCAATGAGAGTCAGTGTGTGGTGAGGACTGTACCCCAGTGAGAATCAGTGTGATGGGGGTCTGTATCCCAGTGAGAGTCAGTGTGTGGGGGGGACTGTACCCCAGTGAGAGTCAGTGTGCCTTCGGGGCTGTATCCTAGTGAGAGTCAGTGTGTGTGCGGGGCTGTATCCCAATGAGAGTCAGTGTTTGTGCAGGGCTGTATCCCAATGAGAGTCAGTGTGTGTGCGGGGCTGTATCCCAGTGAGAGTCAGTATGTGTGCGGGGCTGTATCCCAGTGAGAGTCGGTGTGTGTGCGGGACTGTTTCCCAGTGAGAATCAGTATGTGGGGGGGCTGTATCCCAGTGAGAGTCAGTGTGTGTGGGGAGGGCTGTATCCCAGTGAGAGTTAGTGTGTGTGGGGGGCTGTATCCCAGTGAGAGTCGGTGTGTGTGCGGGGCTGTATCCCACTGAGAGTCAGTGTGTGTGCGGGGCTGTATCCCAGTGAGAGTCAGTGTGTGTGCGGGGCTGTATCCCAGTGGGAATCAGTATATGGGGGGGTCTGTATCCCAGTGAGAGTCAGTGTGTGGGGGCGACTGTACCCCAGTGAGAGTCAGTGTGTGTGGGAGTGTTCCCAGTGAGAGTCAGTGTGTGTGTGGGACTGTACCCCAGTGAGAGTCAGTGTCTGTATGACTGTACCCCAGTGAGAGTCAGTGTCTGTGCTTGTGGGACTGTACCCCAGTGAGAGTCAGTGTGTGTGGGACTGTACCCCAATGAAGTCAGTGTGTGTGGGACTATACCCCAGTGAGAGCCAGTGTGTGTGGTACTGTATCCCAGTGAGAGTCAGTGTGTGTGGGACTGTACACCAGTGAGAGTCAGCGTGTGTGGGACTGTACCCCAGTGAGAGTCAGTGTGTGTGGGACTGTACCCCAGTGAGAGTCAGTGTGTGTGTGAGACTGTACCCCAGTGATAGTCAATGTGTGTGTGACTGTACCCCAGTGAGAGTCAGTGTCAGTGCGTGGGACTCTACCCCAGTGAGAGTCAGTGTGTGGGGGGGACTGTATCCCAGTGAGAGTCAGTGTGTGTGGGACTGTCCCCAAGTGAGAGTCAGTTTGCATGGGGGACTGTACCCCAGTGAGAGTAAGTGTGTGTGGGACTGTATCCCAGTGAGAGTCAGTGTGTGTGGGAGTGTTCCCCAGTGAGAGTCAGTGTGTGTGTTGGACTGTACCCCAGAGAGAGTCAGTGTGTGTGGTGGGCTGTACCCCAGTGAGAGTCAGTGTGTGGGGGGGACTGTACCCAAGTGAGAGTCAGTGTATGCCTGGGACTGTACCCCAGTGAAGTCAGTGTGTGTGGGAGTGTTCCCCAGTGAGAGTCAGTGTGTGTGTGGGAGTGTTCCCAGTGAGAGTCAGTGTGTGTGTGGGACTGTACCCCAGTGAGAGTCAGTGTGTGGGGGGGACTCTACCCCAATGAGAGTCAGTGTGTGTCTGGGACTGTACCCCAGTGAAGTCAGTGTGTGTGGGAGTGTACCCCAGTGAGAGTCAGTGTGTGGGGGGGACTCTACCCCAATGAGAGTCAGTGTGTGTATGGGACTGTACCCCAGTGAAGTCAGTGTGTGTGGGACTGTACCCCAGTGAGAGTCAGTGTGTGTGGGGGACTGTATCCCAGTCAGAATCAGTGTGTGAGGGGGGCTGTATCCCAGTGAGAGTCAGTGTGTGGGGGGTGCTGTATCCCAGTGAGAGTCAATGTGTGTGCGGGACTGTATCCCAATGAGAGTCAGTATGTGTGCAGGGCTGTATCCCTGTGAGAATCAGTGTGTGGGGATACTGTATCCCACTGAGAGTCAGTGGGTGTGCGGGGCTGTATCCTAGTGAGAGTCAGTGTGTGTGGGGGGCTGTATCCTAGTGAGAGTCAGTGTGTGTGCGGGGCTGTATCCCAGTGAGAGTCAGTGTATGGGGGAGGGGCTGTATCCCAATAAGAGTCAGTGTGTGTGCGGGGCTGTATCCCATTGACAGTCAGTGTGTGTTCGGGGCTGTGTCCCAGTGAGAATCAGTATATGGGGGTTCTGTATCCCAGTGAGAGTCAGTGTGTGGGAGGGACTGTATCCGAATGAGAGTCAGTGTGTGTGCGGGGCTGTATCCCAGTGAGAGTCAGTGTGTGGGGGGGACTGTACCCCAGTGAGAGTCAGTGTGTGTGCGGGGCTGTATCCTAGTGAGAGTCAGTGTGTGTGCGGGGCTGTATCCCAATGAGAGTCAGTGTGTGTGCGGGGCTGTATCCCAGTGAGAGTCAGTGTGTGTGCAGGGCTGTATCCCAATGAGAGTCAGTGTGTGTGCGGGGCTGTATCCCAGTGAGAGTCAGTGTGTGTGCGGGGCTGTATCCCAGTGGGAATCAGTATATGGGGGGGTCTGTATCCCAGTGAGAGTCAGTGTGTGGGGGCGACTGTACCCCAGTGAGAGTCAGTGTGTGTGGGAGTGTTCCCAGTGAGAGTCAGTGTGTGTGTGGGACTGTACCCCAGTGAGAGTCAGTGTCTGTATGACTGTACCCCAGTGAGAGTCAGTGTCTGTGCTTGTGGGACTGTACCCCAGTGAGAGTCAGTGTGTGTGGGACTGTACCCCAATGAAGTCAGTGTGTGTGGGACTATACCCCAGTGAGAGCCAGTGTGTGTGGTACTGTATCCCAGTGAGAGTCAGTGTGTGTGGGACTGTACACCAGTGAGAGTCAGCGTGTGTGGGACTGTACCCCAGTGAGAGTCAGTGTGTGTGTGAGACTGTACCCCAGTGATAGTCAATGTGTGTGTGACTGTACCCCAGTGAGAGTCAGTGTCAGTGCGTGGGACTCTACCCCAGTGAGAGTCAGTGTGTGTGGGGGACTGTATCCCAGTGAGAGTCAGTGTGTGTGGGACTGTACCCAAGTGAGAGTCAGTTTGCATGGGGGACTGTACCCCAGTGAGAGTAAGTGTGTGTGGGACTGTATCCCAGTGAGAGTCAGTGTGTGTGGGAGTGTTCCCCAGTGAGAGTCAGTGTGTGTGTTGGACTGTACCCCAGAGAGAGTCAGTGTGTGTGGTGGGCTGTACCCCAGTGAGAGTCAGTGTGTGGGGGGGACTGTACCCAAGTGAGAGTCAGTGTATGCCTGGGACTGTACCCCAGTGAAGTCAGTGTGTGTGGGAGTGTTCCCCAGTGAGAGTCAGTGTGTGTGTGGGAGTGTTCCCAGTGAGAGTCAGTGTGTGTGTGGGACTGTACCCCAGTGAGAGTCAGTGTGTGGGGGGGACTCTACCCCAATGAGAGTCAGTGTGTGTCTGGGACTGTACCCCAGTGAAGTCAGTGTGTGTGGGAGTGTACCCCAGTGAGAGTCAGTGTGTGGGGGGGACTCTACCCCAATGAGAGTCAGTGTGTGTATGGGACTGTACCCCAGTGAAGTCAGTGTGTGTGGGACTGTACCCCAGTGAGAGTCAGTGTGTGTGGGGGACTGTATCCCAGTGAGAATCAGTGTGTGAGGGGGGCTGTATCCCAGTGAGAGTCAGTGTGTGGGGGGTGCTGTATCCCAGTGAGAGTCAATGTGTGTGCGGGACTGTATCCCAATGAGAGTCAGTATGTGTGCAGGGCTGTATCCCTGTGAGAATCAGTGTGTGGGGGGTACTGTATCCCAGTGAGAGTCAGTGGGTGTGCGGGGCTGTATCCTAGTGAGAGTCAGTGTGTGTGGGGGGCTGTATCCTAGTGAGAGTCAGTGTGTGTGCGGGGCTGTATCCCAGTGAGAGTCAGTGTATGGGGGAGGGGCTGTATCCCAATAAGAGTCAGTGTGTGTGCGGGGCTGTATCCCATTGACAGTCAGTATGTGTTCGGGGCTGTGTCCCAGTGAGAATCAGTATATGGGGGTTCTGTATCCCAGTGAGAGTCAGTGTGTGGGAGGGACTGTATCCGAATGAGAGTCAGTGTGTGTGCGGGGCTGTATCCCAGTGAGAGTCAGTGGGTGTGCGGGGCTGTATCCTAGTGAGAGTCAGTGTGTGTGCGGGGCTGTATCCCAGTGAGAGTCAGTGTGTGCGCAGGGCTGTATCCCAGTGAGAGTCAGTGTGTGTGCGGGGCTGTATCCTAGTGAGAGTCAGTGTGTGCGCGGGGCTGTATCCCAGTGAGAGTCAGTGTGTGTGCGGGGCTGTATCCCAGTGAGAGTCAGTGTGTGTGCGGGGCTGTATCCTAGTGAGAGTCAGTGTGTGTGCGGGGTTGTATCCCAGTGAGAGTCAGTGTGTGCTCAGGGCTGTATCCCAGTGAGAGTCAGTGTGTGTGCGGGGCTGTATCCCAATGAGAGTCAGTGTGTGTGCGGGGCTGTATCCCAGTGAGAGTCAGTGTGTGCGCGGGGCTGTATCCTAGTGAGAGTCAGTGTGCGCGCGGGGCTGTATCCCATTGAGAATCAGTGTTTGTGCGGGGCTGTATCCCAATGAGAGTCAGTGTGTGTGTGGGGCTGTATCCCAGTGAGAGTCAGTGTGTGTGCGGGGCTGTATCCCAGTGAGAGTGAGTGTGTGTGCGGGACTGTCTCCCAGTGAGAGTCAGTGTGTGTGCGGGACTGTATCCCACTGAGAATCAGTATGTCGGGGGGCTGTATCCCAGTCAGAGTCAGTGTGTGTGTGGGGCTATATCCCAATGAGAGTCAGTGTGTGGTGAGGACTGTACCCCAGTGAGAATCAGTGTGAGGGGGGTCTGTATCCCAGTGAGAGTCAGTGTGTGGGGGGGACTGTACCCCAGTGAGAGTCAGTGTGCCTTCGGGGCTGTATCCTAGTGAGAGTCAGTGTGTGTGCGGGGCTGTATCCCAATGAGAGTCAGTGTTTGTGCAGGGCTGTATCCCAATGAGAGTCAGTGTGTGGTGAGGACTGTACCCCAGTGAGAATCAGTGTGAGGGGGGTCTGTATCCCAGTGAGAGTCAGTGTGTGGGGGGGACTGTACCCCAGTGAGAGTCAGTGTGCCTTCGGGGCTGTATCCTAGTGAGAGTCAGTGTGTGTGCGGGGCTGTATCCCAATGAGAGTCAGTGTTTGTGCAGGGCTGTATCCCAATGAGAGTCAGTGTGTGTGCGGGGCTGTATCCCAGTGAGAGTCGGTGTGTGTGCGGGACTGTTTCCCAGTGAGAATCAGTATGTGGGGGGGCTGTATCCCAGTGAGAGTCAGTGTGTGCGCAGGGCTGTATCCCAGTGAGAGTCAGTGTGTGCGCGGGGCTGTATCCCAGTGAGAGTCAGTGTGTGCGCGGGGCTGTATCCCAGTGAGAGTCAGTGTGTGTGCGGGGCTGTATCCCAGTGAGAGTCAGTGTGTGTGCGGGGCTGTATCCTAGTGAGAGTCAGTGTGTGTGCGGGGTTGTATCCCAGTGAGAGTCAGTGTGTGTGCGGGGCTGTATCCCAATGAGAGTCAGTGTGTGTGCGGGGCTGTATCCCAGTGAGAGTCAGTGTGTGCGCGGCGCTGTATCCTAGTGAGAGTCAGTGTGTGCGCGGGGCTGTATCCCAGTGAGAGTCAGTTTGTGTGCGGGGCTGTATCCCATTGAGAATCAGTGTTTGTGCGGGGCTGTATCCCAATGAGAGTCAGTGTGTGTGCGGGGCTGTATCCCAGTGAGAGTCAGTGTGTGTGCAGGGCTGTATCCCAGTGAGAGTGAGTGTGTGTGCGGGACTGTCTCCCAGTGAGAGTCAGTGTGTGTGCGGGACTGTATCCCACTGAGAATCAGTATGTCGGGGGGCTGTATCCCAGTCAGAGTCACTGTGTGTGTGGGGCTATATCCCAATGAGAGTCAGTGTGTGGTGAGGACTGTACCCCAGTGAGAATCAGTGTGATGGGGGTCTGTATCCCAGTGAGAGTCAGTGTGTGGGGGGGACTGTACCCCAGTGAGAGTCAGTGTGCCTTCGGGGCTGTATCCTAGTGAGAGTCAGTGTGTGTGCGGGGCTGTATCCCAATGAGAGTCAGTGTTTGTGCAGGGCTGTATCCCAATGAGAGTCAGTGTGTGTGCGGGGCTGTATCCCAGTGAGAGTCAGTGTGTGTGCGGGGCTGTATCCCAGTGAGAGTCGGTGTGTGTGCGGGACTGTTTCCCAGTGAGAATCAGTATGTGGGGGGGCTGTATCCCAGTGAGAGTCAGTGTGTGTGGGGAGGGCTGTATCCCAGTGAGAGTTAGTGTGTGTGGGGGGGCTGTATCCCAGTGAGAGTCGGTGTGTGTGCGGGGCTGTATCCCACTGAGAGTCAGTGTGTGTGCGGGGCTGTATCCCAGTGAGAGTCAGTGTGTGTGCGGGGCTGTATCCCAGTGGGAATCAGTATATGGGGGGGTCTGTATCCCAGTGAGAGTCAGTGTGTGGGGGCGACTGTACCCCAGTGAGAGTCAGTGTGTGTGGGAGTGTTCCCAGTGAGAGTCAGTGTGTGTGTGGGACTGTACCCCAGTGAGAGTCAGTGTCTGTATGACTGTACCCCAGTGAGAGTCAGTGTCTGTGCTTGTGGGACTGTACCCCAGTGAGAGTCAGTGTGTGTGGGACTGTACCCCAATGAAGTCAGTGTGTGTGGGACTATACCCCAGTGAGAGCCAGTGTGTGTGGTACTGTATCCCAGTGAGAGTCAGTGTGTGTGGGACTGTACACCAGTGAGAGTCAGCGTGTGTGGGACTGTACCCCAGTGAGAGTCAGTGTGTGTGGGACTGTACCCCAGTGAGAGTCAGTGTGTGTGTGAGACTGTACCCCAGTGATAGTCAATGTGTGTGTGACTGTACCCCAGTGAGAGTCAGTGTCAGTGCGTGGGACTCTACCCCAGTGAGAGTCAGTGTGTGTGGGGGACTGTATCCCAGTGAGAGTCAGTGTGTGTGGGACTGTACCCAAGTGAGAGTCAGTTTGCATGGGGGACTGTACCCCAGTGAGAGTAAGTGTGTGTGGGACTGTATCCCAGTGAGAGTCAGTGTGTGTGGGAGTGTTCCCCAGTGAGAGTCAGTGTGTGTGTTGGACTGTACCCCAGAGAGAGTCAGTGTGTGTGGTGGGCTGTACCCCAGTGAGAGTCAGTGTGTGGGGGGGACTGTACCCAAGTGAGAGTCAGTGTATGCCTGGGACTGTACCCCAGTGAAGTCAGTGTGTGTGGGAGTGTTCCCCAGTGAGAGTCAGTGTGTGTGTGGGAGTGTTCCCAGTGAGAGTCAGTGTGTGTGTGGGACTGTACCCCAGTGAGAGTCAGTGTGTGGGGGGGACTCTACCCCAATGAGAGTCAGTGTGTGTCTGGGACTGTACCCCAGTGAAGTCAGTGTGTGTGGGAGTGTACCCCAGTGAGAGTCAGTGTGTGGGGGGGACTCTACCCCAATGAGAGTCAGTGTGTGTATGGGACTGTACCCCAGTGAAGTCAGTGTGTGTGGGACTGTACCCCAGTGAGAGTCAGTGTGTGTGGGGGACTGTATCCCAGTCAGAATCAGTGTGTGAGGGGGGCTGTATCCCAGTGAGAGTCAGTGTGTGGGGGGTGCTGTATCCCAGTGAGAGTCAATGTGTGTGCGGGACTGTATCCCAATGAGAGTCAGTATGTGTGCAGGGCTGTATCCCTGTGAGAATCAGTGTGTGGGGGGTACTGTATCCTAGTGAGAGTCAGTGTGTGTGCGGGGCTGTATCCCAGTGAGAGTCAGTGTATGGGGGAGGGGCTGTATCCCAATAAGAGTCAGTGTGTGTGCGGGGCTGTATCCCATTGACAGTCAGTATGTGTTCGGGGCTGTGTCCCAGTGAGAATCAGTATATGGGGGTTCTGTACCCCAGTGAGAGTCAGTGTGTGGGAGGGACTGTATCCGAATGAGAGTCAGTGTGTGTGCGGGGCTGTATCCCAGTGAGAGTCAGTGAGTGGGGGGGACTGTACCCCAGTGAGAGTCAGTGTGTGTGCGGGGCTGTATCCTAGTGAGAGTCAGTGTGTGTGCGGGGCTGTATCCCAATGAGAGTCAGTGTGTGTGCGGGGCTGTATCCCAGTGAGAGTCAGTGTGTGTGCGGGGCTGTATCCCAGTGAGAGTCAGTGTGTGTGCGGGGCTGTATCCCAGTGGGAATCAGTATATGGGGGGGTCTGTATCCCAGTGAGAGTCAGTGTGTGGGGGCGACTGTACCCCAGTGAGAGTCAGTGTGTGTGGGAGTGTTCCCAGTGAGAGTCAGTGTGTGTGTGGGACTGTACCCCAGTGAGAGTCAGTGTCTGTATGACTGTACCCCAGTGAGAGTCAGTGTCTGTGCTTGTGGGACTGTACCCCAGTGAGAGTCAGTGTGTGTGGGACTGTACCCCAATGAAGTCAGTGTGTGTGGGACTATACCCCAGTGAGAGCCAGTGTGTGTGGTACTGTATCCCAGTGAGAGTCAGTGTGTGTGGGACTGTACACCAGTGAGAGTCAGCGTGTGTGGGACTGTACCCCAGTGAGAGTCAGTGTGTGTGGGACTGTACCCCAGTGAGAGTCAGTGTGTGTGTGAGACTGTACCCCAGTGATAGTCAATGTGTGTGTGACTGTACCCCAGTGAGAGTCAGTGTCAGTGCGTGGGACTCTACCCCAGTGAGAGTCAGTGTGTGTGGGGGACTGTATCCCAGTGAGAGTCAGTGTGTGTGGGACTGTACCCAAGTGAGAGTCAGTTTGCATGGGGGACTGTACCCCAGTGAGAGGAAGTGTGTGTGGGACTGTATCCCAGTGAGAGTCAGTGTGTGTGGGAGTGTTCCCCAGTGAGAGTCAGTGTGTGTGTTGGACTGTACCCCAGAGAGAGTCAGTGTGTGTGGTGGGCTGTACCCCAGTGAGAGTCAGTGTGTGGGGGGGACTGTACCCAAGTGAGAGTCAGTGTATGCCTGGGACTGTACACCAGTGAAGTCAGTGTGTGTGGGAGTGTTCCCCAGTGAGAGTCAGTGTGTGTGTGGGAGTGTTCCCAGTGAGAGTCAGTGTGTGTGTGGGACTGTACCCCAGTGAGAGTCAGTGTGTGGGGGGGACTCTACCCCAATGAGAGTCAGTGTGTGTCTGGGACTGTACCCCAGTGAAGTCAGTGTGTGTGGGAGTGTACCCCAGTGAGAGTCAGTGTGTGGGGGGGACTCTACCCCAATGAGAGTCAGTGTGTGTATGGGACTGTACCCCAGTGAAGTCAGTGTGTGTGGGACTGTACCCCAGTGAGAGTCAGTGTGTGTGGGGGACTGTATCCCAGTGAGAATCAGTGTGTGAGGGGGGCTGTATCCCAGTGAGAGTCAGTGTGTGGGGGGTGCTGTATCCCAGTGAGAGTCAATGTGTGTGCGGGACTGTATCCCAATGAGAGTCAGTATGTGTGCAGGGCTGTATCCCTGTGAGAATCAGTGTGTGGGGGGTACTGTATCCCAGTGAGAGTCAGTGGGTGTGCGGGGCTGTATCCTAGTGAGAGTCAGTGTGTGTGGGGGGCTGTATCCTAGTGAGAGTCAGTGTGTGTGCGGGGCTGTATCCCAGTGAGAGTCAGTGTATGGGGGAGGGGCTGTATCCCAATGAGAGTCAGTGTGTGTGCGGGGCTGTATCCCAGTGAGAGTCAGTGTGTGTGCGGGGCTGTATCCCAGTGAGAGTCAGTGTGTGTGCGGGGCTGTATCCCAGTGGGAATCAGTATATGGGGGGGTCTGTATCCCAGTGAGAGTCAGTGTGTGGGGGCGACTGTACCCCAGTGAGAGTCAGTGTGTGTGGGAGTGTTCCCAGTGAGAGTCAGTGTGTGTGTGGGACTGTACCCCAGTGAGAGTCAGTGTCTGTATGACTGTACCCCAGTGAGAGTCAGTGTCTGTGCTTGTGGGACTGTACCCCAGTGAGAGTCAGTGTGTGTGGGACTGTACCCCAATGAAGTCAGTGTGTGTGGGACTATACCCCAGTGAGAGCCAGTGTGTGTGGTACTGTATCCCAGTGAGAGTCAGTGTGTGTGGGACTGTACACCAGTGAGAGTCAGCGTGTGTGGGACTGTACCCCAGTGAGAGTCAGTGTGTGTGGGACTGTACCCCAGTGAGAGTCAGTGTGTGTGTGAGACTGTACCCCAGTGATAGTCAATGTGTGTGTGACTGTACCCCAGTGAGAGTCAGTGTCAGTGCGTGGGACTCTACCCCAGTGAGAGTCAGTGTGTGTGGGGGACTGTATCCCAGTGAGAGTCAGTGTGTGTGGGACTGTACCCAAGTGAGAGTCAGTTTGCATGGGGGACTGTACCCCAGTGAGAGGAAGTGTGTGTGGGACTGTATCCCAGTGAGAGTCAGTGTGTGTGGGAGTGTTCCCCAGTGAGAGTCAGTGTGTGTGTTGGACTGTACCCCAGAGAGAGTCAGTGTGTGTGGTGGGCTGTACCCCAGTGAGAGTCAGTGTGTGGGGGGGACTGTACCCAAGTGAGAGTCAGTGTATGCCTGGGACTGTACACCAGTGAAGTCAGTGTGTGTGGGAGTGTTCCCCAGTGAGAGTCAGTGTGTGTGTGGGAGTGTTCCCAGTGAGAGTCAGTGTGTGTGTGGGACTGTACCCCAGTGAGAGTCAGTGTGTGGGGGGGACTCTACCCCAATGAGAGTCAGTGTGTGTCTGGGACTGTACCCCAGTGAAGTCAGTGTGTGTGGGAGTGTACCCCAGTGAGAGTCAGTGTGTGGGGGGGACTCTACCCCAATGAGAGTCAGTGTGTGTATGGGACTGTACCCCAGTGAAGTCAGTGTGTGTGGGACTGTACCCCAGTGAGAGTCAGTGTGTGTGGGGGACTGTATCCCAGTGAGAATCAGTGTGTGAGGGGGGCTGTATCCCAGTGAGAGTCAGTGTGTGGGGGGTGCTGTATCCCAGTGAGAGTCAATGTGTGTGCGGGACTGTATCCCAATGAGAGTCAGTATGTGTGCAGGGCTGTATCCCTGTGAGAATCAGTGTGTGGGGGGTACTGTATCCCAGTGAGAGTCAGTGGGTGTGCGGGGCTGTATCCTAGTGAGAGTCAGTGTGTGTGGGGGGCTGTATCCTAGTGAGAGTCAGTGTGTGTGCGGGGCTGTATCCCAGTGAGAGTCAGTGTATGGGGGAGGGGCTGTATCCCAATAAGAGTCAGTGTGTGTGTGGGACTGTACCCCAGTGACAGTCAGTATGTGTTCGGGGCTGTGTCCCAGTGAGAATCAGTATATGGGGGTTCTGTATCCCAGTGAGAGTCAGTGTGTGGGAGGGACTGTATCCGAATGAGAGTCAGTGTGTGTGCGGGGCTGTATCCCAGTGAGAGTCAGTGTGTGGGGGGGACTGTACCCCAGTGAGAGTCAGTGTGTGTGCGGGGCTGTATCCTAGTGAGAGTCAGTGTGTGTGCGGGGCTGTATCCCAATGAGAGTCAGTGTGTGTGCGGGGCTGTATCCCAGTGAGAGTCAGTGTGTGTGCAGGGCTGTATCCCAATGAGAGTCAGTGTGTGTGCGGGGCTGTATCCCAGTGACAGTCAGTGTGTGTGCAGGGCTGTATCCCAATGAGAGTCAGTGTGTGTGCGGGGCTGTATCCCAGTGAGAGTCAGTTTGTGTGCGGGGCTGTATCCCAGTGAGAGTCAGTGTGTGTGGGGGGCTGTATCCCAGTGAGAGTCAGTGTGTGTGGGGGACTGTATCCCAGTGAGAGTCAGTGTATGGGGTGGACTGTACCCCAGTGAGAGTCAGTGTGTGTGCGGGGCTGTATCCCAGTGAGAATCAGTGTGTGTGTGGGGCTGTATCCCAGTGAGAGTCAGTGTGTGTGTGGGAGTGTTCCCAGTGAGAGTCAGTGTGTGTGTGGGACTGTACCCCAGTGAGAGTCAGTGTGTGTGGGACTGAATCCCAGTGAGAGTCAGTGTGTGTGTGGGACTGTACCCCAGTGAGAGTCAGTGTGTGTGGGACTGTACCCCAGTGAGAGTCAGTGTGTGTGGGAGTGTTCCCCAGTGAGAGTCAGTGTGTGTGTGGGACTGTACCCCAGTGAGAGTCAGTGTGTGTGGTGGGCTGTACCCCAGTGAGAGTCAGTTTGCATGGGGGAGTGTACCCCAGTGAGAATCAGTGTTTGGGGGACTGTATCCCAATAAGAGACAGTGTGTGGGGGGAGGCGACTGTATCCCAGTGAGAGTCAGTATGTGGGGGGGAACTGTATCCCAGTTAGAGCCAGTGTGTGCGGGGGACTGTACCCCAGTGAGAATCAGTGTGTGTGGGGGGGGGCTGTATCCCAGTGAGAGTCAGTATGTCGGTGGGGGGGGGGGGGGCTGTATCCCAGTGAGATTCAGTGTGTGTGGGGGGGTTGTATCCAAGTGAGAGTCAGTGCGTGTGCAGGGCTGTATCCTAGTGAGAGTCAGTGTGTGTGGGGGGGTTGTATCCAAGTGAGAGTCAGTGCGTGTGCGCGGGGCTGTATCCCAGTGAGAGTCAGTGTGTGTGCGGGGCTGTATCCTAGTGAGAGTCAGTGTGTGCGCGGGGCTGTATCCAAGTGAGAGTCAGTGTGTGTGCAGGGCTGTATCCCAGTGAGAATCAGTGTGTTGGGGGGCTGTATCATAGTGAGAGTCAGTGCGTGTGAAAGGCTGTATCCCAGTGAGAATCAGTGTGTGGGTGGGGGCTGTATCCCAGTGAGATTCAGTGTGTTGGGGGGCTGTATCCCAGTGAGAGTCAGTGCGTGTGAAAGGCTGTATCCCAGTGAGAATCAGTGTGTGGGGGGGGACTGTATCCTAGTGAGAGTCAGTGTGTGGGGGGTACTGTATCCCAGTGAGAGTCAGTGTGTGTGCGGGGCTGAATCCCAGTGAGAGTCAGTGCGTGTGCAGGGCTGTATCCCAGTGAGAATCAGTGTGTGGGGGAGGACTGTATCCCAGTGAGAGTCAGTGTATGGGGGGTACTGTATCCCAGTGAGAGTCAGTGTGTGTGCGGGGCTGTATGCCAGTGAGAATTAGTGTGTGCTCGGGGCTGTATCCCTGTGAGAATCAGTGTGTGGGGGGTACTGTACCCCAGTCAGAGTCAGTGTGTGTGCGGGGCTGTATCCCAGTGAGAGTCAGTGTGTGGGGGGGACTGTATCCCAGTGAGAGTCAGTGAGTGGGTGGGGCTGTACCCCAGTGAGAGTCAGTGTGTGTGTGGGACTGCACCCCAGTGAGAGTCAGTGTGTGTGGGACTGTACCCCAGTGAGAGTCAGTGTGTGTGGGGGACTGTATCCCAGTGAGAGTCAGTGTGTGTGGGATCTGTATCCCAGTGAGAGTCAGTGTGTGTGGGACTGTACCCCAGTGAGAGTCAGTCTGTGGGGGACTGTACCCCAGTGAAGTCAGTGTGTGTGGGAGTGTTCCCCAGTGAGAGTCAGTGTGTGTGCGGGGCTGTATCCCAGTGAGAATTAGTGTGTGCTCGGGGCTGTATCCCTGTGAGAATCAGTGTGTGGGGGGTACTGTATCCCAGTGAGAATCAGTGTGTGTGCGGGGCTGTATCCCAGTGAGAGTCAGTGTGTGGGGGGGACTGTATCCCAGTGAGAGTCAGTGAGTGGGTGGGGCTGTACTCCAGTGAGAGTCAGTGTGTGTGTGGGACTGCACCCCAGTGAGAGTCAGTGTGTGTGGGACTGTACCCCAGTGAGAGTCAGTGTGTGGGGGACTGTACCCCAGTGAAGTCAGTGTGTGTGGGAGTGTTCCCCAGTGAGAGTCAGTGTGTGTGTGGGAGTGTTCCCCAGTGAGAGTCAGTGTGTGTGTGGGACTGTACCCCAGTGAGAGTCAGTGTGTGTGGGACTGAATCCCAGTGAGAGTAAGTGTGTGTGGGAGTGATCCCCAGTGAGAGTCAGTGTGTGTGTGGGACTGTACCCCAGTGAGAGTCATTGTGTGTGGTGGGCTGTACCCCAGTGAGAGTCAGTGTTTGTGCGGGGCTGTATCCTAGTGAGAGTCAGTGTGTGTGCGGGGCTGTATCCCAATGAGAGTCAGTGTGTGTGCGGGGCTGTATCCCAGTGAGAATCAGTGTGTGAGGGGGACTGTATCCCAGTGAGAGTCAGTGTGTGGGGGGTGCTGTATCCCAGTGAGAGTCAATGTGTGTGCGGGACTGTATCCCAATGATAGTCAGTGTATGGGGGAGGGGCTGTATCCCAATAAGAGTCAGTGTGTGTGCGGGGCTGTATCCCATTGACAGTCAGTGTGTGTTCGGGGCTGTGTCCCAGTGAGAATCAGTATATGGGGGTTCTGTATCCCAGTGAGAGTCAGTGTGTGGGGGGGACTGTATCCGAATGAGAATCAGTGTGTGTGCGGGGCTGTATCCCAGTGAGAGTCAGTGTGTGGGGGGGACTGTACCCCAGTGAGAGTCAGTGTGTGTGCGGGGCTGTATCCTAGTGAGAGTCAGTGTGTGTGCGGGGCTGTATCCCATTGAGAGTCAGTGTGTGTGCGTGGCTGTATCCCAATGAGAGTCAGTGTGTGTGCGGGGTTGTATCCCAGTGACAGTCAGTGTGTGTGCAGGGCTGTATCCCAATGAGAGTCAGTGTGTGTGCGGGGCTGTATCCCAGTGAGAGTCAGTTTGTGTGCGGAGTTGTATCCCAGTGAGAGTCAGTGTGTGTGGGGTACTGTATCCCAGTGAGAGTCAGTGTGTGTGGGGGACTGTATCCCAGTGAGAGTCAGTGTGTGTGTGGGGCTGTATCCTAGTGAGAGTCAGTGTGTGTGCGGGGCTGTATCCCAGTGAGAATCAGTGTGTGAGGGGGGCTGTATCCCAGTGAGAGTCAGTGTGTGTGCGGGACTGTATCCCAATGAGAGTCAGTATGTGTGCGGGGCTGTATCCCTGTGAGAATCAGTGTGTGGGGGGTACTGTATCCCAGTGAGAGTCAGTGTGTGTGCGGGGCTGTATCCTAGTGAGAGTCAGTGTGTGTGCGGGGCTGTATCCTAGTTAGAGTCAGTGGGTGTGCGGGGCTGTATCCTAGTTAGAGTCAGTGTGTGTGCGGGGCTGTATCTCAGTGAGAGTCAGTGTGTGGGTGGGGCTGTATCCCAGTGAGAATCAGTATATGGGGGGGGTCTGTATCCCAGTGAGAGTCAGTGTGTGGGGGGGACTGTACCCCAGTGAGAGTCAGTGTGCGTGCGGGGCTGTATCCTAGTGAGAGTCAGTGTGTGTGCGGGGCTGTATCTCAGTGAGAGTCAGTGTGTGGGTGGGGCTGTATCCCAGTGAGAGTCAGTGTATGGGGGAGGGGCTGTATCCCAATAAGAGTCAGTGTGTGCCCGGCTGTATCCCATTGACAGTCAGTGTGTGTTCGGGGCTGTATCCCAGTGAGAATCAGTATATGGGGGGGTCTGTATCCCAGTGAGAGTAAGTGTGTGGGGGTGACTGGACCCCAGTGAGAGTCAGTGTGCGTGCGGGGCTGTATCCTAGTGAGAGTCAGTGTGTGTGCGGGACTGTATCACAGTGAGAGTCAGTGTGTGTGCGGGGCTGTATCCCAGTGAGAATCAGTGTGTGAGGGGGGCTGTATCCCAGTGAGAGTCAGTGTGTGTGCGGGACTGTATCCCAATGAGAGTCAGTATGTGTGCGGGGCTGTATCCCTGTGAGAATCAGTGTGTGGGGGGTACTGTATCCCAGTGAGAGTCAGTGTGTGTGTGGGGCTGTATCCTAGTGAGAGTCAGTGTGTGTGCGGGGCTGTATCCCAGTGAGAGTCAGTGTGTGTGCGGGGCTGTATCCCAATGAGAGTCAGTGTTTGTGCAGGGCTGTATCCCAGTGAGAATCAGTGTGTGAGGGGGGCTGTATCCCAGTGAGAGTCAGTGTGTGTGCGGGACTGTATCCCAATGAGAGTCAGTATGTGTGCGGGGCTGTATCCCTGTGAGAATCAGTGTGAGGGGGGTCTGTATCCCAGTGAGAGTCAGTGTGTGGGGGGGACTGTACCCCAGTGAGAGTCAGTGTGCCTTCGGGGCTGTATCCTAGTGAGAGTCAGTGTGTGTGCGGGGCTGTATCCCAATGAGAGTCAGTGTTTGTGCAGGGCTGTATCCCAATGAGAGTCAGTGTGTGGTGAGGACTGTACCCCAGTGAGAATCAGTGTGAGGGGGGTCTGTATCCCAGTGAGAGTCAGTGTGTGGGGGGGACTGTACCCCAGTGAGAGTCAGTGTGCCTTCGGGGCTGTATCCTAGTGAGAGTCAGTGTGTGTGCGGGGCTGTATCCCAATGAGAGTCAGTGTTTGTGCAGGGCTGTATCCCAATGAGAGTCAGTGTGTGTGCGGGGCTGTATCCCAGTGAGAGTCGGTGTGTGTGCGGGACTGTTTCCCAGTGAGAATCAGTATGTGGGGGGGCTGTATCCCAGTGAGAGTCAGTGTGTGCGCAGGGCTGTATCCCAGTGAGAGTCAGTGTGTGCGCGGGGCTGTATCCCAGTGAGAGTCAGTGTGTGCGCGGGGCTGTATCCCAGTGAGAGTCAGTGTGTGTGCGGGGCTGTATCCCAGTGAGAGTCAGTGTGTGTGCGGGGCTGTATCCTAGTGAGAGTCAGTGTGTGTGCGGGGTTGTATCCCAGTGAGAGTCAGTGTGTGTGCGGGGCTGTATCCCAATGAGAGTCAGTGTGTGTGCGGGGCTGTATCCCAGTGAGAGTCAGTGTGTGCGCGGCGCTGTATCCTAGTGAGAGTCAGTGTGTGCGCGGGGCTGTATCCCAGTGAGAGTCAGTTTGTGTGCGGGGCTGTATCCCATTGAGAATCAGTGTTTGTGCGGGGCTGTATCCCAATGAGAGTCAGTGTGTGTGCGGGGCTGTATCCCAGTGAG